>NC_081559.1:20019254-20126814 GCF_022355385.1 Mustela nigripes | reverse complement strand
CGTTAAGCCGCTGCCTTCGGCTCAGGTCATGATCTCAGGGTCCTGGGATCGAGTCCCGCATCGGGCTCTCTGCTCAGCAGGGAGTCTGCTTCCTCCTCTCTCTCTCTCTACCTGCCTCTCTGCCTACTTGTGATCTCTCTCTGTCAAATAAATAAATAAAATCTTAAAAATAAATAAATAAATAAATAAATAAATAAATAAAATCTTAAAAAAAAAAAACACCTCAATTTTGGCCTTCAGGAGCTACTGAGGGAAACTAACACGTCCCATGTGACACGTGACAATATGACAAATGCTTTAATCGAGGTGTAAAAGGAGTTAAGGGAAGTTCCCAAGAAATCAGAAATTCATGGGAGACTTCAGAATGGCAAACTTGCTTTCAGTGTTGAGGGGTATTCATGGTGACAAGGGCACAATTCTACACAGGAAAACAATGATGCAAAGGTGCAATGAGGGAGCTGGAAATGTGCTGGAAAACATCAAGGAAGTTTCGGAATGCCAGAAATAAGGGTAGTGGAAGATGCTGCCAAGAGAGGTAAGCATCTAGACGATGAGATATCCATTGTCAGGCTGTGCAGTGTAACTTCTGTCATTATTAATGGCATACCACTGAGAAGCTTTGAACGATGCTGATAAGACAAGCCAGAGAAAGGGTGGCAGAAGGTCATGATCAAAACCAGGAAAAGTAGAAAGATGGCCAATAATGTAATAATTAATGAGTGAGCAATTAAGAGTTTGAATGAAGGGAGCAGTGGGATTGGAAATGGGGAAAGATACACGATATTTATATTGACACACAGGAAGGTCTCTCAAAATGCCACAGGTCACACAAAATTCCTATCCTCTTGATAGTTACATTTTAATGAGGTGATCATACAGTAACCCAAACCCTAATTAAAATGTAAAATGTAATATTTCATATAAGAATATTAATGTTATTTTTCTGTTAAATTACTAAATTTAACCTTTAGAGTATTTAATATAAACTTGAACATGAGAAGAAGATAGCAAGGCAAGAGAAAAGCACTATTTTGAATAGGATGGTCAGAGAAGCATCTCCCAGGAGGTAAGCTCCAAGAAAATGCAAATGCTATTCAGGGTGCTTTTTAAGACAAAGTTTCCTTTAGAATTCTTAGGTTCCATGAGCATGCGGAGAAAGGGGAACCTCCTACACTGTTGGGGGGAATGCAAGCTGGTGCAGCCACTCTGGAAAACAGTATGGAGTTTTCTCAAAAAGTTGAAAATAGAGCTATCTTACAACCCAGCAACTATGCTACTGGGTATTTACCCCAAAGATACAAAAGTAGTGATCCGAAGGGGCAGGTACACCCCAATGTTTATAGCAGCAATGTCCATAATAGCCAAACTATGGAAAGAGCCTAGATGTCCATCCACAGATGAATGGATAAAGAAGATGTGGTACATATATACAACGGAATACTATGCAGCCATCAAAAAGGAAATCTTGCCATTTGCAACGACATAGATGGAACTAGAGGCTATTATGCTGAGCAAAATAAGTCAATCAGAGAAAGACAATTATCATATGACATCACTGATATGAGGAACTTGAGAAACAAGACAGAGGATCATAGGGGAAGGAAGGGAAAAATGAAACAAGATGAAACCAGAAAGGGAGACAAACCATAAAAGACTCTTAATCTCACAAAACAAACTCAGGGTTGCTGGGTGGGGGGAGGGATAGGGTGGCTGGGTGATGGACACTGGGGAGGGTATGTGCTATGGTGAGTGCTATGAACTGTGTAAGGCTGATGAATCACGGACCTGTACCCCTGAAACAAATAACACATTTAAGTTAATTTAAAAAAAAAAAAAAAGAGGAATTCTTCCAAAAACAAGAGCAACTTTGATTGTAATCCGAAATTAGTTAACTGTAAACTAGTTGCTACCAGTATTTGCAGTGCGAATTAGTTAATGCTGAAAAGGAAATAAGTACTAAAAACA
Organism: Mustela nigripes; assembly: GCF_022355385.1. Lineage (NCBI taxonomy): Eukaryota > Metazoa > Chordata > Mammalia > Carnivora > Mustelidae > Mustela > Mustela nigripes. Next base: position 20,124,849 of record NC_081559.1, on the reverse strand, counting down.
AGAATGTATACACATTGTTTCCCAGTGGCAAGAACTTTCTAGTATCACAGCAGTCTGTTCTGGAAAAAGGTCTTTTTCATTGTTCTGGTCATTTGCTCTTTATTTAGGATTGATTACAACTGGATTTTTCCTAGAGCTCTGTTCACAATGTTTTCAAATGACTCAAGCTTTGGCACCCCCCTCACTAAAGTCTTTGCTTTGGTGAATTCTAAATTTTTCTTACAGAAACCGCAACTGTCTTACACTCAGACTGCCTTCTGTAGTAATTACCAAGCACATGGTACAATTGGAGTCCTTGACACTCATTAAAAAAAAAAAAAAAAAAAAAAAAAAAAAAAGTGCAGGGGGTGGGTAAGAGAAAAAGTAAAAAAAAAAAAAAAAATCACAAGCAATTAGGAGGTTTAAGTAAATCATTCCACTACTCAGGAAAAAAGATCTAACAGAAACACAGAAGGAATCAGCCTCTGGGTTCAGCCATGCTGCATTTTTGTTCATCATTTCCCATTCTTCCCACACAAGCTGAAACCTCAGATTTCCTTTCTTTCTATGCTTATAGAAAAGGCCAGTTTTATTAGGGTTTTTTCATTTAAACATGCTCTCTGATGCCATGAGAACTTGATTAAATTGCTAGCTATTCCTCAAAGGGGAAAAGAAGTTTTAACCTTCCAGGAGAAAAGTGATCATACTTTTACTGCAATGCAGTATTTTAACATATCCAAGCATTCCACAGGCACAGGAAACTGAAATTCCATGACAGAATTATTTAGCAGATAAATTGACTTTATAGAACATCTAGCAGATAGAATGGCTTTTATACAACACTGTGGCATGATATTCCATTCATAAAAAAATAGATGCACTGCTACCCTACATATAAATAGCAATATTTACTCCAAATAAATAAATGAAACAAATACAAAATGTACTGTGAGGCTTATTGTATGATCATTTGTGAGTTCATCAAACCAAGAATTCTTTAAAATGTTTGCAAAAGTACAAACTGTGGGTATTTTTCCCTCAGTATTTTACCTTTACTTATTTTTCTTTAAAAGGGACTATCCTTCTTTGCTTCAAAATGAGTTTTGAGTGTCCCAGTCATGTCTTTTTTCTTTTTTAAAGATTTTATTTATTTATTTGACAGGCAGAGAGATTACGAATTGGCAGAGAGGCAGGCAGAGAGAGGGGGGGTGGAAGCAGGCTCCCTGCTAAGCAGAGAGCCTGCTGCAGGACTCGATCCCAGGACCCTGAGACCATGACCCGAGCTGAAGGCAGAGGCTTAAGCCACTGAACCACCCAGATGCCCCTAGTCATGTCTTTTTATAATGAATTTTAGAAATTCATTAAAGTACAAGCATTTATTTTATTCGCCAATGAAGCTTCTTCATCTATTAATTAATCAATTGATTCACTTTGAAAGAAGTTATTGAAAAGGATGTCTGGGTGGCTCGGTTGATTAAGCGTCTGCCTTTAGCTCAGATCATGATCCCAGGGTCCCAGGATCGAGTCCCACATCGGGCTCTCTCCTCAGTAGCAAGTCTGCTTTTCTCTCTGACCCTCCCTCCTCTCATGCTCTCTCACTCTGTCTCCCTAAAATAAATAAATAATTTTTTTAAAAAGAAATTATTAAAAAAAATAGGAGCAGTATTGGGCACTATGCTTTTTTTTTCACCATTATCCTCTTGGATACAATGCTTAGTTCTATAAGGAAGGTTTTTAAAAATATCTTATTTGTGTAGTGCTGTAAAAATTAACTTTGATGGGGCGCCTGGGTGGCTCAGTGGGTTAAGCTGCTGCCTTCGGCTCAGGTCATGATCTCAGGGTCCTGGGATCGAGTCCCGCATCAGGCTCTCTGCTCAGCAGGGAGTCTGCTTCCCTCTCTTTCTCTCTGCCTGCCTCTCCATCTACTTGTGATTTCTCTCTGTCAAATAGATAAATAAAATCTTTAAAAAAAATTAACTTTGATGAACTAATATATCAAATGCATTTACTATTTAAACATGGTATTGAGATTATGATTCACAGTTTTGTTTCTATGGTATGATTAGCATCTATTCTCACCAGGGTTTGAGTTACTTGACCCAAATATTCAAATGCATTTATACTGGAGACAGATTTTTCCTTTGGTTTCACAGAGACTGCTAGCAATACATCAGAATCTCTTCTTCTTCCTGAGCACATAGCAGGAGTATATTTCTTATCTATCCTTACAGTTAGGTGTGGTCATACGATTCAGATCTAACCAATGGAAGTTTGGCTCTTCTACACTCCCTTGTGCTCCCCCTTGGTCTTTGCCCCCCTACCAGATGGATGGCGACAATGACAAAGTAAAACCATAAATGGAACAATCCCTTTGTCTGAAAGGAATCCCAAACATCTTTATCCCTGGTTGACTATGGGAAGGATAGACAGGCTCCCAACCCAAACACCCAGGCAGGACTATTAACTGAGCAAGAAATAACGTGATAATATATTTCTGCATCTATTTGTTTTAGTAATTAGCCATCCTAACTAACATACTTGGTTTAGAGCAATGTGTGGTAAGATTAGGAAGAAAAAAAAAAAAAGGATGAGACTAAATAGATGTAATATAGTTCAATGAAACTCCATTTATGGCCTGCATTGCAAGTCCTGGTAGCAACTGGGATAGTTTGTGGGTGTTGGAATGGAGGAAGCAGGAGGGCAAACTTGAGCAAGGAGCATTTCCTGCTCTTCCGCAATCACCTTCCTCATGCCCCACCACTTTCTTGTGTGAATGGAGCCAAGAGGGCCCAACCTTTCCCTTGGTCCTCTTGTAGCATCTGTCTTCCAGCCAAGATAGAGACAGAATTTGCTACCACTTACAGATAATCTCAGGACAGTTTCGTGTTTGACAAGGACAAAGTGGAAACTCTGTTTTTCCTGAAGATGGTAGAACAGAGAAGCGTTGACACAACCTCTACTTTGGTCTCCTCAGTCTTTTCACCCTACTTCACTGGCTTCACCTTTCCTTAGAGGGGTACCTGGCCCCCATTTTGGTTGATATTAGTCTGTTTGCCTTTCAACATAGCTTTTCTTGTTTCTTCCAAAGCTTTGTTTCCTAAACTGTCTCCTTGGGGACTCAGGGTGTTCGCCATCTCCTCTCGTTTCTTTCTGACTATAAACCTACTGTTGTTAGCGATCACACACAAAAGAAATGACAATAAAACCCATTTGTAAATCTGCGACCTAGGGCTATAGTCTGTATCTTTTCCCCCTCCTTGATCTCTCATTTATCGGCCACATCCTCCTTCAATCATTTTTTAGTCATTATTTACTCATTATTGTTATTAACTATTAACAGCAATTTATTAAAATATTATTTTGTTTCCAATCTGATTACATGGTCCTGGAAGCACAAATATGACAAAGGACAACACTTTTGCCTTGGAGGGCTTCTCAGAACTGGAGAGGAAGTCAGAGATGGAAACAATTACACACCAAGATGATTTTTTCTGTAACTCTCCCACCACTCCCCCCCAAATTTTATTTATTTAAGAGAGAACACGAGAGAGAGCATGCACAGAAAGAGAGGAAGAGGGAGAAGCAGACTGCTGATCCTACGACTCTGAGATCATGTCCTGAGCTAAAGGCAGACACTTAACCGATGGAGTCACCCAGGCATCCCCCTTTTTTGTAGTTTAGATACACTTAAAGGGCACTGGAAACCCCTTCTTCCTCAAAGGCACCTTAATATCATTTTTTGGGGGGGAGAGCTGGAGAAGGAATGACATGTGGATTGAAAACACATACCTTTTCTTCTTTAGACAAGGGGGCAGTAGGTATTTAGCAAGAGTTACAGAAATAACAAAGACAAGAGCAATGTGAGAGAAACACGGCTTACCAAGAGAAAGAAGTTAAAGAAGAAACAAGTTTCCTGCCATGGTTAGAATGAAGGACAGGCGACTGAGCAGGACAGAGGGATTGGAGATTGTCCAGAAATGGCTGCTTGGAGCCCAGTTCTGAAGGGTCTTTACTAGTTGGCTACTTTATATTATAGGAAAATTTTAAGTAGGAAAAATAAATGATCTGATGTATATGGAAAAAAAAGGTCATGTGGAGAGGCGGGTTGTAAAAGTATCAGGAAAAGGGCAACTCATCAAAGGGCACTGAACAGCTCAGGAAAGGTACTGGAGGCCAGGTGGAGGGAACAAGGGTGTCCAGCCCTTGGATTATGAGGTACTTCAGTAACCACAACATTTTCCTTCATCTGCTTAAGCAGAAAAGTAGATTTCCATTGGTTTCAGCTCCTTTTCCAAATTGACAGAGACAAGGTTACTGCCAGTGGTCAAGAATGTTCTGTAGGTGAATATCCCACAAGATTTGACTCTTAACTCCTTCCACAGGAAGCCTCTTTCTTTAAGTGACTCACACTCATGGGCAACAGAATAACTAAATGCATACTGACCATTCTTTCAGAGTCCAAGCATTAGAAAAAGTGCCATCAGCACCCAATTGTTATCTTTTCCTATCTCCATTTGGCCAAACTGTTAAAAGGCAAGGCTTACTAACAGCACCATCCTGACAAGAACTACAGCCTTCTGTGGCAGGTGGTGCCCACCTCTGCCTACGGAATTGCAGCCCAAACAGTCTGCTCGGAATTGCCGAGGAATCAGTAGAATGTGCTTATGACTCAGCCCGTTAAGTAGGAGGACTGTTATTGTTATTTTAACTCCTGCTAGAGTATGTGGGCAATTCTCCCTTTCTCTGTCTCTGGTTAACCATGAAATGTCTTTCTTGAAAACCTCACCCCTGGAATAGGTTCTTGCTCAGTAAGAGCCAGAACAATTTAGGGTCTGGGTATAACCGCCAGCTGACAGTACAGATGAGCAGAGGCTTTCATTAAGGAAACATCGGATATCCTAATTTACCAATACAGTTTATTTTTGGAATGCTTAATCTGCCTTTAAAATTATTCACACAGAGGGCCACGGGCCAGAGCCGAGTGCTGATGAGATAGTAATCAGCATAAGCCAAGATACTTATTTTCAGAGACGATGGTGAAAATACCAAGTTTTCCTTCTCTTTTCCCCACTGTTGAGGTTATTGTGGTCTGACGGTTTGTCTCTCTCTTGCCAAGTGTTCTCAACAATGTAAACACTCGTCAAGTGCTGCTCCTAAGGAGCATTGTGAAAATAAGAGAAAAAAAAAAGTGAGCCTATTTTACAGAAAATTGTGTTAAAATTCACCCATCGATGAGTGAAAAGATAAACATCTATTCTGAAGATAAAGCAAAATCTAAGTAATACCAGGTTGTAGCAAGTCTTTTTTTTTAAGGTTTTATTTATTTGTTTATTTGTTTATTTATTGTGAAAGGAGGGAGGGGCATAGAAAAAGAAAGAGAGGATCCTTCAGCAGGCTCCCGGCAGAACACGGAGCCTGAGGAGGGGCGAGACCTCACAACCCCGAGATCATGACTTGACCTGAAATCAAGAGTAGGGCGCGTAACCAACAGAGCAACCCAGGTTACCCACGTTGCAACAAGTCTTGATATTGTTCTTTAGACAGAGGATGGATGGTAATTATAAAATAAGTATTTTCTGTTTCTGAGATGGATTTCTCATTTCTACCCAGCTGATTTGTGCATAATTTGTCTCTGTGGTTTTGATACTATAAATTAAGATTCAAGATTATGTATCAGTAGAATAAAGTTTTATTTTTTTTAAAGGTTTTATTTATTTATTTGACACAGAGAGAGAGAGAGAGTAGGCACAAGTAGGCAGGCAGAGAGAGGGGGAAGCAGGCTCCCTGCTGAGCAGAGAGCCCAATGCCGGGCTTGATCCCAGAACTCTGAGATCGTGACCTGAACCAAAGGCAGAGGCTTAATCCACTGAGCCACCAAGTGCCCCAGAATAAAGTTTTATCATAATGCTATAAAATCATGTGTCAAAATCGTGCATGAAAGTTCCTCAGCATTCCAGAAGCAACTCTATTATGACAAACTGAAAGAATCTTTAAAAATGCAACAACCACCACTGATGTTCACTGAAGACATCATGTCTTTTCCACAGTAACCCTTGCATACCTAGTCAGTCCTTTAGCAAGTGAGGGTCCTCCAAGACGGAGACACTGTTCTAGACCCAGCTGAGAACATCACACAGTCTCAGTCCTCAGTTGGGGGGAAGGATGTTGAGATGATGTCGGGCAAGGACAAGAAGTCAGCTTGTATTCACCTTGTTGGCCATGGTAGGAGGGTGGGTTTTATACTGAATATTATGGGCAGCCCTGGGTGGATTCTGAGCAAAAGAATTACATCAATTGATTAAGATTTATAAAAGATCACATTCTGTGACCAACAGACCATAGCAGAGCAAGCTTGGGCACAGGAGGCTATTGCAGTGGTCAAGATGAAAGTGGCCTTACAAGTAGAGATAACGAGAAATGATCACGTTCTAGACAGGAACCAGCTTGGTACCATTATTATCTGCTATGAGGCTTAAGGGTATAAAAATAAAATATACCTCTAGTAGGTAGTAGAGGCTGAAAATCAACCAATTGTCAGGGTTGTTCATCTCACTGTTATGTTTACATGGAACTTTTGTGTCAAAGAGATGTTATTACATGAAGTAGTAAGACTCTTAAACTTCAGATACATATACCAAGCTCTACATTTAGAATTACATATATTAGGTTTGAAATATTCAATTATAAATTTATAGAACAATTAGCAATAACAGCAAATGATTACAAAGATTATGTTATTTACAAAGCATTTTTACTCTTCTTATCCCATTCACTTTAATCTAGTTGGCATGGTTGGGGGACCAGACAGGTAATTATTTGGTAAACAATGTTAAATTGTTTAGCATAGCAAAAATTAAATAGTCACTTTCATGATATTACTGAAGGAGTCTTTGCCATTTCTAAATAGCCTGTTTTCTCTCTCTGCATAGATATTATGTCTTCCCTGCCTGCTTGCTCGCTCTTTTTTTCTTTCCTTCTCTCTCTCTCTCTTTCAATTTACTTGAGAGAGAGAAAAAACAAGCATGAGTTGGGGGGGGGCAGAGGGAGAGGGAGAAGCAGACTCCCCGCTGCACAGGGATCCCAATGCAGGTCAAATCCCAGGATCCAGAGATCATGACCTGAGCTGAAGGCAGGCACCTCTTCTTTTAAAGATTTCTTTATTTTTTATTTGAGAGAGAAGAGAGAGGACAAGGAGGGGGAATGGGCAGAGAGAGAGGGAATCTCAAGCGGACTACCCACTGATCCTGGAGCCCAGAGCAGGACTTGATCTCATAACAATAAGCTCATGACCTGAGCTGAAATCAAAAGTCAGGCGCTTAACTGACTGAGCCACCTAGGTGCCTCTCATCCTTGCTTTTCTAAAATCAGTCCCTTCAAGTCACATAAAAGGATCCCAGTAAATATTAGTGGAATAAATGAAATTGCTATTTCTGTGTCCAATAGGTTAGGTAGTTTTTCTTGATTCTCTTTCTCTAGAAAGTATAGTTTTGGAATCCAAGAGAAATGAGTTTGAATCTAGCTCTGCAATCACCATATGATCTTGTAAGCTGCCTGACGTATATGGGCCTTGATTTCCCCATCTGCAAATTTGCTGCACTTCTGGCCTGGGAGGCTTACACAGTCTTGCATTTACTCAGATATACCCACCAAAGGCTAGTTTATCTCTACTTTCTTCACCAACTGAGCCAGAGTAATTGTCTACTCCCTTAAGAAAATAAGTTATGAAAGATTCTCTATCTATAGATCTTACTAATGCATATTGACATTTCATAATTTTACCTTAAACAAATGCTAGAATTAACTATACTGTTAGAGAAAATCAGGGAAAATCGTTTAAGTTTCCCTCATGATTTTTGAAGGAAATATGAGCAATTAACATGGACCAAATGAGAGTGTTTTTAAGTACCTTTTAAATTTCGAAGGCAGTATTTGCACTGCATTTGGGAATAGTCAGTATTTCACCCATGGGTAAATAAAACAGATTTCAATTATTGTATTATGGCAAAAACAGTTAAAAAAAAAAAACAACCCAGGAATCCAATTAGTTAGCAAGATCCTTATTGTCAGTAAAAGATACGTTTTCTAATAGGAAAAAAACTAAAACATAAACAGACTAAAACATAAACATACTATGGCATAGTAGCACATATTAAGAACTTTGGATTTCTTATACACAAATGACAAAGATGCATTGAAAGCCACGGTTAAACCACTTTGGCATTAAATCTTCAAAATGCTAAAATTATTTGGAAGCAGCAATTAACAATACCAAGTACCAAATGACTGAAATGTTAGGATGAATAAACTTTATGACAAAAGGAGTCAACCAGATCTTCATGTATCAATATGGCTGAATCTCTCAATATGATGTTGGGTGAAGGCAAAAGAAAGTCTCAGGATGGTACTGGTTAGGTAAGCTTTCAAAATGTAAATTACTATACAGCCTATTGTTTCACATACACCATCCAAATATTCGAACACACATAGGAAGGTTATATCATCTTCAGGATTGTAAAACCTTTCAGAAAGAAAGGAAAAGAAGCAAGAGAACTTTCATTTTCTCGAGGATGACTTATTTCATCAGAAAAGATCTGAACAAAGTTTAATATTAGCATTTGTTTAATCTTATCTGGCTGATGTTTCAGTATTTATTATAATATTTCTATATTTTTCTTTGAAAATTTTGTGAAGTTTCTAACTTAAAAATAAGGTGATAAAGAAGTAATGAAATAATAAAGTAAAGCAGATATTGCTGTGGCCAGTTTAAGATCGCATATTCAGTTCTTCTAGTAGAAAGAATTAAATTAAAATACATTCTTCATTTCGTAGAATAAAAAGTCATTCATTTGTATTCTTTCTGTCCCATTATTCTGCTTTAACATAGGAATTCTGAGTTTAAAGTAGGATGTAAAATAAAAGAAAAAGTTCTGTTTGTAAACTGTGCTAACCTATATATATTCTTTTATTTATTCATGCAACAATTGTAAAGTAACAAGTACCAAACACAAAATAAATGATGCCTGCTATGACTCTTGGTAAATGCATTATTTATTTATTTATTTATTTATTTATTTATTTATTTATTTACTTCTTCCAGAAATTTGGATAGAACCAATTAAGGACATAGGGGAATCTGATGGTGAGGCATTTCTGTGGCAACATGAAGTTATTCTCAAAGTAATTAATAGCTGGGGCTGGTCTTCCCCCAGTGCCTGCTGCCCTCAGACCTATGCATAAAACCTTGGGTACATCTACTTGCCTATTCTCTCTCTGCCTCAAATCCCTAATCTGTATAATGGGGGTGATCCCTGTATCTACTCCCAGAGTTCTTGTAAGGAATATAGGGGTTACTTGTGTAAAGTAAGTCATGCAAGTCACATCTGGCACATAGTAAGTGCTGAGAAAATACTACTGGTGTTTTTACCCATGGCAGGAGAAATAGACTGAGCTCAGTTCTCATTTCATAGTTTTCAGTTCTCATTAAAAGAGTGAGAAAGAGGGGCACCTGGGTGGCTCAGTGGGTTAAAGCCTCTGCCTTCAGCTCTGCTCATGATCCCAGGGTCCTGGGATCAAGCCCCACATTGGGCTCTCTGCTCCATGGAGAGCCCGCTTCCTCCTCTCTCTCTGCCTGCCTCTCTGCCTACTTGTGATCTCTGTCTGTCAGATAAATAAATAAAATCTTAAAAAAAAAAAAAAGGAGTGAAAAAGATCTTTTCACTCTTTCACTATTATATCATTCAAAACATTATGAAGTGCTACTTAATAATCCTAAATCTATTAGCTGTAGAATTCACATATATGTCTCCCTTATCAAACCTGATATTCATTTCATAAAGATTTTTTAAAAATGTGGTCAAAAGAGAGTTATTTTTCACAAGTATGGATAACTCCTTTATTGCAGAGAATATAGGGTCTTTCTTACCTACTCAAGGAAGCAGTAAAATGGTAAAATTCGTTATGTTGTATTCTCAAAGGGCTAATAATATGTTCTGGCTTCTTTCTGCAAAAAAAAAAAAAAAAAAAAAAAAGAGAGAGAGAGAGAATTTAGGAAATTAATCATTTAATCTGTGATCCATATAAATCTGTTACATCACGTAGATCAATACCAAATTCAACTTGCGGCTATCTCTTTTCTTATTGGGTAATTATGAGGCCATGAGATAAATTTCGTGATTGTTCTCTATAGTCAAACACTGAGCATTTATAACCAGCTAAGTGCTCTTTCAGGTGTTTGGATTTGAGAAATGAAAATGCTTACAGATGCATAATTTTTCTCACTTTTTAGCTTCGCTCTAGTGAAGCTTCATAAGTATTATATCCAAGGAAAAATAAAATTTTAGATTGTTTAAACTGGTTTCAGCTAATAAATAGAAGGCAGTTGTATTCTCTCACAAGAGAATATATTCATCCTGGTAAATTGTTAATTATATCTCTAAAGGACTGGGCCTCTAGCCCAGTCACATTGATTTCCTCCAGCACAGGATCGAGGGGAATTTTTTAACAACTAATTAAATTTTCCCTACAGCGTACTAAACTTACTTTGACATTCGGATTCCTAAAAGTCATTCTGGATTAGTAGTTCTGCTTACAAATTTCACTAGAACAATACAGGCTACTTCTTACTGAAGTGGTTTCTAGAAATAAGCCCACTTATATAGGGCACTAGGTTTGCTTTGTATCTCTTCAGCCATTCAGGTGTCATCATCCTCAAGACATAAATGATTTGTCCTTACAAGCAAGGGCAGAGCTCAGGCCCAATTTGAAATCTTGCTCTTTTACAACAGGTATCTAAATCTAGGCATCTCTAAGAGTTAGCACCAGGGCTGTGTGATTTCACACCTGGGAGAGCGGATGGACCCATCATATATCCTCAAGGAAGAGGTTCCTCTCCAAGCAAAGGGCCTCAAGACTCAAATTTTGATAACTGCTAATTCTTCTTCAAGACCCAACAGGAGGGACGCCTGGGTGGCTCAGTTGGTTGGATGACTGCCTTTGACTCAGGTCATGATCCCGGAGTCCCGGGATCGAGTCCCGCATCAGGCTCCCAGCTCCATGGGGAGTCTGCTTCTCCCACTGACCTTCGCCTCACTCATGCTCTCTCTCACTGTCTCTCTCTCAAATAAATAAATAAAATCTTTAAAAAAAAAAAGACCCAACAGGAAATGTGAATGTGGAAAGACAAGAAGCAAGCAGTTGGGTTGTTTCTTCTCCATCACCCTTCAAAGAAAAATGTGTATAAGGATATGAGCAGACAGGGTTTGATTCAAGCGTAACAAACACTGACTGAGCCAGGTCCTGTATTAAGTGCTTTTACATGTAATAGTTCACTTAATCTGTGAACATTAACACAGAATATGTAGCAGCAAACAAGTCTTTTAATGCATATTAAAGTTAGAAAGGCTTAACATTAAAAAAAAAAAGAATAAGGACAGAAAATTTGCAGGCGGGAAGAAACACAATAGAATTCTCCAATCCCTCATAAAATTTGATAGTTATTTTAGGAAAAAAAGTTTGCACTGCCCACACATCTGATCTGAACACAGCTTTTTTTTTTTTTTTTTTTTTTTCCACTTTAGTTAGGCTCAGTGGTTCTCAAATTTGGGATATATATAACATTATTATAGAGTCCTACACAATAACTTTAGACTACTGAAAGCATTTTTAAGGGTAGCTTTGATTAAAAGCACATTAAACATTGTAGGTTGATTTTAGAGCAAAAATAGAATGGTAGAGCAGCTGTGCATCTTGTTAAAAAGGAAAGCCTTAGGTATTTAATCAATGAATGCTAAATAGAATATCCAACTTTGTTTCTTCTTTAAATTCCCTATTTTCCTTAAATTCCTTAAAAAGCATGTTTTACACTTCATGATTTTGAAATACATGTCCGTGTATGTATCTAGGTGTGTAAATACACATTATACATGTATGCATGCATACATGTTTAAAAAACAAACAAACAAACAAGAAAGAATTGCATAGAACAAGGGTCAGCAAACTGTGGTCCGTAGACCAGATCAAGCCTGCTGCCTGTTTTTCTCAATACCGTGTTGTTGGCACATGGCCACATTCATTCATTTCTTTGTTGTCCTTGCTTGTTTCCGTGTTTCAATGCCACAGTCGAGGAGCTGTGACAGACACTGTATGGCCTTTCATGTATTTATATATGACCCAAATGTTTATTATTTGCCCCTTTACAAAAAAAATTTGCTCACATCTGTTATCAAAGAACACGTTCATCTGAGTAGTACTAAAAGCAATATTAAAAAACGAATATCCGGTCTTTTATAGTCTTTCCAAATATTAACTCGATAGTTAAATGTCAGTGAAAGTGAAATTCCAGCCCTGAACAGTTAAAAGCTAATTTCATTCTAACAGAATTGGGAAATTATTGGCCAAAGAATGAGATGATTATGAGAAAATGGCATAAAAAACTGAGTCGTAAAAATTTTAGTCATAAAAATAATGCCCCACTTACCCATCATCGTGACTTTTGGGGTTTTTTTTGTTTGTTTGTTATAAAATTAAAATGGCTATGCTTTTTTCTAGACTTTATTTTATGAGAAAGAGATAAATGCCGCCTGGGATTTATTTTTTTAAAAGCAATGTAGGGCCTATTCCATGAGGCACATAAAATTGGATAGTCATTTTATTTTATTTTATTTTTAAGATTTTATTTATTTATTTGACAGACAGAGATCACAAGTAGTCAGAGAAAGAGAGAGGGAGGCAGTCTCCCCGCTGAGCAGAGAGCCCAAAGCGGGGCTCAATCCCAGGACCCTGAGATCATGGCCTGAGCTGAAGGCAGAGGCTTTAACACACTGAGCCACCCAGATGCCCCTGGATAGTCATTTTAAATGAACACACCGCAGTTCAAAGCAATCGTTTTCATTTTAGATCAAAAAGATTAAATTACCTTAACACAGATTTCGTTATGAATATTATTTGACACAGTCTTAGTATATGATACCTTATATAGAGTGGCTGCAACATCCCTACACTGGTATTTGTTAACATTTGTTAACATGCACCAGTGTTTCAAGTCTTCACACATGTTCACTCACTTATTCCTCACCATCACCCTGTGAGACAGGTGACTATTAAAAGCCCCACTTAAAGAAAGCCAAAGCCAACAGACTTTAAGTGCCCTATCCAACATCACATAGCTAGAAAGTGGACAATCCTCTCAACCATATACCAATTCTTTTTTTTTTTTTTTTGAAGATCTAATTAATTAATTTGAGAGAGAGAGAGATAGCAAGTTCAAACACAGGTGCTCAAGAGCGGGGCGGGTGGGGTTTGGAGAGACAGCGTGGGTGGAACAGGGACAAACTCTAACCAGAACCTGTAGCCCAACATAGGACTTAATCTCACAACCCCGAGGTCATGACCTGAGTAGAAATCAAGAATAAGACGCTTAACCAACTTAACCACTCAGACCAACTTTTTAAAGACTCTGAGAATTGGTGTTAGGTCTTCAATTCTGGCTAAAGGCAATTTCAAAGAGAAAGGCATTGGGACTCAGTGAGAAGTGATATTTCACTTGTGGCAACTTTCAGTTTACTAGAAATACCTACTAAGTCCCTATTTTATTCAGTATATTCAGCTTTTTGACCAATTTGAGAATGTCCTCAACTAGAGTTCTGTCTCTGTTCTCTGCTCCATTATTCCTACCAGGTTTGCTTATGCCACATTCCAGAACCTCTTAGGTTCTGGGTGTGAAATGTTGAGAATCATGGCTGGCAACACTTGACAAAGGTAATTTGGTTAACAACTATATTTAAGGGCTAGCCTACACATAATAGAGAAGAGGGTATACGCTGGCACCACAAAATGAGTTGAGTACATCATTTAACGAGAAGCCCAAGACAGACTCTTGTTTGGCTACCAACAAAATTAGCTTTTATCAGCTGATGACTCGATAAATAGATACAGCACACTCAGTCTGCATATAATACATGTCCAGCTGTTGAGATATTTATGTGCAAGTTACATGACACCCCTTATGCTGAGGTTAAGAATGTAAGTTCATGTAGACTTAGAATCTCAGGAGGAAAATATTGGCAAGGTGTGGTGTTCTCAAGTGATGTAAGAACCCGTGTTTCATTAAGCAATAAAGTCGAGAAAAAATCTTCCCTGGATTGTTAGACCAGGATATATCACTTATTAACCCTTGAAACGTATTCTAGTGTAAGTATCACTTGGTTATTTTTCCTCTTTTCATAGACTTTGTCTGACAAGTTAAACATTGAGATGCTTGAAGTTGCTGGAATTCTGAAAAGCATTTCTGAAGGCTAACCTTGACCTCACTGGCTATCATTAGCCTACTCAGGTCTCAAATAAACAATAATAACATTGTTGTCCACCTCCTCCACCAGTCTGCTCTATGTGATTTTGAACAGTTTGTTTAATCCAGTGCACTTGTGCAGGATAACAAGATTCCATGTATTGAGGACATTCAGAATTGCCAGTACTGTTGGGGAAAGATCCACTATCCAAGTAGTCTTTAAACAGGAGAGCCGCTGCCAACATAAATCTTTTAGTCTAACAGGAACCAAACCACTTCTATTCCCTAATACATTTAGAAGCAGTTCATTATTACTACTTATTAGTAAGTGGCCAAAAGTTAGAGTGAACCAAAGTCACTGATACTTATTCAGAGAAAGATATTCCTTCCTTGGGGCTTTTGCCAAATTGCTTTTTGGAGAACATTATGTTTCTTGCAAGGGAAACATACTTCAAAATATATGAATTAAGGAGTTAACAAGAGTGCTAGTCAAAACATATGATTTCCAGTTGACCAGAGCATCTAGGTAAGATAGACAGTAAGCATCTTCCCCTTGGATTCCCAAACCTGATACTCTAAGCTATTGCTGCGGACTAGCTGGCTAAGTAGAAAGCTGGCTTAGTAGAAATTAGCTGGTCTTGTCCAAAGCACCTCAATCTGATTCAAGGCCATAAAAATAGGATACAAACGGGTGAAGGATAAAAGACTGGATTAGTCAGAAAAGTCAAGCTTAAATCTCAGAGACTTTGCACAATAAAGGTTTCTATCCTGCTCAGACAAATCCTGATGTGAGTGGAAGAATGCTCCAGGCTTGCTCTCTCCCATGATCTGAGCACATTCTTTTTGTGGCTCAACTCATGGCCTCCAAGATTGCAGTAGCAAGGGAGGAAAGCATGAGCAGGCTGCACACCAGCTCTTAAGTGCTCTAACACAGAAGTGACACATATTACCTCCTCTCACCACTCACTGGACTGAACTAACTACCATGGCTCTGCCTCAGTAAGAGGTTGAGAAAAATGGAGGATAAATGGAGCTCTGGTGGGGCTCTAGGCTGGCTCAGTTAGTAGAGCATGGATCTCTTGATCTTAGGGCTGTGAGTTTGAGCCCCACTGGGCACAGATATTACTTTGAAAGAGTATGATGAAAGGCCTAGTAGCTCCAGCTCAAGTTTCGGTTCCTTGTTGGTTGAAAAGGGTTGAAAAGGGTTGAAAAAAAGGCTCAGTGATATCAGTGAAAAACTTATTTGTTAAATTGTTAACATATGCTGACTCCAATGGAATATAAATAAATACTTTAATTTATAAATAAAATATAAGAGGCTCTGCAGTATAGAGAACCTTGGGCAGCGACAGGACACATGTGCCCGTGTTGTCACTTATTTCTATCTTAAACTTCTACTTTCTGCTCAGGATCAGAATATATGTGAAGAACTAACACTTCTTTGCTTGACAGAAAGCCATCTGTTCATTTGTTTCTAATTTTCATACAAACACTAACCATTTTTAAAATGGTAGAATAAACCAGTGCAGATCTGCAGGTTCATGTGGTACAAGGAAAAAGAACTAGGGAAGGCCACTAAGGAACCAACAGGCAGCCACAAAACTGACCTGGCTAGGAAGCCTCCTCGAGACGACACTGTTGTGTTAAAGTGTTCGGACCTCTTCTACCAACATGAAAAAAACCCAAAACCCAAATTCCTAGATCTGGCCTCTAGGGCTTCTACACTGTGACTACGCGCAACTGGTTCAACTTTATCCCCAACTTTCTACCATCGTGAAGCCTCCAGTTCCTTTGTAGACCCGTGAATTGCTCTTTTCCTTCCAGTTTCATATTTTCATTCTCTCCTTCTACAAAGTACTCTTCTTTCTCTTTTTCTTCTTTTCCTCTCTCCCACGCCCCCTCCCTCCCCTCCCAACTCTAGGTTTGTCGGCTCTACCTTGAACCGGAGCATCCTTCTCCAGAAGTCTCCTCAGCCACTTGCAGGTGTATGGCTGCTGTTTTTACTACCTATTTGGCATTCATATGAATGACCTTGTGTTGTTAACAAACTTTACTGTAATTGAAACAAATTCCTACTCCCATCCGTTTTCTGCTTTATTTCAATCCTAGAAGCCATTGATTTCTACCAAATATATGAGTTCCTTTTTTTCATAGTATTCTGAATTCAAAAGGAATACAAAGGAAGAACAAAAAATATTAAACCATATAAGAGTACACACTATACTTCAAACTAGGTTAGCATATCATCTCATCAAATCAAACTCATCAAATATCATCAAATTGTCTCAAGAAGTATTAGCAATTTGCACTTCTACTGCTGTCAATTTCCCTATGCCATCAGCAGCACTGTATTTAATGTCTGCTCACTCTACCCCACTCCAAGAAATCTGTAAGCCCTAGAAGGGCAGGGGTCATTTTCTTTTATATTTGCTATAACATTCCTTGTCTGGTGGCAAGTACCTGCTCAAGAACATCAGATGGATGAAAAATGGAGGTCTGTACTAAAGAAAAAAAAAAAAATAGAAAAGTGTGTTGATCCTTTAATTTTGTGTATACGAACTCCTTTGTTCCAAACAACGAAATCTCCTTCTCTACTTGGCTTCCTGTTTCCCTGATTTGAAAGTAGATGAGTGAATAAACATAAGGATGACAACAGTTTATTTCCCTAAACATTCTGACTAGAATTTGGTTAAGTTAGATGCTTTTAAAATTTTATTTATTTGGCAGACAGAGATCACAAGTAGGCAGAGAGTCAGGCGTGGGGGAGGGGGAGCAGGGAAGCAGACTCCCTGCTGAGCAGAGAGCCCTATGTGGGGCTCGGCCTCATGACTGGACTCAAGCAAGGGCAGAGGCTTTAACACACTGAGCCACCCAGGCGCCCCAATTAAGCTAGATTTTTAAAATAAAAAAATAACACAAACTGTGGATACGGATGCTGTGTCTGAACACTGGCCTATCTCCTACCAGCTGTGAAACACTGGACATAACTTCTAAGTTTTGGGATCCTTAGTTTTAGCATCAATACAATGGAAATTATGAATGAGATTTCCCTTATTGAGTTGCTGCAAGAATTAAATAAAATCATTTGTAGAAAGTGCTTTGACAACGGTGGAAAACTGTGAGGTCTCAGTATCAGTCTTCAGGTGGTATTTCTCATGAAGAGACAATATATTCATTTGCCAATATGTGATTTCTTAGCTTCAACTCTTCTCTTTAGTTTTGCTTAGTGGCCAAATGGCTTTTGTAAGTTCTTAGGACAGAGAGCATCTTTGAGAAGGCTTGTGCCACAGAAAGAAAGCATCTCATTTACTAACAGCCCCACGGTCACCTGCTGGGAGCCATCTGTCAACCTGCAGGAGCACTGAGAGATTTCACTGGGGAAGGAGAAGAGGCTTTTGCTTGAACCCGGGTGCCAGAGCACCAGGCTATTTCTGAGGCTATTGTGAGCACACAAATTCCAGCTGTGGTCTAAAAAAGTCAGAATTCAGCTGAGTGATGGTGTTCTTTGCCTGGCGCTCTCTGAGAACTTGAAAAAGCATGCATTTAGGAAAGGGGTCTCCACCAGAGAGAAGAAAATCCATGCTGTGCTGGAGTTATCTGACAGGAAAGATGAAATTCTGGCAAATCTACTTTTAGCCCAAAGTCCTTAAGAGCTCTAGAAGCAGAGGGATTTCACCAACTCACTGAAGTCTTGGGGAAGCATTTACAATTAAGTGTGATCTCCAGCTGATTCAGGTCCTTCATCTTTTGCTGCATATTTTTCAAGAGGCAATGTGTGATAACTTAATTAGCATAGTGGGTACTAAGATGGCACCCATTCCTCCCTGTTCTCTAATGCTAATTTGAAATCATTTCTTTCCTCCCTAAGTTATTTTCTTAACAGTGGTGGCCAACATTTTATTACTAAGGAAATTTCCAGTAATGACCCATTTTAAAAAGTGAAGATTTCTTAATTGAGTCAGAATATTACTTACTGGGTGAAAAAACACATCAAAATAACAGCTCCCCTCAACATATACTTGAATCCACTGCGTTAGCACTCCCAGGCGCTCTGGAAATTCTGTAACAATATTCATGCATGCATGATACAATAATTCTCCCACCAGTAATCTTAGAAATATTAAAACACACAAGGATATATCATTAAGATTTCACCAAACAAAAGGGGAGGGCTTTGCATAGAGATGCTGGTAACAAAAAGGGTTTGCTTCACTATAAATAGGAGCCAAAGGAGGAGGCAAATCATCTGCTGGGAGCTCTTTAAAATGTGTTTCCCCTCCTCTATTATTCTGTCAGTGGCCATGCAATTCCTCTCCTTTGTGCTCTTTTCAGAAGGGTGTTCTATTATTATGCTTTATTTAAGTGGCTTCGATTTAAGTAAATAGACACCACTGAGATGAAGGGCAGTTGGAATGGAGGAAGGAGGCAGACAGAAATCAACACAGGAGGAGAGGCACAGAGAGACAGGGACTGTGAGCTGTAGAGCCAGATTCCAGAGAACCCCAAGCACTGACTGCTCCTGCAAGGCTTTTATTGAAAGCTCCTAGTGGCCACTTAACATCTACAATCAAGCCACATGGGTCTGATTTATATAAAAACATATGAAAATAAGATTACAGTCTAAGCTTAAAAAAAAAAAAAAACAGCATGGGAACCAATGTGGTTGCAAATATTCCAGCTGCTCTAATTACTGTTGTTGCAAAGGAAATATGAGGGCTGCTGCTGCCTCGCTGGGGTTCTCCTGGGCTCTCTCCTGGGACTCCATCAGCCACTTTGGGTATTTGCAGGTACCAAAGTTTGCTTCAGAGGTCGGGTTTTACCCTCTCACTGAGGATGGTTCTTAGAGCTCCCGAAGAGCCAAAGAGGAGTCAATAGTCTTTCAGAAAAGTTACTGAGAGTTTAAAAATGGGTTATCTTTTAAAATTGTGGTTCCCACCAATTACATCAGAGAAGTCTTAGAGTCGTCTAACTCCACCTGCAGGACCCTGCCTGACTCCCACTGACCACCCCCACCTCTGCAGGATCTTCCACACACTAGGAAGGCACCTTGGGAGTGTCTCCTGTGCGTTAAAGGGATCCATGTGATGTAGAAAACAAAGGCAGAAGAAAAAAATATTGAATTTCCTTACTACCTAAAGCCCATTGACAAGTCCTTGAAACAGGAAGAATGACATTCTTCTATGAGCTCAGCTGCCTTGATGTTAATACTTTGCTAAGGGCAAAAGGCAATCTTAGCCTGACCCCCAGGATCCTGAAAGTTTCCTTTGATATATAAAAGTTTCTTTGGAAACTTTCTTTATCTCTTCCCCCCAAAACACATGGTGACAATCATCCCCTAAATATATGACCCACCGATACATATAAACCACATAGCTCAGGTTTTATTAGACAGTAGTAAATGACCTTTTCCTAACACTAGCTTGCCCCCTCAAGGTCCTGGAAACCTTGCTTCCAAAATTCCTTAGAGACTTAACGCTATCCCTAACCCTCGTCCATCTTGAAAGAATATAATGGGCCACTCCTCCTGACCCCGGCGCAGCTCTTTCTGCTGGCAGGTCCTGTCCCTATGTTTTTATAAAACCACTTTTTTGCACCAAAGACACCTCAAGAATTCTTTCTTGGCCATTGGCTTTGAACCCTAACATTTTTCCTGTATCACATGCACTATCATAAAAGACCTCTACCATTCATTTCTCACCATGGTCTATTTAATATTCTCTCAGTCATCCAAGAAATTACTGACTATAAATGCCGACGGAATAGCAAAGTCAGTTTCCAGCAGGGACCACATGGAATAGCATTTATGCCATTATATGACATATATGACCTGTCACAATGGATCCAGGGGCAGTTTCTGGTTTTCAGTTTCCCAGACACTTGGTTTTGAGTGTTATATAAACCAACAGCCATTTCTCTTAAAGAATTCAACAACTAAAATCCTTTTCCTCAAAAAGAAATAATCTGTGAAGACATTTAAAAAGAAATAATTATTACCATAAAAGTCAAATTAAATTTCTTAATCTAATGAATTCATAACTGAAGTGCAAATACATTTTTAAATGATAACTAAGTTGTTTTTAGTCACTCTCAAAATTATGAGAATTGATTATGTCATATTCATGATTTTGGCAACGAGGTTTGAACTCTTTTTAAGTAAATGCCTATAAAATAGACATGATTGTAGGTTTTTTTTAATTGAATAATTTCATTATTTGTGCCTAATAAAGGTGTTGACTGAGATGAAGCATAATTCAGTCATATAACACACAAGTATCACAGAGCCAACTCTCACAAGCAGAAATCTTGTAAAAGCTCTTATTTTAGGGGTGCCTGGGTGGCTCAGTGGGTTAAGCCTCTGCCTTTGGCTCAGGTCATGATCTCAAGGTCCTGGGATCCAGTCTTGCATCCGGCTCCCTGCTCAGCTGGGTCTGCTTTTCCCTCAGCCACTCTCCCCTCACACGTGTGTGTGCGCACACGCACACACGTGCACACACATGCGCACGGACACACACACACTTAGTTTCTCTCTTTTTTAAATAAATAAATAAAATCTTTTTAAAAAGCTCATATTTTACAGAAGCCCAACAAACTGTCTTCCAGCTTCTTTATCCAATTACACAGAACTTTTTCCCCTTCCTTTCTTGGTAGTGATACATACTAGTAGATTTTAGAGTCACCAAAAAATGTGATGGAATATTTGGATTTCCTTTGTATTCTCTGCTTATTAAATTGTAACAACTGGAAACAATTTTCTCATATGCACACTACTCCTGCCTGTAAAGTGCTACATCTGGAAGCTTCTTTTAGAAATGTGTCAGACAGTTGCATTTAGCAAGAGAGGCTCATGTGTTAGACTTTGTTCATTAAATATCTGCAGTTTAGTTGATGACGATGATTTCAGGGGATGATGACTGGGGCTGTTAGACCCACACATGACTCCATTAACTTTCTTTTTTCTGGATACTTCTTGCAGTGGGTCACTGGTAGAATGGTTACAGCAAGGGGCTGCTTAACAGAGCGGAGAGAGTAAGGTTTTAAGAGCCAGCCAGACCTCTGTGTAGAAAGTTATTTAATTTCATCAGGCATAATTTCTTCAGCTATAAATTGTAAATAGTAATATCTACTTTCACATGGTTGCACATCACAATCACCTGAGATCCTGCTTAAAAATTCAGAGTCTGGGATTCCATACCAGGCATTCTGTTCCCAGATGTTTGCAGTGGCTGCAAGAAGCTACAACCCTCACAAGTATTCAATATGATCTCCAAAAGGGTGATCTGAAGACCCCAATTTGAGAAATAACTGCTATATAATAAATAACTAATCTTATTAGCATAATAAATTTTTTTTACTAGGTATCATTTTTTTTTTTTAAAGGAGGATGTAGTTCTCAAGATACTAGCTTAGTAATAGCTGTTAGTTTAAATGTTGTTAGTTTTGTTATTTTTAATTGTATAGGCTTAAACTTCTATTAGTGATATAAAGGAATCCCAAATATTTTTCCTGGTGATTTATAGGTTGTTTCTCTTCTCAAAAAAAATCTGGTTTTTAGCTTTATTTGTGTGATAGACTCTTTATAATAAGATTTAATGAAAGCTTTGGATCTATGCCCATGTAGGCATGACCTTTATTTATACAAAAGCTTCCTGTGTCCCATTCAAATACTGCCTGGGAGCCCAGAGACCTCAAGTTAAAAGCAATTGGCCTAAAGAATTAGATATTAACCATTTGCAGCTTAGAGAACTATTTCTGTACCCTTGAGATCTTACAGGTCTAAAACATGGTTATTGTGCAATGGAAAAAAATGTGACCTTTATATATCTATTTATTCTCAAGTAGCTTTGATTGCTTATTCTGTAGGAGGTTTGGAAAGAATAGCTCTTTACAAAATTGAATTGGAGAATTCTAATAAGGAGGCTGTTTATTCTGTTAAAATAACACAAGCTTCTACTTTGGATAAAAAAGAATTCAGTAAAAACAAACTTTAAATGCCATAGATTCTACCACAAGTTTTGGTAAAAGAGATGCTTATTACCCAGCAAATTTTATCTTTTTAAATGCATCTCAGCCCTGGGAGGAATATAAGGCAATGCCCATTTCCTTTTTGCTCACATTATTCTGGGATGAAAATACTTCAATGATCCAATGCTCTTAGGAAAAAGACTAAAGTCATTACTTTGTCCTGGAATACTGTTTCACCAGGACTTACTTCTCTCTCTAGCCTCATTCTATACTATGCCCCCCCTTATCTTTGTCTTCTGCTTTACTAGCCTTCTGCCATTTCCCCTTATATAGCATGCTCCTGTAGCTACAGTGCCTTTGAATGTGCTTTTGCTCTGCTTGAAATTCTCTTTTCTATCCTCTTTGTCTAAGTACTTATTCATAGATCATAACTAAATTACACTCCTTGACCAGATCAGTTCATGAATCTCGCCTTCATATTACAGTTATAATAGTTCTTATTATTGTCCTAATTTTATAGTTATTTATATAATTATTTATTTTATGGTTATTCCCCCATTAGACTCTAAGCTTCCTGAGGACAAAGACCATAACTGTTTTTGCTACCCAGACCATAAGGACTTGGTACTCTATACTTATTTATTAACCATATAGAAGAACAAATTTTAAAAGTTTATATCATTTTGTTATTTACCTAACATCTATAAGAATCAGAAACCTAACAGCTTTCTAGCTAAATGTCTAGGAATACCTCTTTTGGCTTTAGTTTCAGTGTACAAAAGGAGGGCATTTAACTAAATAATCACTGGGTTTGTTTTCAGTTTTAAAAATCAGTGACTCAACAACCCAAATATCCATCAATTAATGAATGGATTAAGAAATGTAGTGTATTCACTGGTGAAATATTATTTGGTCATAAAAAAACAATGAAGTGCTGATTCTTGTTACAACATGAATGAACACTTGAAATATTATGCAGAGTAAAAGAAGCTTCTCTCAAAAGGCCACATGTTGTATTACTATATTTACATGAAACGTCCAGAAGAAAAGGCAAATCAGAGACAGGAACTAGACGAACAGTTGCCTAGAGTCTAAATGAGGTGGAAATGGGGAGTGACTGCCAATAGGTATAGAGTGTTTTTTGGAGAATATGATGAAAATGTACTAAACTTAGGTAGTGGAGATGGTTGCGTATCTCCAAATACACTAAAAATCACTGAGTTGTATAATTTGGAAGGCTGAATTTTTGTATGTGAGGGAAGCTCAGTAGAGCTGATACTAAAAAATATCAATGACTCAGTGGCTATATTAATTCATGGTTTTAATATTAAAATCAAAATAATTCAGTAAACATTATTTGTTTTGAGAAGTTTAAGTTTTCCAAGAGGTTTAAGTATTTCTGAGTATTTTTTTAAAAAAATTATTTATTTATTTTAGAGAGAGAGCGCAAGCCCATGCACATGCCCACGAGGTGGGGGGAGGGGCAGAGGCAGAAGGAGAAGCAGACTCCTGGCTGAGCAGGGAGCCCAATTTGGGATTGGATCTCAGGACCCTGGGGTCATGACCTGAGCTGAAGACAGATGGCTCAGACAGACTGAGCCACCCAGGCACACTCATTCTGAGTATTTCTTCATTGGTTATTATACATTAAACACTAAGTAATACCTTGTCTTCTTAGACCCTGCTTAAAAAAAAAAAAAAAAAAAAATGCATGAAACACCCCCCCCCTCCCAATTTCAAGGAGCTTATATCATTCTATCTGGGATGGTAATTAACTATAACACAAAGCATACGGTAAGAGTACAGATGAAAAGTACAAATCAGGGACTGTCCTGAATCAAATGAGAGATCATGTTGAATGTCAATTATTCAAGACAGCACGGTATTTCAGATAAACTTTATAGTTATATGTGAGTTGGACAAGCAAGGATGAGTAATAGAAGAAACTGAAACAACAGTAGAAGCAAAAGAATAGAAGCAGGAGAAGATGTGCACCATGAGAACTAACAGTGGTTGGTACACAGGGAATTTGGGGGATGGTTGGGGCATGACAGAGAGCTTGGAATCTTATTGGGAGAATGTATATTTATTCCACAGTAACAGGGGTTTCTTGGAGGTTTTAGGTAGTTTAGGTTTAATAAATCATGGAGTTTTAGGAAGATTAATCTCGAATTGAAATGGAGGAACTAATCAAATGTATGTGGAACAAGGATCTTGGGATTGACCAATAGTCTTGGGATAGACCAACAGGAGGGTGGCAGGATGAGGAAAAAACTAGCAAAGACAATAATGAGAAAAAAGATGTCAGTGTTGCAGACTCAAATGAAAAAGTGGTTTCAAGGAGAAATGGGTGGCCGCTATGCATGTGCACATGCATGCTTTTACACATGTGCACAGTATTTAATCTCCGACAGTCTTCTCATAGTTTATAACTTGTCTGAAGTCTCACAGTCAGTAGTGGGAGACAGAGTCAAGACCAAAATCGGTTTTCAGTTTTCTTTCCACAGCACTGTTGCTATGGCAAAGAGAGGTCATTCAGTCTAAAGGCTGAATGATTTTTTAAAATAAGACAGCACAGGAGATCTCTCAAAAATGTTTTCAGTGAATAGAAGGGTGAAAGAAAAAATCTAGCAAAATGCTATGAAGACAACAGGACAAATAAGAAAAGAGGCAGTAAGCGGGATGGACATGTTCAAGGAGTTTGGATAGCAAGGGGGAAAAGGAGATAGGACCTAGATATACAGATTTAAGCAATAAGCTTTTAGCTTGGGACTTTCACAGTGAGGATTCTAGAGTCAAAGGAACCAGGCTGGTCGGGATATAGTGATGGAGCACACTCCCAGGGGTAAGGCAGCCACAGGATGTTATTACATTGAAGACCACTGAAAGGGGTGGCAGAATAATGTATTATATTTCAAAATATGTTTGGTATAGACTGACCCTGGGATCAAATTTTATGTACTCTCTTCACTAATTCATCTTAGTCAATAGAAGAGTTGTATTTAAGTATTATCTCTTAATTTAGTAGAAGGGAAAAAATTAAATACTCAGCACATCCCTCAACTTTTGAAAATGTTTTAATGATAAGTTGTAACCCATATTTATACAGTTCCCAGATTTTTTTGAAAGTAGAATACCTCCTACTTGGAAATGTACCTTAAATATGCCCAGTGTAATATAAGAAGTATTGGTGACTGAATGGGCTTGCCATTAGTTTATATACTAACAGGCAGATGTGTTAGTTTTTCTGCTCATTAAAAGTAAAACAACTTAAAAATACATTTAAGGTTTAAAAATATTTCTGCTGGGATTTAATAAGAACACAATAGCAAATGATATATTTAGTATCATCAATTAGTAATCATTAATTTAGTATCATTAATCAATTATATGATATATAATTAGTATCATTAATATTATAAGTTTAGTGATGTCCTCTTAAAACACAAATATGGAATCTTCTTTATCATGTGTCACTACAGTTAGCATTTAACATTCTGCTGTTTTTGTTTCTTTAAATGACAATTTAATTATGCAGTTAGTTCCAAAAAGGAAAGACAGCCTCATTGATAGATGCAAAAGCAAATGACTCATAGCCATGATCTCAACTATCAAATGTCATAATTACTTATTGCTTTCAAAATGATATCACCAAAATAAAGGAAAGAATTTGTACAGACTTTTCAAAAGCTTCTCTATATGCCCAACTTAATCAGAGGCAGATGCTAATTAACTGGCTTCTGAACCTGCTAGAACTTTAACACCAATTTGCTTATTCCTTTTTTCTCATGTTAATATCAAGCGGAACAACTTGTCCCTTTACTGAATCTGAAAACAAAACATGTGTAGTCATACCCAGCCACTCTGCGTGGGTAGTTTTTACCCATGGACATATATTTAAAAACAGTCTTTAAGTGATTTTCTGAAAGAGCCAGAAATCAGAAAGACTGAAAAACTCATTGCTAATGGTCTTCCATGGTGGTGTCAAGTAAATGGGTGATTTCTTTAAGAAAAGCCTTGATATATGATTTTAAGTGAGGGAGACCATTTTACAAATTTGGAAAATTTATTTTCTATTGGGTCGCCTCATCATAACATGAACATAGATCTAACTGACCATTTATAAAATGAGCATCCACCGAAACATCCATCCATCCCTTGGTTAACAATAGCTTTTTCTTAGAATCAGCCTGCAGGAGGAATTAGAATGGAAAAATTTCTATGCAGGGTTATAATAAACCTACTTCCTAATGTCTAATTGTATTTTTTTCAAACTAATGATTGCCTCACACTTTTTTTTCCCACTATGTTTTTAATGAAATTTGATCCGTGTTTATGGAGGTTTCATATTAAATGTCCTTTTCCTATATCAATTATTGTCAGAGAATGAAGCTATTTTATACATGTCGAATGCAAAAGAGCTCATTTTGAATAATTCCATTTTTATAACTGCTTTTTTTTGTTGTTGTTGTTGTTTTTAAAGATTTCATTTTATTTATTTGACAGACAGAGATCATAAGTAGGCAGAGAGGCAGACAGAGAGAGAGAGCAAGAAGCAGGCTCCCCACAGAGCAGAGAGCCCGATGTGGGGCTTGATCCCAGGACCCTGGGATCATGACCTGAGCTGAAGGCAGAGGCTTCAACCCACTGAGCCACCCAGGCACCCCCTATAACTGCTATCTTAAAGTCATACAGAACTTCCTAGGATACTGACTGGAGTCTCACCAAAATAGCTGAGTAGAAACTACTGACAAATAGAGTTAGAAGCATCTTGAATTTTAAAAATTGTTTTTTATAAGACTTAGTGACTTTTACCTAAATATCTTCTTTATAGAGATTATTTATTCACTGGTGCGTTTTCTCTTTCAATCTCTTTCTCTCTCTCTCTCAGTATATTTCCACTACACTAGCTAAAATAAAGTGGGGAATTCTGGACCATGTTTAAAATCTTCATCTCTCTGATTATGCCTAATACATCATAACTATACAGTCTTGTTCATCCCCTGAAGTTTTTAGGATTTCTGTGGGGAGGCCGTTAGATGTGGGAGTTCATTTCAGTCTGCAGGGTATTGTTTTTGGAAAATTTGCCAACACTAACACTTTGTCTTTCCTGTCTCCATATACAACATGCCTGGCAAATTATAATTATCAGTATTTTCTTTTACATAAGGATAATTATTTGTTACTTTACTTAAGCAGTAAAAGAACCTAACAGTGTTCTCCCCACAAACAAGACTCATATGCACAGGGTTATTGGCCTGCCTGTCTGCATAATATGGAAAAATCCCAACTGCTCTCCATAAAACAGACTTTCACTGTAAGTTACTCCAGCAAAATACCAACCACAATTTTATGGAAATCCTTTACTAGGAGCTTCCAAGAGAAAAAGAGATAGTCACATTAAGAAGAACTCCCTTTTTTTTTTTTTTTTTTTTTTAGTTATAATTCTATTTTAACTATGATGTTCATACCTGACAACAAATGAATCACTAAAATGAATATTGGTAAAATTCTTGAGACCCGGAGTAAAATCCTTTTTGCTACAATTTATGATTATGTAGATAGGGCACTGAACTCCCTTGTGTGACAGTCATTGTAGTTAATGCAAGAGCCAAACTACCAAATTAGCTCATCTGGATTAGGGCAGATTAAGACAGGGATTTGTACAGCATTCTTGTTTCAAGGGCACTGGCCACAGATTTAATGAACACCTTGGCATCTACTGGGAATACTCACTTGAAGCTATGATTAAACAAACGCAGTCATTTTCAGAGTAAAATCTGCTCATCTTTCTTGGTCCCCACCTTAATCTATAGCCTTCTTTTTAGTATCTCTCATTAACGCTGAAGAGATCCAGTGAATCTCAGAGGCAAATTAATGCAAACTAGTGAATGCACACAATATGCAAAACAAAATCCTCTAACAGACCACAGGACCTGCCATGGCTCAGCAAGCAGAACCCTCAGCTTGCTGGAATGTGTAACATGTTCCCCTAGGCGATTGCTCATTCCTCTGTCCAGCAAAAGCAGGACATCTGTGGCTTTACCTTGGCGCTATGCAAACTTCCCCAAATCTGTCTTTTTGCCACCTGAGCACACACATCCTTTAGATGGTTACATCAACTCTGAAACCAGTAACAACACTCGAGGGTTGTTCCATTGGTGAAAAAAACAGAACAGTTGCTAAAAAGAAGGGCCCTCTTATATAGCATTACATTTATTTCAAAAATTGAGATTCTACCAAAAATGTGCAAAACTGCAGCCATTGGAGTATTTGGCTACAAACAGGGATACAAAGAGAGAGCAAAGGCTAAACAGGGATGAAAGAGAAAGGGTGACCCCTCTCCCCACTTAGCTACTAACATTGAGCAAAATGAACTGCCCAGCATCAAACAGAAAAGCTTTGAAAGCACACCCTTAAATGTTTTCTCTGTGCCTGTTTTTCTCTTCTAGATACGAAAAGTCAACGGAACATCATTAGGGAGGATATTGTTCATGTACATGCCATTGACTGTGCTAAGCTCCACTTTCAAGTTTGTACATCAAATGAGACAATAATGATGAAGGTATACTAGAGGCAATAAAGCTCTCTCTACTAATTATTGATTAGTGTCATGGTCTTCTTAGGCATCAGTCACGGGGTACATACTAGGTAGAAAAAAACACAATAGCTATGCCACATTGTTTCCCCATTGTACTTTAGCCTTCAATAAATTAAAGGGTTTGTTTTTCCCAGACATGTCTTGGCCTCAGGTCTGTTTGGAAAGGCAATCCTGTTGAACCAACTACCATTGTGCCCATGCTTGAAGTCAGTTTGACTCCTGGCTAGAGTTAGATGAAAAATGGCTGTGCACAGCCCATGATCTACTTATTAAGAATATTTCATCTTATCTTAAAAACCTTAAGAATTTTTTTAAAAGATTTTATTTATTCATTTGAGACAGAGCATGAACAGTAGTAAGGCGGAGGGAGAAACAGACTCCCCTCTGAGCCAGGAGCCTGACATGGGTTTTGATCCCAGGACCTGGAGATCATGACCTGAGCAGAAGGCAGAAGCTCAACCATCTGAGCCACCCTGGTGCCCCAGGATATTTAAGATTAAACAGTTTCTGTTGTACGTGGACTCCGTTCAAGTCATTGATTTTTGAACACGAGATGTCTGCCTGAGTCTTCAGCCTCCCTCTTAGGGCTGCCAGAGGAGTCTGGTTACCAGAGTGTGTCTTGCCAGGCTGCTTCCTAATCCAGAAAACAGGGAAAGTTATGAAGCCATTTTAAAATTTGGTAGAGAATTTCCAATGCATAATATTGATTTTAGAGAAGTAACACCAAGCCCCATAGGAAGCACTTCACACTTAGAAAAATCCGATCGGAAATCTGGTCTAGTTTTGGTGTGCTCAAAATCCACTAAGGTTTTTATAAGAACCTGAGTCTTCTTGGTCTCTTTCAGTTGTGAGGAGAGCTGCTTCCTGTTCAATGAGCTGATGAAAAGAGATTCCTAGTGCAAATGTGTACTTTTATCAGTAGTAGGTATTATTTGTCAATACTAGTAATAGAAGTTTGGGGTCTATTTTTGTTTTCATCCTCCTATTTAACACTAGCTCTTCAAAGTCCTGGGATCCTGAACCAGGGAGCTGACGGAAAGCTCAATTCTTCTGACGGCAAAGGGAAACCACGATGGCTCTTGGTCTGGCGGAAGCAGATCATGCAAAGAATGATCAGCCACACTTAGTTCATGACTGAACAAGTAGCCCACTGCCCCTTGGCATCTTTTGCTAATTCTCTCTAAATGTATTTGAGCAGGGAAAAAAAAAACCTAAAAGCTTTTATATTTGTTTTAAAAGTCAATTATGGGGCAACTGGTGGCTCAGTTAGTTGGGCGTGTGCCTTTGGCTCCCATCATGATCTCAGAGTCCTGGGAGGAGCCCCAGGTTGAGCTCCTTGTTCAACAGGGAGTCTGCTTCTCCCTCTCCTTCTGCCCCTCTGTGCCATTGGTGCTTTCTCTCTCTTTCTCTCTCTCTCAAATAAATAAAATCTTTAAAAAAAAATTATATTTTTACCCCCAATGGTAAGTGACATCTGCCAACTTTTTTCATTTTAACTGAGAGTGGATTTGCTTCATGTTGAGGGAATATAAAAAGCAAATAGTTGGGCCTCGCTTGAGCTGACCTGAAGGTAAGGCATTTTGGTCCATTTCCTTTTTAAAGTAGGTAAAATTCAAAAGCCAAACAACTAATTTAGAAAAACAACAACCGTACTCTATGCTTGAGTCAGATGTTGTATAAATTAGTTTGAGAGATTTTTTTCATACCACAGGTCTGTGACAAAAGGAATTCATGAAGCTGAACCTTAAAGTTTAGGAGACTTAATGCATGTCACACAAGTAAACCACCTCTTTCCTCAAATGTTGTCAAGTTAGTTTGTTTTACAATTTAATTTTAATTTGTAGATATAAAGTATAAATCTTTAAGATTTATTTTAAAAATATTAGTACTCCTTTAAGGAGACTAAGATGCTGAATACCCTTTATCCTTTCTTATCTGCAGGTCTTATTTGGCAGAAAAATACATTGCCAGCTAAATGTAATTTGACCTTCCTAGAACTGTTTTATAGTAGACTCAAGAATCATTATTGATGAAACCAGAATCAATCAGCAGTCTTCTCATTTACACACTTGGTAAGTCATGAGCGACACATGGGGAACAAACATTGAAGAAATAAAAACTCCCAGGAGCACAACTTTATAGCATATTGACTCCCAAGTCTACTGCATTTCGAACATAATTCATAAGAGTTCATTTTCTTTCTAAATAAGGAGTAGCTATTTACCTTTTTTTTTTTTTTAAATAGCAAAAGTTATTAAATATCTTATAAAGATAAGTAAATTTTCTCTCTGGATACAAAATTTCTTTCCCCAGAAATATGAAATATGGTTAAAGTTAAGTCTAAAAGGAAATTATTATTTTTTGTGAGATGTAGAATGAATGACACACTTGTTCATGAAATGTTCTGAAAATAATCCCCTCCATTATTACAACTAAAGAGAAAAACAAGGAAAAACTGGAAAAGATTAATTGACTATCTATAAGTAGTGTTTATCACTAACTATAATTAAAAATAACTGTAATACCAGCCACTATTATTCACCACCTCCAAGTACCCAATTGTAGTAGAAAGTCATAAGTAGAGTCTGTTTTACCATCTAATTTTTATTTGTAGGTACAAAATATGAGTCTTTAAAAAGGAAGATGTTAGTACTTGATACTTGACAATCTTGCTTGCATTTCATAATCCATGTGACATTTGTTTCTCACAATTTTGAAGTCAGGATTATTGACTTTTACTGGTGAGAAGCCTCTCCCTACAGAGTTACTGGGCAGAATACACAACTGTCAGTGAGAGAAACCTCAGCCTGAGCTGATCAAAGCCATCAGCCTCTCAACAATATGCTTGCTCAGTCATAAAAACCTGAGCACGAATCTGTGCACATGAAGAAAGCATCACCTTAACCTTCAGGAAAGGTGCTATGGTCATAATCCTGGCTCAACTAATTTGTTGAGTCCTGCCGGGAGGGAAGAGCAGAGCATATGAAATCAGATAGCGGAACAACACTAACAATTGGGGGGGGGGGGGGGGGGGAGGCGACCAGCCTGCAAATTCCTAGCGGCTGCCTCCAAGCTCACCCCTGAGTCCCAGCTCCACCAGCCCTGCAAGGAGGTATGCTGCTCTTTATTCTGCAATAGGGACTGACAACTTCTGCAAAACAGAACAAGTGTGAAGCAAGAGGCAGTGTGGAAAATAATGCCTCACTAAATTTACCTTTCTTGGAGTTAGGCAGTAATGGACCCTTGTAGCTTTGGGGATTGGTAGGGATTTTGATGGTAAGTTGGGAGGGAAAATGTTTATCCAGGATATGTTCTGGTGGCAGACATCCCTGGAAGCAGGCTGTAGAGAAGACAAATCCTATTAAGCCAGCTGGGAGGGCTGAGAGCAGCTGGTCGGTCTGGAGGCTCAAATAGATGGAAAGGCTCAGAAAAATCTGCATTGCAGATAAACCTCAGGGGAGACAGCTGAACTCTTAACATCTCCCCAAGCCAGCTTCTCTCCAGAGATCAGAGTGGCCTCAGGTGGTGTAATTGAGAACCTATATAATTTCCAGGCCTTTCTGCAGAACTTGAATGATTTAACATAATTTCGTCTTTTGCCTTGCTGCTTTTCACCTGTTTATTTACTTATCTATGGCAGTAGAGTGGGCAGGAAGGAGAAAAGTGGCACGATAAGCAAAACTGTATAGTACCTTCAACAGTTCTCCTACAGGTCTTATCTTTTGTTAATGTTAAGTCTTGTCTTTATCAAACTTACATCCCTCAGCTTCCAAACAACATAAAGAAAGAGCCAAGCATCTGCCTTATCTGCTGCAAAGAGGATGAAGAAATGAAAACTTAGAAAGTCATAATAATCGCTACCAATTACAGGGCTTCCACTCTGTAAATTACCTTTGTTAACTCCTGCTCAGGTTGGTAGTGTCGCTCCTGTTTTATACAACTGAGGCTTGATAAATTCCCAGTTTCTCACAACTGATGAGGGGCAGGGCTTTGCTTTGAACCCAAGGGTATCTAACTTCAAAGTCTGTACTTATTTCATTATATTGTAACAGCGTTTGTTACATGCCTTTAGTGTGCCAGACATTCAGCTTGCAAAAGGCATAATAGCCACAGCCTCCAGAAATGCCTGCTGGGTTGGGATGAAGGCATTATAAAAAATAGCTTTTTAAATTGAGGCTGCTATGACTTAAAAAAAAAAATTCTATAAGACTTTATATTTTCTAGAATGTGTTCCCTCCCAAATTTAGAATTCTGTTAACAAATAACAGTAATTAAAGTCTAGCATATGATTACAAGAAAAGGAAGTCGTGATAGAAAGGGGGAGGGTTGGCAACATGGTACTCCAATCTTAGATACATGTCATCATACACTCGCCAAACCCACTGAAAGGACAGCACCAAGAGTGCATCCCAAGGTAAGCTATGGACTTCGGGTGAATTACGATGGTAAGCATTCATCTTTGGTGGGAAATGTGCCATTCTGATGACTGATGCTGATCCTGGGAGGGGCTATGCATGTGTCGGGGAAGCAGGTACATAGGAAATCTCTGTACTTTCAATTTTGTTGTAAACTTAAAACTGTTCTAAAGAAAAAAAAAATAAAGGGGTGGGAATAAAGTAAATATCTAATTGAAAGGAGAGCACACATCCATGGTTTTGATGATCCACAGGATGGATGGGATTTTGCTAAGTGGAACTTTGGAAGAGATATCAGATATGCTTTTTAGGGAAAGAGAACAGAATAAAGGATCAGTCTGTTAGTCAACATCATTATTTGAGCACCTACTGTCCCAGTTCCCTCACCAGGTTCTGGGATTCTGGTTAAGAATGAGGCATACGGTCATGGAGTTGCCGGTCTTGTGGAGGAAACATGCATACAACTGATAAGTACAAATGTAAGAAATACAGAGCACTTTGGGAGTGTGTATTAGCAGACCTGTGAGGCCAGAGGTGGAGAGAAGGCTTGCCTGGGAAATCTCAGACCTAACCAATGACTAAGACTTAAATAAGTGGGAGTAAAGCAGGAGGCGAGAGGTGTAGAAAGAGTGTTCCAGGCAAAGAGAATAAAAATATGTGTAATAGCCCGCAGGTAACAAAGCCAGGATGGGTGGGGAGAGTCACCAGAGGACCAGATTCGTCACTTAATTATGAATTCCTTGGCTTTAAATACAGAAATATCATGATTAGATTGTATTTTTAAAAGATGGGTCTAGTGACTATGTGTATAATGGCTTGTGTGGATCAAGAGTTGACGTAGGCAGCTATGACCGTGGTCAAGATCAGACGGGATGGGAAACTAACATTGTCCTTGGGGATACAGATGAGCTGGATGGTTTTCAAAAATGTCTAGGAAGTAGAACTGAGAGGACTTGGTAACTGATTGGACTAGTATATTTTAGGTAACATTTTTTTTTTTTTTTTAAATAAGCTCTATACCCAAAGTGGGGTTTAAACTCATAAACTTGAGATCAAAAGTGGCAGGCTCTAGTAACAGAGCCAGCTAGGCACCCCTTGAAGTAACAATTTCAATATAAATGTTATTCATATAAAGAACAATGACACTTGCTAAAATGACATTCCAGAGCCTTTGAAAGTAACTATAAGTTGCAAAGTTGCTATACAAAAGATGACTAAGGTATGTTGTAAATCATGGAAGAACTCCAAATAACAGTGGCTTCAACGAAATAGAAATTCTTTACAAGGTTATATCATATTCAACATGATTGCGGAAATTCAACTCTGAATTCCTTCGTTCCAGCAGAAAGGAAAAAAGAGTGATGAAGAGGCCACTCCTTCCTTTTAGGCAGTTAATGTCCATTTCACACACAAATTTAGTTCATATCTTATTGACTGAAAATTAGCCAAGTAGGTTCTACCTAGTTGGCAGGGAGCATGGAATTCTGGATCTTATTCTGAGTGTCCATGTGCCCGCGAAACCTCCAAATAGCAGGGGTCCTATCATTATTGAGGAAGGAAGTGATAATCAACATTGAGGACAAAAATAATTAGTACAACTAACCATGGGCTAAGGCCTTAAAGATGAAGTAAGAAAAAAAGAACACTTATGAATTGTACTAGCCCTTTACAGCAACAGAAAATTGAAATACACTGGAATGAACTCACTTTGAATTAGCATTCCACATTTTGTCTAAGTCACCAAGTACATTTTTTAACCTCAGTGGTAATCGAGATAGACTGGGTAAGTTAAACAGAGCTCCCCCGACAATAAATACGGCTTTCTACTGCTACAAAGCAGCCTCAGCTATGCCAATATTTGAACGTAGTTGTTTATGGTTTCATTTCCTTTACTTTTAATAGTGGCCATAAAAAGCCAAACAAATGCATTTTATTCACATTCCTTTGGATGAAGCCTTGAATTTAAATTATGTCACTGGATCCATTAACATTTAACTATGGTTGGTGCCTTATCCTCTATAGACACTCAACTTCAGAATGTAATAGCTACGTGCAGAAAATGAGAATTAATAGCAGTCAGGGAGTGAATCATAACCGCATCACTCAGCATACATTCACATTGATTTATTTTGTTTTGTCTGTTTCATGTGTTGTGTTTGTTTCTAAGAATAAAAGCTATCAATAAGATGCTGGGTTTAATAATAATTTAGGGAAAATACACCTTTCATCAATTTTCCACAAATGGTTCCCAGTAGGTTAAAATCAAAGGCTGCTGGGACTCTTAACTTTCTTTCTACATTTAATTTTCTGATATCATTTCTTCAGTTTTTACAATTAAGCCCCTTTACTGTAATTCTCATTTTCTTTATTCTCCTTTTACTGGTGCTTCATGTCTTGACTGACAGAGCAAAAAACATTCAAGTCACTGAACCCATCTTAAATCAGTGATATTTCAGGAGCAGCTTGTTAGCAACACTAAATTATACTCATTAGTATCATAAATATTCACATTTGTAATTTTTCCAAGCAAAAGGGATCGATCACACAACATTAAATCATATGTTCTTTTCCAAATTTAAAATTCAAATTTGTTTTAATTGAGCTATAGTAGGTCAACCACATCCTTGGTCTGCTTTTGTCCTTGGTTTTCTATTAGGTGTAAAATATATCCATGAAGAACTGCTTATTTTATTATTGCTATTAACACATAATTTCTGGTTCTTTTCCATTGCACACTGAGTTTTATTCTAGTCTCAAGTTGCTATCACTTGCATTTCCTAATGCACAGGGAAAGGGTTTTCTTGTAACGATGGCTATTCTCCGCATTGGCATTATTGGTTACTCTGGACCTATGATGAAGTCTTTTATATATAAAGAGAGCTTACATTGGGGCGCCTGGGTGGCTCAGTGGGTTAAAGCCTCTGTCTTTGGCTCAGGTCATGATCCCACAGTCATGAGATTGAGCCCCACATCAGGCTCTCTACTCAGTGGGGAGCCTGCTTCCCCACCCCCCACCCACCCCCATCTCTGCCTGCCTCTCTGCCTACTTGTCATCTCTGTGTGTCAAGTAAATAAATAAAATTAAAAAAAAAAAAAGAGAAAGAGCTTACATTTATATTCTATGATACAGCTTTCAACATGCATTCCTATGTTCCATCTCAATCCTGAAAATCATATGTGATCTTTATTTTACAGAAAACAAAAGGCCCAGGAAAGGGAAGCAATTTTTCCAACTAGCTAGTAAATAGGAAAGATAGTACACTGGAATAATAAGTGTAAGAGTACAAACTTAGAGTGATGGTATAAAAATTCATAGTAAGGCATATCACATATGACTGGTAATGGAGGATTATCACACACACTTCTCCTTTCTCCTAATTATTATTAAGGTAATAAAAATGTTGAAAAATAATGTAACTCTATCAAAAATTTTTGAAGCTATCCTAGAAGTCAGAATATAGAGGGAGAAAGAAATAAGAAACTGCTTCAGGAGGTCCCAAGTTAAAGGAGATCCATTGCAAGGAATCCTGGAGAGTCCCCAAGCTTAAGAGTTTTCAAATGCAGGGTCCAAGGAGGCCGTGAGACTATCATAGTAATTCATGAAGAAATGTATTCATGGGGCACCTGGGTGGCTGAGTCAGTTAACCATCTGACTCTTGATTTCAGCCCAGGTCATTATCTCCGGGTCCTGGGATCCAGCCCACATCTGCTCCGAGCTCATAGCAATCTGCTTGAGATTCTCTCTCTCCCTCTCCCTCTGTCCCTTCCTCCTGCTCACACACATTCTCTCTAAAATAAATACATTTTGAAAGTCTTAAAAAAAATAAAAAGAAACATATTCAGAACAATTGGGGCCCTTTCTATTCTTCTTCTCCCTTGCTACATTTTTAGTGACAGAAGAAGATTTTGCCCCCAACAGTGAAAATAAAAACTAGGCTTTAATGAAAGAAAGTGTTTAGTTTGGGAACCAGGTCTAGTATAGATAAATTTATGCAGAATGGAAACAATCATAGGGATCCTAACCTGCTCCCTTGCCAGTTGCATCTCCGTGCTCCTCTTGGGACACCTGCTTCCTGACAGACTCTGCCCACTTACCCAGAACATGCAGGCAGCTCATGGTTAGTGGAGGTACAGATCTGCCTGATTGCAGAGGAAACATACAACAGCTACCTGTCATCCTCAGCCTAGTTCTTCATACATAAAAATAACCCCCCAAACCCTCAAATCAAGACATCTGAGAAAAACCAGCAACATGAACAAGAAAAATATATTCTTTAAAATATGCCTCCTGAGGGGGTGCCTGGGTGGCTCAGTGGGTTAAAACTTCTGCCTTCTACTCAAGTCATGATCCCAGGATCCTGGGATGGAGCCCTGAATCGACTCTCTGCTTAGCAGGGAGCCTGCTTCCCCCCTCCTCTCTGCCTACTTGTGATCTCTGTCAAATAAATAAATAAAATCTTTAAAAAGAGAAATGGCTCCTGAGGAAATAGAGATGATTCAAGGGACAAGGCAATTTACAATTATCCTTCTCAGAGAGATTTGAAAGAATATCGCATACTTTAAAAGGAACTACCTTCCAAAAGTGAATTTTAGAAAAGTATTGATTAGAGGATAAGAAAACGTTCCTGAAAATTAATATATGATTTCTCAAAGAAGTAGTTCATGAATTAATTAAAAATAGAATTGGCAGGGCCAGAGGCAAATAATAATTCAGCTGATAAGAGGAAAAAACCTGAAAGTAGAAAAAGTGAAAAAGGGATTTTAAAAATATGTCAAAAAGGAGCTAAAACAGACCTGTCCAGTGAGTCCAACATTTATCAATAGGAATCTCCTAAATATAGAACAGAGGCAGGAATAACAAGAAAAAGAACGCAGAGGAAAGTTTCTCCGAGTTAAGAAGATATAATTTCAAACGGTCACTTCCAAATGACTCCTGGCAGAAGGGGCAGATTGTCCCTGGTTAAGAATCACTGGTACAGGGTAAAACGCTATGGCTATGGGGCCAGACAGCCTGGGCTTTTCTCTGAGCTCCACTAATAATAACCTCTTTATCTTTGGGAAATATACTTAGCTTCATTAAACCTCTTCTGTGAAGTGGAGATAAAAAAAAAAAAAACACCTCACTCCATAGAATTCTTTTTCTTCTTCTTTCCCCACTCTTCTTCTGAAAATGTATGTACTTAGCACATGATATGGACTAAATAAATAAGGGTTATTAATATTTTGATTATAAATGTAGCAATCGTGATGAGGAAGAGGAGGAGAAAAATATATGGAGTGGAGAGTGTGTGCCAAGGGTAGTCAGAGATAAGGAGAGGTCAGTGTAGGCCTTGGGTGCTTGGGTGAGGGGTGTGGTTACGCTCTAGATCAGCCCTCTCTGATGAAAATCATATCATAATGGTAATGTTTCTATAAAAATAATGTGGCTCTGGAGCACCTGAAGTTTGGTTAGTATGCCTAAGGAGGTGTAATTTCAATTATTTTCATTATAATTAATTTAGATCTAAGTAGCTGCATGTGACTAGCTACCTCCATATTTACTGGCCAGCACTACTCGAGAGAGCAAGCAAGAGCCAAAGAAGAGTTTGTATTAACTGTTTGTCTAGGAGATTAATGGGGTGATGGCGTTTGGGGCAGGAAGACAAGATAAAAGCATTTCAGCAACCCTGGCAGCTATAATGAGAGCCTGGATGAAGATGATGAAAAGGAGAGTTTGGGGAGGAGATAGGTCACTGCAATGACAATGTCCTCAGTGGATCCATGCCAACTGCTGTCTACCGGGAGACACCTAATCTCAGCCCTAACTCTACTCAGTGGTTTCCGAAGTTATAATTTTCTTTACATATATTTTTTTAAAGATTTTATTTATTTATTTGAAAGACAGAGATCACAGTAGGCAGAGAGGCAGGCAGAGAGAGAGGAGGAAGCAGGCTCCCTGCTGAGCAGAGAGCCCGATGTGGGGCTCGATCCCAGGACCCTGAGATCATGGCCTGAGCCAAAGGCAGAGGCTTAACCCACTGAGCCACCCAGGCGCCTCTTCTTTACATATGTTACCCTTCCTTTTGTATAGCTGAGATCAGAACTGGGATCTATAGCTTCCAGCTTATTCTTTATAAGCTCTTATAATTATCCTAAAAATAGGCAAATCAAAGATGCTCCATAGATATGATTTTCTGAAGCTGTAATCATTTTCTTTGTGATCCTAGATTCTTGCTGTGTTATCTATCACTTGCTTAAAATGCTGTGAAACTTAAAACAATGGATTCTTCTTAATCTATCTCTCTGCCAACTGCTTTTTAAATCATTAAGGTTACATTTTCTGTTAAAGTATAAAGCCATTTTAAGAACAACTGCTATTTTTACTCGCATTTTCTGAGCTCCATGCCACACTGATTCAGGACTCTAAAGGCAAGAGTCTTTTGGGAGAGCAGAGCAATAGCACAGGCCAGGGCTACCCTGGAATGCGTTCTTTATTTCAGCAACCAACTCAGTGCATTATTAAAATATTCCATATTTGGGACAATACACTCATTTACCTGCTTTGGCTGCATATTAGTAGAAAGTAAAAGCTTTAGAGTCAGAACAAGGATATGAGCCAAAGATTTACCGTTTCCTAGTAGAGGGACTTGGGTAGGTCATTTGCATTCTTCAAACTTCAGTTTTCTCATCTGTAATAAATATAACAACAAGATCTGCCATTCCCATTCCAGAGATTGCTATGAGCTTTGGGAGGTCATATGCTTTATATGACTTAAAAAGTATAACAGAAATTATTTTTTTCTTAAAGTCTAAATGCTACTTCTTCATTGGTTGGATTATTTCAGTAATTTTATAAACCAAAGTTGATATCTT
This sequence comes from Mustela nigripes, assembly GCF_022355385.1. NCBI lineage: Eukaryota > Metazoa > Chordata > Mammalia > Carnivora > Mustelidae > Mustela > Mustela nigripes. The sequence continues at coordinate 20,084,756 of NC_081559.1, read as the reverse complement.
AGACTTTTTGTGAGCATAACATAAGAAACAACTAAAAATGCATGCACACAATAAACTAGATATTATGTTTATTACTTCCCTTTGGCCCATGGAACTATCCACCATCTTTTAGAGGAAATGTATAGCAGTCTGACCAGTTATTTGACTCACTTAGGACAATGAGTTCTTATATCGTTTTAAAATTTTTTCATTGTTGGATGTCATATTTCCTCCATTACCAATATAATCTTAAAAGTTAATCATTTTATTTCAGTGTATTTCAGTATTTCAGTGTAGTTATTTGTTTTTAAGATTCGACAAAAATCACAGATTCACCTGAAGTTATGCTCAAAATCATGCTAATTAGCTACTCTTAGGCACTGAGAGAATCCTTAATGCCTAAGTGTTATATCTGATTCTGTATATCCTACCAGTAAATTTCACCAGGAGAAAAATCCTACAATGAGCAAGAAGATAATTTTAAAGCACACAAAATAGAAACGTTGTTCACATTGGAAATAAAACATAAGATTTCCCTGAAAAGAAACATCATCCCTTAAGTTCCTATTCATTGTAAAGAAATATATTTTGGTTGTAAGTGTTAGAGTAGCTTTGTTTTAATAATTGCCAGATGTGGATCAATGAACATCCGGCAGCTTTAAATAGTCATAATCCAAAGTCATTAACACTAGGAGAGAATCTGATGGAAGGTTAATTCGAACCATCTGAGGCAGACCCAAATTGAATCCACAAAAAAAAGGGAATTGATTCAAACTTTTCTTTTTTTTTTTTTTTTTTTAGAGAAAAGGATTATTTTTTAGGAAGACCATAGGTTATCCTGTGCTACTCTGAAACTCTAAACTATTGAATAAATGACAAAAAAAAAAAAAGCATAGGCATGGTATTTGAGTTCTGGCTATTTTACCAATTCCAGTTTGACTAGGCAAAGACCAGTGTTGTCCACCTAAGAAAGGCTACAGTTGCACACACATACACACCCCCTTGTACAACACTCATTTTCTTAGCTTCAATGTGGCACATGCATCAAGTGCATTTCTAAGCAGACAGCATAGTGAATGCAAAGACGCCCATGACCTGACTTCTTTCCTCCAGTGCCTTCCCGAGTGTTCTCCTTGAGGAAATATCATTATCAATTTAAGTTGACTTCTGTTCGTATGAAAACTAGTATTTCACTGGAATTTTAAATTCAAAGTTTGTCATGACACTGCTCACATTTACTTGGCTGTTTAAGTAAACACCAAATGACAAAATTACGGTGACAAAGACCACAGATCTGGTTATGGGCATGGCTTCTATCTAGATAGAAGCAGCCCTTTAAACAAAGGAGACATGCTAATAAGTGTGAGAACATCACAAATGTTTGATGTGCAGTTAAGGTGTTTCCCTGATGGATGTGTATGCCATATTTATTTGATTGCTTATGTTCTTAGATATTCTATAGTTGTAAAATGTGATGTGGGAAGCTTGTAAGTAGATGCTTGTAAGTCCATCTACAGAGGACTAAGAGATGCTTGTAAGTTCTTGCATCTACAGAGGACTAAAAGCCTCGTGGTAGAGGCAGAAAAATAACATCCCTCCAGTCTGTCCAGGCTTCTTGTGAACCCTGAGCCCCTTTGAATGCTCTAATCGTCTGTAAACACACACATTCTTTCCTCAGAGGAATGCAGGTTGCTGCTACCAACCAAAACATTCTACCAAAGAGAAATGATTTTGTTGGGAAAACATGTATTCCTTAAATCAGAGACTATCATCAATACTCAGGAATGCCCTGTGGCTTGAAGTAGAGTCCCCCCAGGCTTGTATGAGGAGGTAGGTGGCAGGATGAGATGTAGACACCCAGAAGCTTTGTCACTAAGCACAGCGGGACAGAAGGGATGTCAAGTGTTGGCGGGGTGGGGCGGGGGGCAGAGAACGTAGCAGACTGGCACTGTGCTGAACACCCAGGCAGAGAGGAGGTTAGAAGTTCAAAGAAATCACGAAGCAGGGAAACAGAGCTGCAGTTAAGAAACTCGCAGAGTGTTATATGGAAACACACCCCCAAATCTGAGCCACGAGAATTCACTCTACGGCATAAGAAACATGGAGCATAGGCAGAAAGATTGAAATGCCAGTAGCTCGTTAGGGCTTGTTTAATGGATCTTTCATAAAACAACTGGCTAGAATTGAAAAAGGTCAGAAAGAAAGAGACAATTCTCTCTCAGCATCAAAGAGGCGCGAAATCATGCAGTGTCGCCGCATGGAAAGAAGGGTTTCCATTTGACTTGTTCATAATGACTGCTCCAATCCTTTCTGATTATTTTTTTAGTAATTTTTTTTTTAATTTTATTTACTTGACAGAGAGTAAGATGACAAGTAAGCAGAGAGGCAGGCAGAGGGGGTGGGGGAAAACGGGCTCCCCGCTGAGCAGAAAGCCCGATGTGGGGCTTGATCCCAGGACCCCGAGATCATGACCTGAGCCAAAGGCAGAGACTTAACCCACTGAGTCACCCAGGTGCCCTGACCCTGAACACGCCCGATCTCATCCTTTTTGATTTTTCTTGCCTCCTAACGTGTTGCTGATGAAGGCACAGCACACAGTCTAGTAGTATCAACATTACCTAGGAGCTTGTTAAAATGGAGGCTCTCAGGCCCCTTCCTCACACCGAATGATTCTGAATCTGCATTTTAATGGGATCCCCAGTTGATTCATCTCTGCCTTAAAGTCTGAGGAGCTGATTTCTCAGGGTCTACTTTTACCACCTTATTATCCGTTTCTGCACAGCTACCTGAGTAATCTCTTAATTTTATTTGTTCACCCACAGAAATAAAGTTCCATCAGGGCAGGAAAAGGGTATGGAATTGGTGTTCAATAAATGGTCACTGAATGAATAAGTGGATTTTCCCTAGTCTGAGATGAAGTCCAGATGATAAGTAGTCCCCCTACCCGCCACCTGCCCATATCTTTTCTTTACCACTAGAAAACTCTCACTCTCTTTTCTCATACTTTTGTCTATAGGGAAGATATATTTTGTTTGCTAAGCCTAAATCCTAAATCCTTGTCTGCATTGTCTCCTTCCATTCAGGAACTTTTCTATAATATTGTTCTTCTTCTGTTTACATACCTAACACCCCCTCTATATGCGTCCTCCCTTCAAGTTAGGACTTCTCAGGTTACTAACAGTAAGGTCCTACTGTGCGGCACCGAATCCTAGACCTCTGAAATGTGTTTTCCTATTGCATTTGTATTGACTCATTCACTTCTCAAGAATTTGCTTCGGTCGCTGCAGTTGGACTGGTTTCGAGTCAGACCCGATGCAACACTAGCCCTGAAACTTGGGGAACAGTCTCAGTCTCTGTCCCTCCCTTGAAGTGGAGATAACAGAACATACAGAGTCATCACGATAATTAAAATCCCGGTCACAGAGGCTGGCACACAGCAGATACTAAGGTCATCCTAGATTCCCTTAGCTGGAGGAAAGGTGAGGCTAATTTTGAAACCATCAAACTGGGGTGCCTGAGTGGCTCAGTCAGTTAAGCAGCGCCTTCACCTCCAGTCAAGATCCCAGTGACCTGGGATCAAGCCCCGCATCAGGCTCCCTGCTCAGTGGAGAGCCTGCTTCTCCCTCTCTCTCCATCCTGCTGTTCTGCGTGCACTCTCTCTCTGTCAAATAAATAAAATCAAAATAAATAAAATCAAATAAATAAATAAAATCTTTAAAAACATTTTTTAAAAAGAAACCATCAAATTCTTTTTTGCAATATAAAATACAATGGTTCTCTTGTTGGGAAATAGCCCTTGAAAATAATGTGAAATGTCACGTGAGAGTAAAATACTCTATCCCATTACTGCATGAAGATGATATTAAAAAATTGGGGGGCGCCTGGGTGGCTCAGTGGTTAAGCCGCTGCCTTCGGCTCAGGTCATGATCTCAGGATCCTGGGATCGAGTCCCGCATCGGGCTCTCTGCTCAGCAGGGAGCCTGCTTCCTCCTCTCTCTCTCTCTGCCTGCCTCTCTACCTACTTGTGATTTCTCTCTGTCAAATAAATAAATAAAGTCTTTAAAAAAAATAAAAAATAAAAAAAAATAAAAAATTGGGAAGCAAGAGGAAAGAAACACACCCAACGTCTTCATAAAATAATATTACACAGGTGGAAAAATACTTTGAGATGTTTAAGATACTCTGAGTGGGAAAGAAAAAAAATAGGCAGAATTCAAATTGTATTGTTTTGATCTCAGTTATGTAAATTTTTTTTTAAATTTTTTATTTTTTATAAACATATATTTTTATCCCCAGGCGTACAGGTCTGTGAATCACCAGGTTTACACACTTCACAGCACTCACTAAAGCAATTGATGGAAGGAAGGAAGCTAAACGGGAGAGTGTTAACCATAGTCTCTAGCTTGTCTAATTATGGATGGCTATTATTTCCTTCCTTTGCACTCTTCTAAATTGGACAGATTTTTACAAAATGTGGATTTATTGTTTTTATAACAGAAAACACCCCTGAAGTCAATAATATTTTGAGCAGTCGTTTATTCTCGTTCTCCAACTTCTCTGCAGAATTTGAATTGTAGCCTTATTTTCTATTACTTCACCTATCCTCTTTGTTCTTTGCTAAAAAAAAAAAAAAAAAAAAAAAAAAAAAAAGTTCTTCCTTTAACTTTGTCAATTCCCGTCCTTTACTCTACATCTTAAATGTGGGTCCTGTCAAGAGTGGTCTGTCTTGGCCCTCTTCTCTTCTCTTGTGAAAATGTCATCCACGTCCTCTCTCCCTAGATTCTCTTCTTCGTGTTGGCCCAAGGTGATCTGCCAGCTACCAGACCAGTCGGCCTCCAGAGCCAGCCTACTGTAGCCTCAACTTGCCTCTTGACTTTTTATTCCCTTCCCCATTCGGTCAGCACTTCTTGGCTGTCCACTATGTACTAGGCAGTCTGCAAGAGACTAGGGTGAAGACAAATTAAAGAGAGCCTCTTTCTTCAAGCAGCTTTAGCCACCCGTCTCCCCTCATTGTTGCAAGTTATCAAACTGAAACAGTAGAGTCAGCACTGAGTCCTGGTTTTCATTCCTCCGACCAATCAGTTGCTATATTCTGCTTATGATTTTGAGCTCAGAAACATCTTTCAATTTCATGACCCCTTCTTTTATGCCCACTGCCAACACCCTCTTTATAGCCTTTATTCTTTCCTGGAATATCCTATTAGAGCTTCCAAAGGGATGTCTGCTTCAACATATTCTCACCCATAATTCCACCTCACACAGTGCTATAAAGTAAGTCACCTGAAAATACAGTTTAGGTCAGAGTGGTCCGCTATTCAAAATATACCCTATAGTTTCTCATCAAATGCTGGACAATTTCAAGATAGCATTCAAGGTCCCTTTCTCATGTATTGGGTTGAACTGAATGAATTCTTATTTTGTAGGTTCAAAAAGTGTAGAATACTAGCCATTTCATAGGATATGACTGAATATTATGTCCATCCTCACCTTCCAAGAACCCCCCTTCTTCTGGCTTGCGCTCTAGAATATAAATGAGGTCAGTCTATACTTTCCATGCATGTTCACTTTCTTTGGCCTCTTTGCTAATGTTGGTTCTTCCTGGAGCTCGTCTGTGCATTATCTCTCCCTTAAATACTTCTTTTCATCTCTAACCTCCTCCTCAAAAGACCCATCTTCCATGAAATATTTCCTGTTGAGTCTCTTCTCAATTGTTAGTAATCCTGGTCTGCAATGAAGTCCCTTAAGAAATTATTCGTGTGTCTCTTATGATACCAATGTGCCTTAAGGCTACTTCTTTGTTTTGTTCTGCTATACCCAAATGAGCTCCCAAAGTGTTCTTTTCTATATACGCCTTTGCAAGTAGAGCATCTTAATACCCATTTGTGTCATTGTTACTGCCCTCCGTTATGTTTGTGGCTCAGTTAGTTGTATATAAGTTTGAATGTGATATCTGCACACTACACAGTATGCACATGGCATACTGTTCCCTGCTAGTTTCTTTCTTTTTGGTCATTTGAAACTTCTGCTATTATTTCAATAAAAAAAAAAGTTGCAAAATATGGCATCGATTTATGCTATTTAGTACTTGAATTCTCTGGCTAATTTTCTTATATAGATCATGCAATTTCAAAATACCTCTTCATCATAGTGACACAGGAGAACTTTATGAATTAATTTATTTTAAAACTTCCTAATTCGTCTCTGATATTCCTCCTTAAAGAATAAAGTTTTTTTAAAAAATAAAATTCTTCAGTTTATAAAATATAAAATATAAAATACATATTAAAATATAAAATATATCAGAGTTTGAATATTATGTTACACATTTGAGGATAAATTTACTCCTAATTTAAAAGTGTATAAAAACAAGTGTCTGCAGGCATACTGTTTTCACCTTATTTCAGTATACACCATGTGCATAAATGAAATATTAAAGCAATGGCTATGAGCAAAAAAAAAAAAAAAAAACTACTAGGAAAAGAATGTAATATGTTGTGGTTAATATTGAAGGACTTTGGACCAGACTTGTGTCTATTGCCCAGTTGGAATCTCCATTCATTCATCTATGAAATGGAGACCATACCCACCTCCCAGGATTGTAGAGAGAGTTAAAATGAGATAACATATGTTAAGGGCTTAAGATATTATCTCGCACATAGTGAATAATAAAAAAAAATTATAGTTGTATTAATAAAAATAAATGGCAACAAGAAAAAAATGCATTCTCTAAAACTATTCTGACTCTAGAAGTTTCCTTATACATTATTCAATGATGTCATACTAGTCCATAATGAGCAAAAAAGCATTTAAGAAGACTATGACATCATTTCTAGTATTACAGAAAGAGAGAGAGGGAGGGAGAGAGAGAGAGAAAGACGGAGAGAGGGAGAAGGCCTCCTCCCCTCTGCTGCAGCAAAATCTTGGCTGAAGATATGAAAAGCAATAAACAATGTCGAGCCTGGCAGTAGTATTTCGGAAGCATACATAAAGCAGAACTCATGCTGCACTTTGGCTTCTTTCCCTTGCTGATGAAAGTGAGAACGGACACTTCAAAAATTCTTTCCATCTTAACTTAAAACTGAAAAAACCTTTTCTGTATAGCTTGGAGAAATTTTCACACACGGTTCGCCTGAATTTCTACCTGGTATTAACTATCTAATTAATTATTATTAATTAAAGACTTGGAATGAATATTTGGGGTAGCTAAAGAAAAAAAAAAGTACAAAATGTCTGTTTTACAGTGTGCGATCTCATGAAAAACAAAAACAAAAAAGTAATGGGGAAAATGATGATGAATCATTTACCCATCAAATAATTAAGCAAATATTTGTTGAACTCCTACTGTGTCCAGACACTCCTTTATGTGCTGAAGATATGAGTGAAAAATCAGTGAAATAATTAACCAATGTCAAAATGAGTCTGATTAGCAAAAACCGTGATAAGATCCCTGACTCACTCACAGTCCAAAAGTCAAATTCAATTCTGATTTGACGCCATAATAGTCTATTTCAATAAATTATGTTTTATTACACAAAATCTGTCAACACATCCCTAGATAAATTTAAAATGAGCCTAGAAAATTTAGGTACCAAGAGATTTTGGTAAGGTAATATGCCACTTCTCCATACCCAGATGAATCCCAACAGAGCTGATTAGTTCCTATTAACAAAACGTTGAACACATTTTTTAGTGGTTAGATAATAGCATCATCGTTTTCCAATTCATGTAAATATCCCAATATTCTAAATTAATATAATGAGTTGCTAAATGAGCCTGAGGATTAGAAAACAGCTTCTCACATAAAATATATACTGTGTGGATTCTGTTAGATGGGAAAATGCCAAATAGAGTTTTTTTCACCAAATATGAAATGTATTCACCTACTCTGAGTGGAAACTAAAGGAAGAGAAAGTCCCAAGTGTTTTACAGTATCCAGGAGGAATAGTAAGTCCTGTCTGGGGATTTTAGACTTGATTCCACTGAGTAATTTCTAAGGGAAAAAAATGCAATATATTTCAAGTTTCTCTGAGACCAGTCTATTCAATTTTGTTCAATATCTGAAATAAAAGCAGTTTCCCTTTTTAGAGCATACTGATTTATTTTAATGAATTCCTTCTCTTGTGCAAAAATATTATGTGGTACTGCCTACACTCTGGAAGGGTGGTGACAGTGGCATCTGCCCCTTCCCTCTCTCCCACAGTAACTACCATCAGCAGCAAGGCTCTTAGGAAGTGCCTGTGGAATGAATAAATTAAGGTTCTCATAATTACACACTGCAGAGAGAATTAAACAAGGACAATGCATTCGTCTCCTTCAACTGCTACAAATATTCACATTCACAGGTGCACACTCACAGACTTTTGGTATTTCAGGATCAGTTGTTGAACATTAACTATTTCCAAAGTACATTAAAAAAAAAACAAAAAAACTAACCTCACTGCATGAAATATTTTGGGCCAGTAAGCTTGAAAGGAAATGCTATGTGAATGCCAAAGAAAGATTTAGAAGATGCTATTGATCTCCTCAGCGAGGCATAAAATGTCTTCCATTTTTTTAAGGCAAATTACAAATACAGCTTTTATTGACATGAGTATATGTTGAAAACAAAGATAATCTTAAAGAATTAAACAAAAGGTAATACCCATAACTGCCATCTCTAATCAATACACATCCTGATAATGAATTTGAAAATTAAAATTTTTCATGTGAGGCAGAAGGCCCAGGATCAATGGATTCAACTGCTCCCACAGCAAGAAGAAGGATTACTTTCTTATGCCAATAAAGCATATATAAAATCAGTTTTTTAATAACTAACAACCTCGGCCTTTAAATATGGTGCTAAAGACTAAAGCATCAGTGAAGAAGTTAAAATATTTTATTCACAAAACCCAACAATACTGAGTCATTCCTAGGCTCTCATCTCTAGTGCTCCTTCTACCTGGGAAGGGCAAGCCGTTTCATTTACCCACTTAAAAACATCTCTTATTAGAAAGATTCCCTCAGATAAAATCACGACTTTAGTATATTTCTGTTAAATTTAAATGACTAAATTTTCATTAAGATAGAGAATTTTGGACATTTTTTTTTTTAGCTGCTACAATAATAAAAATCCGAAAATAAGCCAGACATAGCAATGTTTGTTCACAACTTGCAACCCAGGCAAAAGATATAATTCCTTAGACATCTTATAATCTTAACAGCCGTGGATAATGGCATTCTCTGCATGAGAAATCATACATGCTATAGACAATGACCAAACGTAGGCTTAAGGATCAAAGACCAACCATAGAGAGATTAATTTAAATAAAAACATTCCAAATCCTCCCTGATTTCCCCTCATTTAAACCTCCAAACAAAACATGTGGTACCTTTTAATTTTCTGAATGAGTAGTTCCCAATCAATGTTTCTTCGGTGAGAGACGACAAGGTGAAGAATCTACCGAAACAAAACAAAAGAAAAAAAAATACATATACGGATTTATTAACAAAATATTGGAAATCGTAACTCACCAGTAAGCAAATGCATTCTTTATAATTCCAATAATAAATCTATGCCTTGAGATCTGTAGTACAAGCAACACAGCACTTGAATTTTCAGGAAGCTCGGTAATGAATTCTAAAGCATTTTACTTTGAGATCACATAAAGCAAATCCTCTGAAAAATGGATTAAAAATAAAACCAAATAAAATTTAAAAGACGCCGAAACATTACCAGTGCCTATGCAGCGATACCACCCAAGTCTAGCCTCTGAGGATTGCTGCAGAATCCTTCTCCCCGAGCATTATCTCCACGGGCTGGGTCTAGCTCTCTAGCTCCAGACAGACGCAGTCTGCAAGCCACCAGCTCCTCTCTGTGTGTGTCGGGGAAAGGGAAGCTGCACATTAGAAAAAGTCCCCGCAGTGGTGAAAAGGAAAATAAGGAGTGGGAGAGGGAGAGAGAGCTCACTAGCCTCAGAATTTTCGAGAATGATGACAAGCCACCCAGTTCCGCCATCATTCACTGACAATAAGATGCAGCCCTGGCTTATGATTTAGCGGTTTACCATAGGGGCTTCTGGTATCGAATGCCTGACAGGCATTTTAATTGCCTCCATCCAAGTGTGTCCCCAGGAGTCGAGTCTATAAGCCTATGAATGTCATCATCTGGTCTCCTTTGTGTTAATGCCAGACACACACACACACACACACACACACACGCACACAGTGCTTCAATAGAGAGTTTCCCTGCAGAATATAGGATTACAAATAAATCTGGCTGCACACACTGGACATGATAAACGGTAGTTTATGAGAATATTTATTATCTACATTAATGACATCACAGATCATCTGATGTTCTGTCACTGGCTGCTCATGATGTTATTTTAAAAACTGAAAATCCAAGATTGTTTGTTTACTTATTATTTACTTCTATTCCAAAATAACTGGGCCCAATAGAAAAATGCATATATTTATTTGGATTTTCTTAGGGAAAATTCAATCCCCTTGTAACTGTGATAATTACACACTTGGCAATGCTTCCCTTACAAGAGAGAATGCAGCAAAAAACAAAGAGGATTAGGAAACCAGGGTTGATGTGTGATTTCTGAAGACAATCTATTTTATTCTGTTTACAGACAGAAGCAAAAGGAAGTAGCAGTGAGTTTGGGTACTGGGACACCTTACCGTCCCTGAGGGCCACAGCAGGGAGTTGACTCTAGCATAATGTGAGCAACTGAAATTAACAGTTGAATGTCCCTGTTTCACAGTGCCCCTTCTGTAGGGAGGTTAAATGTGGAATAATTCCCTGAATTTATTGCCCAGACAGAAGGGCTGGGGAAAATGTTAATAAATAAATTAATTTTTACAGCATTGTTAGCTTCCTGCATCAGTGAGTGGAGCAAAATTCAATGTATGTATACCAAAAGGGCCTGGTGTGAAGAAGGTTGCTGGGAGGGAGCATCACCATGGTTACCGGAAACAGAGAGTACTGAGAAAAATAAGGTAATGATAGAGAAAAGGGAAGGAGACTCCAGGAGAGGAAACGTACAGGGATAGGCTTCCTTTTTTGCCTTCTGGAAAGAACTGTGTCTATCAGTTTTACACTCTATTTTGAACGCATTAAGATGAATTTACATTCTCCATTAGCCGCCTTTCTTCTCCACTTTCTGATCACGAGCTAATTTTGCCTTTATAAATATTCAAATTATGGTTCTTTTGTATGAGATGGTTCCTACTTCTTCTTGCCTCTGTCCCTATCCCGGATTCAGGGACACCACTCAGCCGAGTGCCAAAGGTGAGAAAGCGGAGGCCCAGGGAATCTGGCCAAGGTCACAAAGTGGGCTGGAGATCCAGCAGACACACCACCCCGTTTCCTCACTTCGGCGCCCTGTTTTTCTTCTTTCACCAAGTGATTTTCTTCCTGTGCTCCTCCTGCTCTGTGTGCAAGCAAAAATGATTCCAAAACTTTCTTTTGTCTTTGATTTTTGTGAGCCTTCCTTTATTTGTTAATGCAGGGAACTTCATCTTTAAAATATGTTCCAATAATTCTGAGACTAGCCTTGCTTTAATATCTGTGCTGCACTGCATCAGAAGCCGGAAGAATCTGGGGTAATTATGTCACTGCTCTTCTTTCATTTCCAGCTAGGCAATCAGACAAATTGAGCATGATGGCCCTTTTGTGATCCTATCTTGTTGAGCCTGAACTTGATCATCATATACTAGGTACTCTATCATCCCTGGCACCGTTCTTTCTGGAAGCAGGAAATCGGGCAGTCAAACTGAGCTGTCCTCTCCAGTTTCCTCCTAGTTAATAGGCGGCGTGAAGTTTCATGAGGTTACCCAAAATAATGAAACTGGAAAACTGGGAGCCCAGGTTAAAAAACAAAAAACAAAACAAAACAAAAACAAAACCCTCAAAAACAACCACTGGGGGGCGCAATATTTGTTAAAATCTTTCTGAGTCAGCAAAAAATTGTGATTAGGATTTTGACCTTGATGCGCTGTGTTTATTTCCTTCATTAAGCGTTCTTTCAATATTCAGTAGTTGTGACTCATTGCTTTTAGGTTAACTCATCCATAGGTAGGAACAGATTGAATTTTCTGATATCTAAAATACAGTTGCTGCCACCACTACTGTTTTCTGCTCCCAGTATGTGAATTAGGGGCACCTGAGTGGCTCAGTGGGTTAAAGCCTCTGCCTTAGGCTCCAGTCATGATCCCAGGGTCGTGGAATAGGGCTCTCTGCTGGCCCACTTCCCCACCCACCCCCTTCCCCCCACTGCCTCTCTGCCCACTTGTGACCTCTGTCAAATAAACAAATAAAATCTTAAAAAAAAAAAAATCACATTTAAAAATATGATTACCCTAGTAAAATTGTAAGAGATTTCAGATTTCAGGTAATCTTACATATTGGTTAGGATTCTTCTCTTCCAAAAAGCATTCTTTAAATACGATCTCTCTGTTAAATGTCTATTTTTCTTCAGTGATTTGAATACTAAAGTTATTTTTTAAAACAAAACACTGATAACGTGTTCATTTTTGAACGCAAAAAATGATGCACAAGTGATGTCATTTCTTGAAACATAAATCATATTTTGTCAGAATCCCCTAAAGCACACATAATGGTCTTAGTCTGAAAAATAGCACAGGTTCAAAAATATTTAGTACTTTTCAGAACTCCTTATTTGAGAATACCTGCTTTGTCATTGAGAATGAGTTGGTAAATTCTTTTTCTTTTCATTTATAGGTGGAAGGAACTATTACTTTAACATGTCTATTGTATAATAAGTACTATATAATTCTTCCCTTTAATTACATTCTAAGAATATAAAATGGCAGATAATTGAGTCCTTCATTCATGATTTTTTGTATTTTTTATATTTATGCTTATGAGCCTAAATTGTACTTCTTTCCTTATCCTTTCTCTCTTTCACAATATTCTAGACCTTGGCTTAGTACCATTGGTCAGTTCATCTAACCTCTTTTGATGACACACATACATATATTTCAAATACTTGATACGTTTTAGGTGTGGGAAAACAAAACAAAACAAAACAGTTCCTTCTACAGGACCTTAATAATAGTGGAAGGGCCATAGAAGTAAAGAGGAATCTAAGCTGACACTTCTTTCTCTTACTTGATGACACACTATGTCTCTGTCCCTGGGTTACAATCATCTTGGAGTCTGACCTTTAAGAATCTAATTTAACTATTTCCCCAATGTCAATTAGTTTAGACCCATGGCTCTTCTGGAAGACCCTTAGTTTCATTCCCTAAATATCCTGGCCTGTGTATTTGTGTGTCACTCTTGAAGTTCCTTAGGAAAGAATAATGGAGGTATGATTTCTTCCTTACCTCCTTGAAGCCTTTGATCATGGAATCATCTTCCTAGCTAAGACCTTCCTGACTCCCGTAATGAAAACGGCAACCGTGGCCCTCCCACCACCCTTCATCCCTGCTCCTTCTTTCCCTTGCCACAGCACTGACCGCTTTCCATCATACCACAGACTTATATTTATTATGTTTACGATTTATTACCTGCCTCCCTCTGCTAAGTCTGTGAGAGAAATCATCTTTACATGTTTGGGGTGCTGGTGTATCCAAAGAACTCAAAACGGTGGCTGGGAACATAATAACATTCAAAATATTTTTTTAAATGAGCAAATGTGAAAATCACATTAGTGGATGAATTAAAGCATTTAAGCACAAGACAAGTCTTTGTGTTTCATATTGATTTCCTTGATCTATATATTCAGTCTTCCTTATAAATATTGTATTTTATTTGTATTTTAAATCACATTTTCCCATGGAATCAATTTTTTTTGTTGTTATTTCCATTAAAGGATATATACTTATTTAAAATAGGGACTTGTCTCCTCTTTCTTTGCATTCTGCAAAGTACCCAGCACAGGACTATCAACTCTTAAATGCTGAGAAAGAGCTTATTTGATAAATAATACTTGTATTGGCATTAAATATGTTAACATTTAATCTTGAGATTACTTAAATAAAATGAGAATAGTTAATAAATCAATATTGCCTTGTGGTAAAACTGCTTAGAAGTAGCTTTTTATTTAATTTTTAAAAGTTTAAGGTTTTATTTTTAAGTAAACTCTACACCCACCATGGGTCTTGAACTCACAACTCCAAGATTGAGATTTACATGCTCTACCAACTAAGCCAGCCAAGGCATCCCTGAAGTAGCTTTTTATAAATTGGCTATAATTACTATACTTTGCAGTTAAAAAATTAATAATAGAAACAATAATTAAATACAATAGAAATAATAATTATAGTTTTACCTTATATTCTTAAAATTGTCATTTTAAATACAAGCAGTTATCTGACTATTTTATAAATTATTATGCCATCCAAATTCACTGCACACTGTTTTGCCTTATTTACCACAGATGACATCTTTTCTTCCAACAAATTTTGTTCCCTTAAGAGCATACTGTGGTCAGACTCCACGGCCCAGCACCCTCTCCATTATAAGACCTACGGAGTCAGAAATTTCCATGGGATGGGTCTGAAATCCATATGCTCAAGGTGACCTGAATACCTGGAAAACCTGGGGAAATACCACTTCCAGGGGATACACTCCTCCAAAAAAAGTCTAGAAAACTTGGGTGTGCTGTCTGCAGATTGAGCTCATGCTAATCAAAGGTAATCAAACTGCTCACAAAGCCTTGGTAGGTACAGTTAATTGATGTTTTAGTTGCTTATCCCTTCAAAAGGACTGTAAAGGTGCTTAAGAGAAGATATATCGCTAGTAAGGGTCCCAGTTCCTAATATAAAAACTCAATAAACATTTGTTAATGCAAAAAAAAAAAAGAAAAAGAAAAAAAAAAGTATACTGTGGTTAAACAGACCAAAAAGAAATAAGAAAAATGTCACAACTAGCATATCAGTCTGCATTATACGAAATGTTGAAATTCCATTACTTTTTTATATATAAAATGGCAGTTTCTTGTGGTTTGTCAACCTGATACTTGGAGAAGTTATAAAAGGAAGCAGAATGGAGTAAAGTGAACTCCATTGAGTGAACTCCAAAATGTCCCAGTCTCCAGGCAAGGGCAAGTCTTCAGTAGCCACTAATTAAAATATGACAATTTTCAAATCCCATCCATGGCACCTTCCAAAATATTACAAATTATGGGAAGCATAGACCTAAAACTATTGATATCTTTTAAGGCCACGAGATTCTATGATTCATCAAGGATCTGAAAATCTTCTAGAAATGTTTCTTGAATTCTTAGACAAATTCAATAGTAAGTCTTTAGCTCTTACATTCTAAAATGCATAGGCAAATAGATTCAATGTAATATCATCAGTAAAAGACACACATTCTATGGGATTACTGACTTACGGGATGAATAACAACTGTTAGAAGTTAAAAGACAATCACTAAGCACCAAAAGGATAAATTTATATCAATTACTCACATGGTTTTCTTTGTGTGTGTGTGTGTGTGACAAACTACAAAAATCATTAACATAAACAAGGCTGAATTATCCTTTATAAAAAATAACCAATGTCTTGGGAAACTCCTACATAGGATTTTGAGAGCAGGTAATGGACAAATATAGATAAACAAGAATCCCCTCCCCCAATAAAATCTTTAATAAATCACTTGGCTCCTACCCCAAATTCTTCTTGCTTTGATTAAAGAGGATGAACTATATCCATTAGCTTGTTACGTTCTTTATCTTTCATTAACTTTCTCTAGGTATTCCATGCTACTGAGCTGTATTTTTACTTACTTAAAATTGAAAATAGATTGTTATTATCCAGGTCTCGGGTCCTCTAATCATTTGCCTATGTCTAATTATATTTCAATTATCTCCTATACATATAACACAGTGGAAAAAAACTTTAAACCAAGATATTCAGTATTTCAACTGAATTAAGATAAAGAATGACTTAGAAATGAGGTATGTTTGTAAAGAAGCAAAGAGCCTACTGACATAGAGGTCACCCATTGTCATCTTTGCCATCTTCAGTGTGCTTCTGATTAGATGTGTCTAATCAGTGGGAAGAATGAATGTATTTTCAGCAAGGAGAGTGAGGAGTAAGGCAAGATAACGGACGACTTCCCAATTGTTCTTGTCTCATGCTTCAGTCCTCCTCTGAGTCATCCCGATCAGAGTGTGGCTTCATGGTTTTATTTTAAATCTTTGTGTGGTGATTTTTTTTTTCTAAAATTCAGTTATATTCTTATCCAAATATAAGTACAAAATACATTTCAAATTATTTTTGGGTTATGCACCATTTTTAACCTCAGAATTATTCATATTTCTCAGGAAAATTTTCACAGGTAGTTTAAAAAATAACATAGTTTTGTTTTTCTTTTCTTTCTTTCTTTTTTTTTTTTTTTGAAGATTTTATTTATTTGAGAGAAAAGCAGACTGCAGACTCCCCACTGAGCGGGGAGCCCAAAGTGGGTCTCAATCCCAGGACCCTGAGATCAAGACCTGAGCCAAAAGGCAGCTGCCCAACTGACCAAGCCACCCAGGTACCCCACTTTTGTTTTCCTTTATTCCATTAATGCTCTTATTTCACTCGTCAAGGTGAATCCAAAAAGATGATGTTAAGTAGAGAAGGAAAGAGAAAGAGAAGGTTTTCTCATTGTCAGCACTCAAACTACTGTTTGCAATTTCATGAAATAGCTAGCCCCCCCGCCATATTTAGGTTGCATATGCCATTACACTTAGGAAATGACAGTGCCCAGAGTTCTATTCTGCTCACATACTTTTCACCAAAGTAAACAGAACTGAACTTCTTTTTTAAAAATGGTGTGATGTGAAATGCAGTTCTGAAAAATAATTGCAGGTTCAATTCATCAAGTCATAATCTCACTACACTCAAAGAACTAAGTTGGGAATAAAACCCTCTCCAGATGTTGAAAAGAAAGCTATAATGGCAGAACAACTGAAACTCTCACACATGGCTGGTGGGAGTACAAATGAGTGTGAACACTTCTGAAAACTCTTCGGCGATTTCTAGTAAGGTAAAATATATTTCTACCTCATCAATGAGTAATTCCACTTCTAGGTTTATACTCAGGAGAACTGAGTACATATGTTTACTTAAACACATTAAAAAACAACAACCACAACAACAACAAACCAACTGTTCTTAGCTTTATTCATAATAACACGAAATTGGAAACCATTCAAATGCTCATCAATAGTAGAAGGTATTATCGTATATTCACAAAATGGATTAGTCCACTGAAAAAAATAGAATGAAAAAGAATTACTGTTGGATGCAACTCCATAGATGAATCTCATAGGCATAATGATAAACAGACACAAAGAATACATACTATATTACTTCATTCATATGAAATTCAGGAACAGAAAAAACTAATGTTCAGAAATAGAAGTCAGAATAGTGTTTATATCTATGGGGATTAAGACAAAGGGCAGTATTGACTAAGAAGAAATACAATGCCTTCTTGACGTGGTGGCAGTGACATGTCAGGGGTGTACAATTGAGATGTATGTGCTGTATTAAGCTATAATATACCTCCATAATAAAAAAAAATAACGATAAAATAGGGGCACCTGGGTGGCTCAGTAGTTTTAAGTATCTGCTTTCGGCTCAGGTCATGATCCCAGGGTCCTAGGATTGAGCCCTACATCAGGCCTCCTGACTGGCGGGAAGCCTACTTCTCCATCTCCCTCTCCTCCTGCTTGTGTTCCCTCTCTCGTGTACTCTCAGTCAAATAAGTAAATAAAACCTTAAAAAAAAAAAAACCCACAAACAAACAAAAATAACAATAAAATACTATGATGCCATTGGTTTAGAAACTCTTTGTTTATAGCAGCACATTTTAGGATCTAGAATGAACAGTCTGAAAAAAGGTTCCAGTCAGAAGGCACATATGTAGGTGTGTAACCACAGCTGCATTATGGCCCTATGACGATTATGTGTTTGTTCATTTATTTGTTTTTATTTTTAAGATTTTTAATTATTCATTTATTTAACAGATAGAGAGAGAGAGATCACAAGCAGGCAGAGAGGCAGGCAGAGGGAGAGGGAGAAGCAGGCTCCCTGCTGAGCAGAGAGCCCAATGCAGGGCTCGATCCCAGGACCCCGGGATCATGACCTGAGCCGAAGGCAGAGGCTTAACCCACTGAGCCACCCAGGCACCCCCTATCTATGTGTTTGTTAAACAAACGAGTTGTGAGGGGATCTATTCCTTAGAAAGGAGAAAGCATTTTTTAAAAAAAGATTTATTTACTTATTTGAGAGAGAGAGGGAAAAAGACACAAAGAGAAAACGCGAATGTGGGGAGGGGCAGGGGGAGAGGGAGAATGAATCTCAAGCAGACTCCATACTGAGCACAGAGCCTGACTCAGGGCTCAGGGCTCCATCTTACAACCCTGAGATTGTGACCAGAGCTGAAATTATGAGTCAGATGCTTAACTGACTGAGCCACCCAGGTGTCCGGGAGAGAATATTTACAGGGGTTTTTAACAAATAAAAAGAAAACAGTGAAGTAAAAAAAAAAAAAAAAAAAAAAAAAAAAATCTATAGTAAAATGTATATCTTAGAAATTCAGTAACATGTGAAAAACTTGTCTATAGCAATACAGTCTGAACTACACTATGATGACAAAAACATGGACAGTTAAGGTGCTTTCTATTCTGTCACTTTCACACAAATCGCTTGCCCCCTGATGCCCATCATAATCACTGGTTTACTTCAAAATCATCTACTTCTTTGCTTCCCATCCAAATCTTATACTTCCTTATTGGTCCATTTCATGTTTTGCCCTCTTTTATGAAGGCTTCCAGAACTACCCAATCACACAGTGTCATGAAGCACTTTGCTTCTCAGAATCATCATGATGCCAAAGAAAACAAAATCACCATGATATTATAATGACTGATATAATATATGGCCTTGGGCTGGTCTTAGGGTACTTATATCCATTTATCTATTCTAATATTGACCAATTAAAAAGCATAAGACACAATTTTAATATGAATGATTAAGTACCTATAACGTTCCAACTTCTTTCAACACATTGTTTTATTCAACAATTCTGAGAGTTATGAACTTCCATTTTACAGTTGAGGAAATAGGCCCAATTAAGTTTAGCTACATGCCAAGCACACAGCTGGTAAGTGGTGAGGCAGAAATTCAATCCCTGGACTTTTGAGTTAATTAGCTTGTAATTCAACCTAACAAATCTAAGTTGTCATCAGAAGAGAGGAGAAAATTAAAGAATTAACAATTTTCCATTTTCCTAGGGCACACAGACAGACTGTTTAAAGACAGACTCAATTAGTCTAAGTGTGCATTAAAAGAGATAATATTAGAAATAAACATTTTTACTTCCACAATTACTTCAGTTTCCATCACTTCATACGTAAACAATCTGTATGTATGAACATGAGTCTTCCTATAGTTAAGGAAGACCCTTAAGTCCATTAACTATCTATCTGGTCTAATCTTGGAAGACTGACATGCATGGGATTTATGCTCGTGCATTTTGGAAGAACTTCAGAATTTCGTTGTTTGACAACTTGAGTTTATTGTGTTTTGAGTTTTGAGTATTGAGTTTTTTTCTGCAGGAGTTTAAAACCTTTTGTGGAAATTAACGTATGTCTTACATGTATAGATTATAACAGTAAAATACCTGCCTTACATAGTCAATTACTACCCTCATTTTATTATATCGAGGTAGGAATAATTGAATACCATGGTTGATCTTAAAGGTTACATGGAAAAGCGTTACATCAACATCATATGCAAATGTCTGTCTTGTTTAAATTAACTTGAATTAATTTACAGTTAAATACTAGGTGTGGGACAATTTTCTTTCAAATAACTCATTCCCTCCACTAAGTCTTTCTT
This sequence comes from Mustela nigripes, assembly GCF_022355385.1. Lineage (NCBI taxonomy): Eukaryota > Metazoa > Chordata > Mammalia > Carnivora > Mustelidae > Mustela > Mustela nigripes. The sequence goes on along the minus strand of NC_081559.1, from coordinate 20,064,926 downwards.
CAAATATTTTCTTCTCAGTGAGGTTTAACTTAACCCTTGCAATCTGCAATGCCCATTCCCAATATCCTTTATTTTATTTGGATACTTATAATTTTCTAATATACTATATATAACTTATTTATTGTGTGTATTCTTTTTTTTTTTTAAGATTTTATTTATTTATTTGACAGAGAGAAATTACAAGTACACTGAGAGGCAGGCAGAGAGAGAGAGAAGGAAGCAGGCTCCCTGCTGAGCAGAGAGCCCGATGTGGGACTCGATCCCAGGACCCTGAGATCATGACCTGAGCCGAAGGCAGCGGCTTAACCCACTGAGCCACCCAGGCGCCCCGATTGTGTGTATTCTTTATTTTCTGTCTCTCCTCATTCATTTGTAAGCTCCAGAAAGGCCACACTGTTTGCCTCCTCATTTGTTCACTAATATCCCCCGGTACTTAAAACTGGGTTTGGTACATAATCGGCACACAACAAATATTTATTGAACTCATGCATGCGTGGGTGAATGATTAAAGTTAAAACAATAAAAGTCATATAAAAAGCACGAATTATCTCCTAGGAAATCTGAAGTCTGAACTGAAACAGTTGACAAAATCTGTAGAAATCACTAGTTTCAGAAATCATTTGACCAAACACATGTAATTATTTATTTTTGTGTCTTGGTTAACTATTTAAATATACAAGTTTTAGGCTTTGCATCTATGACACATTTATAGCTATTTTAGGTATATCTCTTTTTCAATGTTCATAGTTATCTATGTGTCTGTTTATTATTTATTTTGACAAAAATTCTTCTAGCATTTTTTTTACATGCTTCTGAATCTTTAATTATAACTTGCATGTTTATATTTAGCTTTCCAATCATCTAAAGGTTGATACAAACAGCTTTCTTTGACCACATTCAACCATTCTCACAAGGAATCCATATTTACAGGAGAAATGGAAAACCATGGAGGAAAATGAGATTTACAGTGTTGAGGAATTCTCACTCAATGAAATTTTTATTTAACACACTGTCAAGCAGAATCATCTTCAGGAGTTATGAATATTTTGGCCGATCTTCCTGGAAGCAGGAAATGAACCTTCACTTTATTGAATGTCTCTACAAAATGGGGCCATTATGATTTAATTGAAGAATAAATAAAGGCACAAAGGCAAATACCAAAATATCAAGTGCTGCATTGCATGACATTAGTTCTAAAATCCTGATTTCTTTTTGAAAAATGCTAAAAGGAATTGTGTTATTCATTGCTTTCCAAGCTTTCAAGATTATTATCTCTATACCCTAAACCTTTTTCATTCCTTCAATATTTGCCACTTTGTAAAATAGGAGTGCTAGCAATTCTTGAGAGACCAATCCATTTGAATTAGGGAGTCTTTAACCTTAACATTAGTACCAGATGATTCTGAAAATGTTTATATTCTACAAGCTCTTATAGCATTTTCTTTCAGTGTTAAATATTTCCAGACCAAATCATAAAATGTCTACTATGATGGTTTAATGAATGCAATGTCCTATGTGGGGTGGTTTCTTAAAGTATATATATATATTATTTTGTGAATAGCTCAAATCCACATTCCTAAAAACTTATGAAATCCAAACATATTCTCTCTGCCATTTAGGGGAGAATTACAGCCAACAGGAAATAAACATATAGTTTCTTAGTCCCTACCATTCTTCTTTCTCTAGTCCTTTACCAAGGGTACATAAGAGACAAGAAGAGAGAATTAACTAGTGATGCAAGTAGCTATTTGAATATAATTGAAATAACACAATCTGGCAAGACAACACAAACTTTGAATATTTAGAATAAATCCAATGCTATTCCAAAATTTGCACTAAAGTCCTAAATCCTCCTGTTAATTAGAATTAGAGACTATGGATTATGAATACAAAATCCCTTGTAAAAAGAAAGGGGAACTGGAATGGAGAGTAGGAATACTTTTATGTTCCCTCTCATCATCAGATTTCTAGACTACAATATACAGTATATACAGTATACAATATACAGTATATAATATACAATATACTACAATATACAGTATATCTAGATAAAAGATATACTGGTTTTTACATTAAAAGGGAATATTAGACATGACCCATGTCTATGTATGGACATTCCCTCTCAACAGTACCACCAAATTGGCTAGAAAGAGTTCATGTGGGAAGAATTCTAGGTGGCAATGTTTGAAATTTGAATTTGAATTTGAAATTACATTACATTTATACTATCATTTTTCCATAGTTCTGTAGTTTTCCCCCTTTTGTTTCTAATAGTTAAAGTATACTTAAAGAAACAAGAATGTTTTATTTAATATTTTGGAAAAAAACTCAAATTTTTTCTAGATATAATCCATCTACTGTGACTTATTTTTCAAATGAATTTCAAGAACATGCTCTTTGCAGAAGCAGCCATTCTAAGTATCTGAGCCAATGAATCTGCCTGGGAGAGAAATTTCCATATCCCTAAAAACACTAACTTTTTTCTTAAACTGGAACACTCTTGTGTGTGTTTTCCTTCCTCTCCCATTCTCCATGCTTCGCCTTTTCCAACTCTTTCTTCCCTTTTGAGCCCAAACTCATGGGGAACATTGACAGTCAAGAAAACAGAAAAATATTTAAGTAATCATATTTAGACAATCTTTTCTCTACCGAAGTCTTTGGTTTCATTTTAGACTTGATTTTTTTACAGCATTTTCTTTCTATGATATCTGGTAGATTCTTTTTTACATTGGTGCAGAATAAATAATTTATTTCTCGGCTGTTGACTCAGGAAGAAAAAATGGAATTGGAAATGGGGAGAAAAACATGTAGCTGTTGTGGTCATTGTAATAATACTTCAGCATGATATCTATTTGTTTGAAATTTAGTAGAACTAAGGAAAAAAAGACAAGAGACTAGAACGCCCAGCTTACAGATACCTTCTGCTGAGACACCTGCGAGCACCTGGATGCCACATTAGAAAAGAGCTGGTAGTACCTCAATGACAGGTTTCTCTAGATGGCAATGGCTGATTAGAACTCAGAATTTGTATTTTAATGTGGGAGTGATCAGTAAAATGTAGGATTGATTGAGAGGTTGATGAGAGAAGGGGAAGTAGATCCTATGTTCAGTGCATAAAGAATGCAAAAAGGAAAACCTTTGAAAAACTGGCAGTCAGGACATTCCATTATAAGCCAAATGCAACAAGAGAAACTTATTTTACAACAGGGAAAAACTCTGGAAAGGGGGATGGAGGGTAGTGAAGGTAATAAAATGACACAGAAATGCTAAGACTGACCCAGTGCTATTGGTGCATCATCTGAAGAAAAAAAGTTAATAAAAACTGGTGACATGTGCTAGGAGGGCTAAGACATTCAAATCAGAAGGAAAAGTAAAAATAGGGAAGAAGGGTAGAGAAGAGCTTGAAGATCAAGAGCTTTGGAAGCAAACAGGGCTTCATTTATAAATCAGTGAGCCTGTCTGACAGGTGAGGCGGGCTGAGGCCCTTGAAAGATCTTATTCAGTGGCTGGCATTATTGAATGCCCAGCTGGGTCGGAACAAGAGTAGTTTTAAACAGGGACATTGTTCCAAAGAAATCTTAAGTTTCGTGTGCCCTCCAATGCAGCCTTATAAATCTTGAACAGCATCAATATTCACCAACCACCTGCAATCAACATTACTCCAGAATTTGCTGGGCACAGCAAGTCCTTGACAGGGAATATTTTAATTTGTATGGCTAGCCCTCTACTCAGGACTTACACGTATTGATGATATGCAAATCAGTTCAGTTCAGAAGCTGTCCCATCAATAGCATAAATTAGGTGTATCCTATCATGAGGATTATCTTGGAAAGAGAGAATGTCACCCTCAATATGCCTATGGCCTAGAGGTGAACACTTAGCTGTCTCTGAGTGAGGGAGGAAGAGTGAAAAACAAAGAGTATTTTATCACTATTGACTGGCTGACTGCATTCTTTAGGCTAAATGCTTGATTACTTATATAAAATATCTTTGCTCAGAAAAACTTTATTTTTAATCTCTGTACAGCCTGAGAAGAGAATCAAAGATAGCATTTTAATCAAGAGTCCCAGATACCCAACCTAGATAAATAATGAGTGAAAACAACCTTAAACAGTGACCTTTGTGTTAATGTTGCATATTTCATTGAGAAATGATGACCTCTATCATATGACGAGTTTTGTATGAGTGAGAAGGGACTTGTGACTTTCTTTTATACATTCTAGGTAACTTAGAGTTAGTAAACAAAGAGCTAAAGTCCCCAGAGTGAAAGATTCATACAAGATTGTATGAAAAATGTAAAAACAAAAAAACAGCTTTGTTGTTATGATACGACTTTTTTTAAGAACTTATAAATCACAGCTGGAAATAGATGATTAAAGGAAATTCAGATGTAACTCATTCTACAATGCAATTTAAAGACAATTTCCATTGAATTTGCAATTCCTTCCAAACACATGTTGGCTTATTAGAACACCATGAATGAAGAATAAATTTTAAAGTCATATTTAATAACAGATAAAGGGAAATGGTGCAAATATTCTTGAGGCCTGACTTCAAGTGAACTGGTCAGGTAGTGAACCTGTGTGAGGTGGCTGAACTCATTGTTCATGATGTCACAAGAGTTGAAGACAATGGAGGTGCTCACCGTGAGGGGCATGGGCAGTCAAAGGAGGTAGGAGGACTCCTGGAGTCCTGAACAGCTGTGAGAAGCTTTGGAATAAATGAACATACAACAGTATTGAATGAAAAAGGCATAAACAGAACGGCATCTCCATCAAGACAGATGTACATCAGGCGTGTTGCAATAAGGGTATTTGGGGGAGGCAAATGGAAGTGGAGATCAGAGATAAAAAGAAAAATTTTAAATAATGTGAATAAAGAAAAGAAACTTTCCTGTTCTGATGATCATGTGTCCCCAAAAATGAAGATCATGAGCTTAATTCTTTGCACCTGTGGTTTAAAACACCATCACCACCATCGCCACCACCAACAAAAGGTTGTGAAACCTTGAGACCCTACAAGATGATGAAGTGAGATCCTGCCATCACTCCTCCCAGTACTATCTATGGGGCAGAGGCTGTGACAGTGGAGAACATGGCCATGGCTCCCACCATTTTTTCTGGACTCCACAGATCTGTGTTAAAATATGGGGTTTCATCATTATGTGTTGATTCACAAGTCTAGAGGTGGCCCAAGAGTCTACTGTGTATTTGTGTAACACCCCAGGTGATTCTGGTATCACTGGTTCATGGAATACATTTTGAAAACACACTACCACAGAGGACAAGAAAGAAAAGAAGGGTGGGGCGAAGAAAGAAAGAAAGAAAGAAAGAAAGAAAGAAAGGAAGGAAGGAAGGAAGGAAGGAAGGAAGGAAGGAAGAAAGAGGAAGGTAGAAAGGGGGGGGAGGAAAAGTTTGCTCACCAAATGCAAAAGTATTTGTTGCTTTTGTCAATGAAACCAACAGGGGTTCTTCTTCATTAACTACAATCAGGTATATCCAGAAACAAATATTGCTCTAATCAAGGACATCTTAAGATTAACTCTTTGGTTTCACATTGATTGTTAAGGGCCAAATTAAGACAGAAAGAGGATTCCAAGACTGTATTTATGACATATACTTTAAATAAAATCTACAAATATTGCTCATAAAATTATAACGTTGCCTTCACCATTCTTGTCATATTTCTATAAACTAATGCTGGTTTTGTACTTGATGCTTGTGAATTTGGAGCCCCAGAAAAAATCTTATTCTTTCAACTTCGTAGTAACCATAAAGTTAGACACGTTTATGTCAGATAAAGCGCAGTATGACTTTAGCTTTCACACGGTTTTGCCCTGATTAGGAAACCTCTATTGAGAATCTGGGGACAGCACAGCCAGCACCCACAAGGGAGTAGGCCTATAAGTATGTTAACATGAACATGGTCTGCAAAGCTTCAGACTGATTTCAGAATTTATGTGTTCCAGGCCCACCAAAATTAAGCTTGAGAAAAGCCAAAGGATTCTATTGTGATCTAGAAAACCACTCTAGCATGGGATAGGGAGGACAAGGAGCAGATGTCCTTAGTCCCAGGTTGAGTTCTGATGGCCTCTGAAAGGTCTTGTTCTCATGGATCTCTATAGATAATAATGAGAGACTTTTATCAGGGGCTTGATAAGGACTAGTCACTTTTTGGAGCATCTATTTACATTAACTTATTTAATCTTCATAGCAGCTCTGAGACAGTTATTGTTATGCCCATGTTATAAACTAGAAAATCAAAATTCCGGTAGATTAAACTATTGGATATAAACTCAATTCACATATGGCTGCAGGTATGCTTTTAAAAACTACATCTAGGGGCACCTGGGTGGCTCATTGGGTTAAAGCCTCTGCCTTTGGCTCAGGTCATGATCTCAGGGTCCTGGAATCAAGCCCCACATCGGGCGGGCTCTCTGCTCAGCAGGGAGCCTGCTTCCCCCTCTCTCTCTGCCTGCCTCTCTGCCTGTTTGTGATCTCTGTCTCTGTCAAATAAACAAATAAAACCTTAAAAAAAAAAAAACTACATTCTAAAACAAAACAAAAACAAACAAACAGCAAAATGCCCTCCATCCTATTTCTCTGTATTCTCATCCATTCTTTATATAATCTAAACTGTTCCTAGCAGTGGGACGGTCAAAGACCTCACAAAGACTAATGTTTGGCATTCCCATCTTCCAGCTGGAAATTCTGACGATGAGTCTGCATCAATAATATGCATAGTAATATGGATGATCTGATATTCAGGGAGCAATGGAAATCCAAAAACAATTTTGGAACTTTTTTCTAAATCTTGTAATTTTCTAAGATGTATGAATATCCATTAAAGATTCAATTTTTCAACTGATGCCTGTTCAATTTTTAAAAGCTGCCTTATATTTGAAGTTAGTTAAGATCTCTGTGTTTTGGTACTGGAGTCAGTGTGGAATCACCGTTGGTCTTCCGAGGCATCCCTGTCTTTTAAGCTGGAAACACCCCAGTGCATTTGGGTACCTTTGTGACTCATGTTCTCCAGCTGAAAGTGGAAAAGGATATTTTATTCTTTTAAAGTATAAGATGCCCAGAGGAAATAAATTACTAGTACTTAGAGCATTGGATATTATGATAAATTCTAAAATATAATCTCCAGAATCACATTTGTAGATTGCTTTTAAAGTCAAAGCATACTTTCTTAAACATACTTTTGGTCAGTGAGCGAAATTATTTTATATTTTCATTTCGGAAAGTTCATTTCAGCTTTGTTAATTTTGGGGAACATCTGGTCATCCATCGTGACTCTAAAGTACAAAAAATTCCTTACTTTTCCTGAATTTATATCTCCATTGTATCTTGCAATAGTGGTAACCAAGTTAAATAACATTCCTTAATTTATATAACGTTGGGCCCCACCAGAGTTAGCCACTTCAGGGTAAGTATCACATTATATTTTTATATCCCTGGCATCTAGTAGAGTGCCAACCACAGTGGGCACATCATCAGTATGTCTTGTATGGAACTGGTGGACCTAGGTAATGAGAGGCATTAAAGGTCCAAAAATATTACAACTCTAAGAAAAGTTTAAATAGATCAATAACAAAATAAAGTCAGGAAATTGATTTGAAGATTGGGTGTTTGATCTACTTCTTGACTGGATTATTTTAAATTTTTCAAATATTGATAAGAAGCGATATTATTTTCATAATATATCTATTTTGACATATGTAAGTAATAACAATAAGAGCTAATGCTGGTTGGATGCTGAGTAGTTGCCTACGTTATAAGCGCTTTGCACATAAAATAGGACCTTGTAAGGAAGGTCCTTTTATTACTTCCATTTTATAGATAAGCAAGTTGAGGCAGAGAGGTTAAATAAGTTATCCAAGGACAAACTGCTAGTAAACTGAAGAACTTTCATGAACTAGACAATCTGGTATGAGATTCTCCAAGAGCCTAAAATCTTTCTGCTTATGTCTTGAATTCTTTATAGCAATACCCCTTTTTGTTCGGTATTGGAAAATGATGAATTCTTGAAAACAGCTGAAAGAGAGCACTACCAAACCCAGTCATCTGCCCAAACACACCCATAGGCATTCAACCTCCCTTCTTTGAGCTTGATACAAAACCACAAATCGTAAAATAAAGGTCATTCTAATGTAAAGCATACAATCACATGTCTTCTGTTCCCCTCCATTGTTAGCCTGGCTTTCTATGAAAAAAAGGGCTTGTGAAACCACGGGGTCTCTGTAGTGTGTCTTCCTTACTCCATCCCCATCCCTCCCTTTGTAACCATAGTCCTGGCAGTTCAAAAGAAAAGAACTGCTGTTTCCTGGACATCTGGGCTATTCTGCTTTCCTTCCAGGGAATTAATGAGATGCTAAGCATCACCTGTTGACCAATCTCTGTTCTCTGTCCAATTTATCATAATCCATGGTCTCATAGGGGAATGCCATAAAAAATAAGTTTTAATTTGAGAGATGCGGTACAAGGAGGAAAGCCTGGAAATGAAATCAAATGATATTCCTAGTGTGAATCCTAGCAGTGAAATTATATAGACAATTGGGGATGCTTTTTATTTAGAATAAAGTCACAGGAAGCAAAACCGTCAACGATCAATTTGCCCGCAAAGAAACTCAAAGATGCCACAACACTAACTCTTTCAACGTGACATGGGTGATACCATCCACTGGGGAAAATAAAAGAAGTTAGATATTTGCAATTTGAAAAATTCAGACTCTTTCAGATTACACTGTTGTTTTAGAAACTACTAAATAAATTAAGAATGGTAAAAGCAGAAATCATGCATTTATATTTCATCATTTTTCAAATGACTTTCATTTTTTTAAAAAGATTACAATTGATCCACAAAATAAAATGCTTTCTGCTTTTCTCTCTGAAATATAAAAATAACAAAGCAACTTGGGGAAAAGGTAGACGACTGTCCACAGTCTTTTCTTCTGCTTTATATATTTTCTTCTGTTTCTTCCTTCTTAGAACTGTGAGATAAGGATTCACAGTGTATCTGACAAAGCTGATTTATTTTTCTCCTCTCCCCTCACACGTATCCTGCATTTCCTAATTATTCTCTAAACACAGAGAGACTCAGGGTTCTGCTAGTTAGCATTGCTCCCTATAAGCTGAATGCTTGTCTATGACACTAAGAATAGTCATGATAGTATAGAGCTTTGTATTTTACAGAGCACTCTCACATCAATTACTCCATTTTGTCCTAAAAGCAATGACATCCTAGTCTTATTTTCTAAATACCATTTTTTACTAAAAGGCACCAGAATGTCTTGCAATACAGTGGCTAACCCCAGGTCTGCAGCAGGGAAAGTACAAAGAGTCCTTGGACATCTTGTTGTGTCAGAAAGCAGAGAACTGCTGAAGGACTAACGGAGCTTGTCCAAAGGAAACCCGTGCCGTCTCAGAGGGGCTCCCAGTGGCCAGATTTGAGTTAATTTAGGCACTAAATACAATAATGATGGCACTAAGATTATAGACATTGAATCAAAGAAAACCCATGGGTCTATAGAGATCCTCTAATAAGGGAGGGGGGAACAGATGGAGGAAGGGAAAAAGAGAAAAAGAGAGGCCAGAGAGGGAGAGAACCTTGAGGAGAGAAGTGGTGAAAAAGTCTTTAAAAAAAAAAAAAAAAAGAAAGAAAGAAAAAGAAAAGAACACTAGTTATAAAGAGCAAAAAGAATGATTTTTTTTTTTTTTTTCCAAATCACCATCACATCCCCAATATGCAGGGACAAAGGCAAGAAGCATGAATGCATCCTAAACTACCGGGTAGAATGTTGTCAGGAAACAGGATATTCTCATGGCATCCAAGTATTACCCAGAGTTTCCTTCTTCATATAAAGGGAGAAAGATATTTTTTATTTATTTTTATTTTTTAAATGATTTTATTTACTTATCTATTTGACAGAGAGAGCACAAGCAGGGGGAGCAGCAGAGGGAGAGGGAAAAGCAGTATTTGCACTGAGCAGGGAGCCTGATGTGGGGCTTGATCCCACAACTCTGGGATCATGACCTGAGCCAAAGGTGGACACTTAGCAACTGAGCCACCCAGGAGCCCTGAAAAAGGTTTTTTTATAATTAACTGCTAGGAAGTCTCAGTATCACCTATTTCCCTCCTGAAATATATACTCTAAACCCAATCATGAAGAAGCAAAACAAAAAATTCATCCTGTGATATTCCACAAGTTGCCTGACCTGGAATTCCAGAAACATTAATGTCATGAAAGAAAAAAAAGAGGGGGCTCTATATTAAACAAAACTAAAGAGACATGGCAAACTTGTTTCTTGAATTAAAAAAAAAAAAAAAGGCAGGGCGCCTGGGTGGCTCAGTGGGTTAAGCCTCTGCCTTCAGCTCAGGTCATGATCTCAGGGTCCTGGGATCGAGTCCCACATCGGGCTCTCTGCTTGGCAGGGAGCTTCCTCTTCTCTCTCTCTCTCTGCCTGACTGCCTTTCTGCCTACTTGTGATCTCCCTGTCAAATAAATAAATTAAGTCTTTAAAAAAAAAAGCAATAAAGGACATTTTGGAGATGACTGAGGGAGGAAATTTGAATATGGATGGTATAGCAGATAAAGTTATTGAATAAATGTTAAACTTCTGGGCTTTGATAATGTTACTGTGGTTATGAGACTGTCTTGTCATAATATGGCACCATGTTAATTAGTGAATCTACTAAAATATATATACACACATGTATTATACCATTCTTTCACTTTTTCTGTAGTTGTGAATTATTCAGAATTAAAGGTTGAGGAGTAAAGATATGGCTTATGTTCCAAAGAGCTCACAATAATGCAGTGAAGGGTATATAAAAATTGTTTAGAGCTCAATGGCGTAAGCTCTAAAGAGTTTCTCCCATGGAGTCATGAGAGCACAGAAGAGGTGAGCTGGACTCTTACTCGAGTCCCCTGAGGCCATGTTCTAAGCTTCTCCCGTTCTCCCACACTGCTCCTGGACTTTTCATCTCCATGTCACTTCGACTCCTTATCTTTACCTGACCAGTAAAAGGAGACTTAATTTAAACTGAATACCACTTGGCTTATTCTCAGTCCCCAGGCCCTTTTAGATCCTGGTGGTCTCAAAATGCCAGGACAAGGAACCCATTTTTACAGACTACTTCTGGTGTTTATGAACCCACTTGCAAGAAAACCAGGTGAGCCTTGCAGCAATGTTTGAGCCTGGAGTTGGATAGTAACTGTACTGGACAAAAGCTTTCACACAAAATTCACTCTTGGGCATGATTATACTCCATGACTGGGTTCGAACATGGTAGATTAAATACAAAGAAAATAACTATTTTTCGGCTATCTACCTTTACATTATCTATGAAGAACTGAACAACAGTCTTCTCTTCTTATGAGACAGGTAACATAGATATTATTTTGCCATCAGAGTGACATACTGAAGTTTTAGCACTTTTAATATGGCCTGCTTAGACACGTTCTATGAGTAAGAAAATCCTGCAAGACTTTTGTTAGATCCCAATTAGCAATCATAGGATTCAAGAATTCATGTGAGCCGCAACAGTATTTTATTGAATGTATTTTGAATTGATGGTAAATGTGAGATCATAGATTTTTCAAAGTCTACTAGGGGTTCCTTACTCCTTAACTAGGTTATTTTTTTAAATTAAGACTTTAGTTTTTTAGAGCATTTTTAGGTTCACAGCAAAATTGAGGGGAAGGAATTGAGATTTCCTATATATTCCCTGCCCCCACACATGCATAGCCTTCCCCATTACCCACATCCCCTACTAGGTGGTATATATGTTAGAATTAATGCAACTTTACTGACATATCACAATGATTCAAAGTCCATAGTTTATATTATGGTTCATCTGTCATGTTGTACAGCCTATAGGTTTGGACAAATGTATAAGGACACGCATCTATCATTTTGGTATCATACAGAGGATTTTCACTGCCCTAAAAATCCTCTGTGCTCCACCTAGTCATCCCCTCCAGCCTCAACTTTTGGCATCAATGATCTTTTTTTTTTTAAGATTTTATTTATTTATTTGACAGAGAGAGATCACAAGCAGGCAGAGGAGCATGCAGAGAGAGGCGGTGAAGCAGGCTCCCCGCTGAGCAGAGAGCCCGATGTCGGTCTTGATCCCAGGACCCTGGAACCATGACCCGAGCTGAAGGCAGAGGCTCAACCCACTGAGCCACCCAGGTGCTCTATCACTGATCTTTTTACTGCCTCTATAGTTTTGCCTTCTCCAGATTGTCAGATAGTTGAAATCCTACTGTACACATACAGCCTTGTACGTTTGGCTCCATTTACTTTGTAATAAGCATTTAAGTTGAAGTTTCCTCCATGTCTTTCCATGGCTTGACAGACCATTTCTTTTTAGCACTGATTAATATTCCATTCACTGGGTGCACCACAGTTCATTTATCCTCTCACTTCCTGAAGGGCATCTTGGTGGCGTCCAAGTTTAGGCAATTATAAATAAAGCTCCTATAAACATCCACATGCAGGGTTTTGTGTAGACATAAGTTTTCCACTTCTTTGGGGGAATGCCAAGGAGTATGATTGCTGTATTGTTCAGTAAGAGTATGTTTAATTTTGTAAGAAACCTCCAAATTGCCCTCCAAAGTGGCTATACCACTTCGTACTTCTATAAGCAGTGAATGAGGGCTCCTGTTTCTCCACATGCTCCCCAGTATTTGGTGTTGTCAAGGTTCCGGATTTCGGCCATTCTAAAAGATGTGTAGTGGAATCTCATTGTTTTAATTTGCATTTCTCTGATAATATATGATATGGAACATCTTTTCAAAAGCTTATTTACCATCTGCATATATTTTTTGGTAAAGTACCTGTTAAGGTCTTTGCCCCACTTTTTTTTTTTTTTAAAGATTTTTTATTTATTTATCAGAGAGAGAGAGGGGGAGAGAGCAAGCACAGGCAGACAGAATGGCAGGCAGAGGCAGAGGGAGAAGCAGGCTCCCCGCTGAGCAAGGAGCCCGATGCGGGACTCGATCCCAGGACGCTGGGATCATGACCTGAGCCGAAGGCAGCGGCTTAACCCACTGAGCCACCCAGGCATCCCTGCCCCACTTTTTAAATGTGCTTTTTTTTTCAAAGATTTTTTAGATTTACTTATTTGACAGAGAGAGAGAGAGGCAGGCAGAGGGAAAGGGAGGCGCAGGCTTCCCACTGCAAGGAGCCTGATATGGGGCTAAATCCTAGGACCCAGGGATCTTGATCAGAGCCAAAGGCAGATGCTTCACCAACTGAGCCACCTAGGCTCTCTTCTTTTTTTTTCTTATTATCAAGTTTTCAGAGTTCTTTTTGTATTTTGGGTAGCAGTCTTTTTTTTTTTTTTTTAAGATTTTATTTATTTATTTGACAGACAGAGATCACAAGCAGGCAGAGAGGCAGGCAGAAAGAGAGGAGGAAGCAGGCTCTCTGCTGAGCAGAGAGCCCGATGCGGGCCTAGATCCCAGGACCCAGGGATTTTGACCAGAGCCAAAGGCAGATGCTTCACGAACTGAGCCTCCTAGGCTCTCTTTATTATTATTATTATTATTATTTTTGAGTTTTCATAGTTCTTTTTGTATTTTGGATAACAGTCTTTTATCAAATGTGTGTTTTGTAAATATTTTCTCCAACTCTGTGGCTTGTCTTCTCATTCTCTTGACATTATCCTTTGTAGAACAGAAGTTTTTTTAATTTTAATTTTAATTTTAATGAAGTCTACCTTATCAACTATTTCTTTCATGGATCATGCCTTTGGAGTTGCATTTAAAAAGGCATCACCAACATCCAAGTTCATCAAAGTTTTCTCCTCTGTTATCTTCTAGAAGTTTTATGGTTTTGCATTTTACATTTAGGTCTGTGATAATTTTTTAGTTAACTCTTGTGAAGTGTATAAAGTCTGCATCTAGATTATTATTATTATTATTATTATTATTTTGCATGCCCAGTTATTCCAGCACCATTTGTCAAAAAGACTATTCTTTCTCCATGGTATTGCCTTTGCTTCTTTGTCAAAGATCAGTGACTATATTTATATGAGTCTATTACTAGGCTTTCCATTCTGTTCCATTGAGGTGTTTGTCTATTCTCTTGCCAAAACACACTGTTTTGATTACTGTAGCTTTATATTAAGTCTTAAAATTGGGTAGTTTTACTCTTCTAACATTGGTCTCCTTCAATATTGTGTCTACTATTCTGGATCTTTTGGTTCTCCATATAAACTTCAGAATCAGTCTGTCAATATCCGCAGAATAACTTGTTGGTATTTTGACTGGAATTGCACTGAATCTGTAGGTGGGGAAGAACTGACATCTTAACAATTTTAAATCTTCCTATCCAGGAACTCTCCATTTATTTAGTTCTCCTTTGATATCTTTAATCAGAATTTACAGTTTTCCTCATATGAATAAATATATGCCCCAGTATTTCTTGTTGTGTGTGTTAATGTACCATATTAGTAAATTGGTACATAGTACTGTGTTTTTAGTTTCAAACTGTACTTGTTCATTGCTGGTATAATATAGGAAACCAACTGACTTATACCTATTAACCTTATATCTTGTAAGCCTGCTATAAACACTTATTAGTATAGGAGATTTTTGTCAATTCCTTTGGATTTTCTACATGGATAATCATATCATCTGAGTAAAGACAGTTTTATTTCTTCTTTCTCAATCTGCACCTTAATTTTCTTGTTTGATCTTACTGCATTATCAAGGACTTCCAGTACTATGCTGACGGGGAGTGACGGGAGGGGGCAATCTTGCCTTATACCTGATCTTGCGTTGAAAAGCTTCAAGTTTATCACCATTAACAATGTTAAGCACATGCTTTTTGTAGATATTCTTTATCAGATTGAAAATGTCAAATTATTTTTAATAGTTCAAAAGAAAAAATGTCTCCTGTTAAACTAGATTATCAAGTGACATTCATTTTCTCACCTAGAGGACCTCAACTACAATGCCCAACAGCTTCTTCTTTCTTGATCTGAATAACCAATGGTTCTAATCTACACAGAGAAAAACTAACTGCATTTCCTCTAGGAAAATACCCTTATATAACTGTATATACTTATATTCTTATTTTGTTTTCTGTTGCATTGCTTAATAATTTTTAAAAATCACCACTAGAGGCATATGGCTTATAACACTTGCTTTTTAGAATTTTTAGAAAGCAGGTTAGAGCAATTATGGATTTAATATGCCAACATAGGCTACAATGCTTATATGCTGGTTTTCTCTTGCTGAAATTCTCCTTTCCATTTTGATTACTTCTTCCACTGAGTGGTTCTCTTTTTTTTTAATAAGCCAGATTATGTTGCTGTTTATGTGTGTGTGGGGGGGAGAGAGACAGAGACAGAGAAATAGAGGTCGAGAGATGTATCAGGCTGAGATTTGGCACCATGTTTTAGTGCCTATGTTTCTCTCTTAAGCAGTAGAGGGCACAATTGTTGTACTTACTATATGCCAGACTGTGCTCTGCACTTAACAACGTTCAGGAAATACAAGTTTCCCACACTATTTACAAGTAGAGCATTTCCATGAAACCTTTTGTCAACCAAAATGTCATAAAGCAAAGAAGCCATTACTATTAATTTATATGGAAAATTGGTTTGAGTGTTCCCAGATCCCTAAAATAACCTCTCTTAGGCTTTTCTGATACCTCAGGACACATCTCACCAATGGATACATAAATGAATCAAGACACAGTTCAAAGCTACGGTGACCTGATGCCGTGATGCTCAGTGAAATTCCCGGAGGAAGAATTTGGCACAAAAATCCACTTTAGATTTCTTTCGGTTAGCACAAACAGGCACTGATGTTGGTCTTTCCATAAAAGCAAAGTGGCGGGGCGCCTGGGTGGCTCAGTGGGTTAAAGCCTCTGCTTTTGCCTCAGGTCATGATCCCAGGGTCCTGGGATTGAGCCCCACATCGGGCTCTTTGTGCAGCAGGGAGCCTGCTTCCTCCTCTCTCTCTCTGCCTGCCTCTCTGCCTACTTGTGATCTCTGTCTGTCAAATAAATAAATAAATAAACTTAAAAAAAAAAAAGGCAAATTGGTGTAACATGAACTTCCAAACAGCAGAGGATAATTTGCTTACACATTTAGGAGGCAGGTGCTATAATTATCTCCATTTCACAGATATTGAAACAGCAGCCCAGAAAATTAAGTAACTTGCCCCTCTCCCAACATTGAATAGTAAAACCACAAATTATAAAAGAAAGAATGTTTTAAAGTAATTCCATATTTTCAATTTCTTCTCAGTTATGAGGTCTATCTTCCCCATAAATAACACCATTAATAAGACAGTTAGAACATACCTGCTAAACCCTGCCTGCTTACAATTGACATATGTTACAAATGATGGAAGTTGACAATGTGATAAGATTCTTATTCTTTTTTTTAAAAAAGATTTTATTTATTTATTTGACACAGAGAGAGCAATGAAGAGAGACAGAGGGCAAACACAAGCAGGAGGAACAGCAGGCAGGGGAGAAGCAGACTTCCTGTGGTGCGGGGCTCGACCCCAGGACCCTGGGATCATGACTGGAGCCAAAGGCAGCCACTTAACCGACTGAGCCACCCAGGCATCCTCTTAAATTTATTCTTGAGTAAAGGATGGGAGTGGAATATTGGCACTCCCCAGTTTATGAAGAATATTAGCTATTACTTGGGTTTCCCGGCTCGCCCACAGAAATCTATTTTACTCATAATATGGTTGAATCATAGGACAGACTTGAGATGAAAAGTGCTTTGGGGGAGCAGTAGGTTGGAACCCTTTAATGGATTCACAAATGCTGAATGGATGACTCAAAGAAAGAAACTTGAGTTGTAAATAAAGGAATAAGCCTGAGTTTCTGTTTCAACTTTGTGTATTAAAAACTAATAGATAAGCATCTTCATTATTTAAAAAAAAAAAAATGGAACTTTTCCTGTGGGTGTCTATGCTCTCAATGTCTAATTTGCTTTCTCTCTAGCCCAATCATAAGTTCAAATCTCAACAAAAAACCCCTCAGGTCTTTCCAGCCTCCCTGAATTTCTATTAAACAAAACCACCTAGCTGTTACACTCCATTAAAACTCTCTGCCACAGCAAATTCTACCTGGATTATTAAAAATAAATCAACAGCTGAACTGAGTGGATGTTTACTGGCATCTTAGCTTTCTCAGAATATACACATTTTTTAAAAAGTTTATTTATTTTTAGTAATCTCTACACCTAATGTGGGGCTCAAACTTGCAATCCTGTAATCAAGAGTTACTGCTTCGGACCGAGCCAGCCAGGCACCCCTCTAGGCTTTTTTTTTTTTTTTTAAAGGGAAATCTTTGTTTATCAGATGTTTTCTATCAAATAAACAGCCATGTTGAATTCAAGGCAATAACATAGATGCAAATAAAAAACCAGACATAATAGGGCACCAGGCTGGCTCAGAGGAGCATGTGACTCTGGATCTTGGGGCCGTAACTTCAATCCCTAAGTTGGGTGTGGGGTTATGTAAATAAATAAAACTTGGAAAAAACAGACATAATAGCCTAAAATTAGGAATAATCATGGTTATTGGTGTAATACATTGGTGTAATCCTGATTACATGATGTGATCATGGTGTAAACATGATTACAGTGAGCACCCTTTTGCTGTCTTCTTGTACAGATCCCATGCTATTTTCTACCATTTCAGTTAGGAGTCCTGTGAACCAAGGCTGTATAATTGTTTTTGCCCATTCAATGACCGACCTTAAGTTCTAATACTTCAAGCTCTTTCTGAAAGAAGGCTGAAAATAAGTAAATAAATTTTATAAAGTGTGTGTGTGTATATGTGGGTACAGATTGATACACCTTCACTGTTCAGTGCCTCCATGAGATTTACCAGGAGCACCCAAAGCAAACAGTACCAATATTCCCACATAAAACTTATCAAGCAAATATTAAATACATTTCTGAGATTACATATGTATATATAAAATCAAACAGTTCCGGCTTATTGAAAACCTGTGGTTTCAGTTTACCTGTTATTAAAATAAACTGAAAACTGTCACCCCAGTGTATGCTTTCAGACTTTCATTCTTCTTCACTCTGCTCCCCAGTAGCCTGGTGTGCCGGCATATACATGAACTTGCAATGGTGCCATGGTTCTCTGTGTCTGAATCATGTCCGTGCAAGGAGAGGGAGGGGGAAGGGGGCAGGGAGCACATCGCTAGAATGTAGAACTCTTGCAGCCAGAGCGGTGGGGTTAATGTGGAAGGACAGAATAAGAGCCGAGGACTCCTCCTGGAGACAACCTGGCCACCATGAGCTCCAAAGGTGAGGCAAGCCTGTCTAGCAGGGAGAGTTTAGATATAAATACGCAAGAGACTGAGCTTTCAATGCTTCATTAGACACCAGAAATAGATATTGTGATGAGAGTCAAAGAGCCAAAAGATCATGAACTGAAGTCAAACTGTGCATTAACGTCCGTGCCTTTGCTCTCAGTATGTTCCCCAGGAAAACAGGTGTCTTGAGGCTGTCACCCTGAACACACCCAGGGGATCCCAGGCCCTTGTTGTATGCTGGACCCAGCTCCAACCTGCCTGCAAGAGCCAGGGATGGGCTTCTCTTCCCAACTCTGTGGTCAGGGACATCCTGATGGCAGCTTGAAATCAGCCACAGGAGAAGCCTGTTAATTCTACAAACTAGGGCTTGATTTCCTGCTGCACCCGCCTTCCCCTTTAGAGCCAGCTTGCGAGCACCCTGTTGACCCTCAAAAGTTTAAGAGTCTTCCTTCTATGGACAAATTCTTACACTTCTTTAGGAAGTGATAACATTGCCAAATGCCTCACTTATGGATGAGGACAAATTAATTAAAGTGGTAAGGACAGTTAAAAAAAATAAGAATAATAGGGGTATAAAAACAGGGGAAATTACTTGAAATGATTTGAACTTCAAAGGAGCGATTCCAGTTAGTGCACCGCGACTATCAGATGGTGGTATTAATGGCAGCAATGATAATCAGAGTGGTCACTTATACCTAGACATCATCATACCGTTTATCAAGCCTTTTCCTGTATGTTATCTCATATATTCTTCGGGAGAATCTTGTAAAGGTGCTGAGCCTGGGGACTGTCCTCCTCCCACACACACCCCATGCATAGACTCAAACTCCTGGATTTTGGAGAAAGCTTTCCGGTGGAAATCATGGGTTGCATGATTTCCAATCTAGGATGCTTCTCCCTATGCCACACCGTGTCCGAGAAATAAATGTGTGATGTTCTTGTTTCATGTTTTAACTCTGTTCTGTGATGATGAATCCATGCTCTCAAATACTATTTGATAGATTTTTCAAAAATCCCTCAAGCTTAATTAATTTTCATTTGAGTTCATTTTAAAAGTACTATAAAAGCAAGCTTTGATCCTACACATAAGATTTTCAAAAGAAGAGACCATATAGAAAAAGGCCTGAAGACACACACTGAGAGGAAGGTTAGAACCGCTGGCCTGCCTCCTTCACTCTATAAATTCTGATGTTATTAAGAGCACAAATTCAACATTATTTATTATGTGCTTGGCACCGTGCTAAGTCTACCTCTAGCCTTAAAAATGGAAGTCGATGGAATGGATGCAGAAAGTGGTTATAAGCAGAGCTATTCCAAATGGCTGTGGAGACATTTTTGTTCCCAACTGGTTAGGGTTTGGCAACTTTATAGAAAATTGGAAACAGCAAAAAGGGCTATGTCTGACATATTAAATCTTATTTTATCCTAAATATTTTTATTTAAAAGAGTTCCTATCTGCTAAGTTCACAGTGGTGACAAAATTAGAATATATGCTCTTAATAAACATGTATGGCACCTTTTCATCTCAGCAGAAACGTCCTGGGCCATGACTCCATAAAAGAAATAATTCATTAGATCCAAAAGTGTACTTAGTCACTTAGAGCCATTTAATTTTGCTGGTGGCATGGGAGACTGAGCAGGACATGGCTTTGGGATGAGTCTTGAATTTAAAATTGAGTTCTGCTATTTGCTCCCGGTAAATCCTGGGGGAAATTGAGTGGCCTAGACTCAATAAATCGCTACTTTGTAAGATCATCATGCAAAATACATAATTTGATGTGCCTGAAGTAATAGTACACCCTATCCTTCCAATAAAGTTAGTCCCCTTTTTCTCTTAATAGAGCCAGGCTCTGGTTTCACTAGAAAGGAAATCATTTACAGCTTCCACAGAGAGAGCCTTTTAGTGCATGTACAGTTGCTCAAGCCACAGAAGTTTTTTCTACCAGACTGCCAATCTTTAAGACTGAAATCCTCATCTAAATCAGAAAAAAAATCTTGGAAATAAATAGCTTCAGGCATCTCACTCACATTAACTCTGCACATAGCAAACTTATGAAAACGTGGTTTTTTTTTTTAATATTTTATTTATTTATTTGACAGAGAGAGATTACAAGTA
The DNA here is from genome assembly GCF_022355385.1 of Mustela nigripes. Classification (NCBI taxonomy): domain Eukaryota; kingdom Metazoa; phylum Chordata; class Mammalia; order Carnivora; family Mustelidae; genus Mustela; species Mustela nigripes. The sequence continues at coordinate 20,044,496 of NC_081559.1, read as the reverse complement.
GGCAGAGAGTCAGGTAGAGGGGGGGGGGAAGCAGGTTCCCCGCCGAGCAGGGAGTTTGATATGGGGCTCGATCTTAGGACCTTGAGATCATGACCTGAGCTGAAGGCAGAGGCTTTAACCCACTGAGCCACCCAGGCGCCCCTCAAAATGTGTTCTAAGACAAGTACACCAGAGCTCTTCAGACTCCAGACAAGACCAGTATGAGCACATTCCAAACAAAGCCACATCTAAATAATCACGAAGTTTACCTTATCAAGGGAACACAGCGGCTTTCCAGGATGAATAATGCAATATAGAAGAAGGATTCTAAAAGACATTTTTATGTAGGCCACTTTTCAAAGGAATAAAATAAAAATTGACAGATGAAATGAGGAACACTAACTGGTCAAAAATCAACACCAAAGAAGGGGCACACTCTTAGGACAGCACCTTTTCTTTCTTTCTTTCTTTTTTCTTTTAAATGTTTTATTTATTTATGTGGCAGAGAGAGCCACAGCAAGAGAAAGAGAAAACACAAGCAGTGGGAGTGGGAGAGGGAGAAGCAGGTTTCCCACAGAGCGGAGAGCCGGATGTGGGTCATGGGATCATGACCTGAGCCAAAGGCAGAGGCTTAACAACTGAGCCACACAGGCGCCCTGGGACAGTACCTTTTCTTACCCAGATGACACCTTCTAACAGATACAAATAGAAAATCTACTTCTATCTAATACTGGCTAAGCTCCTTTGTTGAAGCTCTCCATTTTTCCACCAACAAAAAAAGAATGGATTTTATTTTTTTCCACCTGGTGCTTTATCTTTGCACCCAATCAAATCTTTCCTAGACCAACAGTTAGTGGTATGTAACTTGGACTCCTTTATAGGATGTCCTTGATGGTTTGAGATTAAACAGCACCATCATCATACATCTTCTTCTGATTGTGTTTCGCTATGAACAAAACTGAAATAAAATATGTTATTGGAAGGGACAGGAGAAGGATCAGAGTGACATCCTCAATGTGAGTAGGACACCTTACCTACATTAAAATCCCTCATGCAACGTATACGCAATTGAACACTCATATGGGGGGACCTGAGATGACTAAACTCTGAGAAGTTTCATTACTTAATTATATTCGATCAAACAAGAGTACATTATGAGAACTGTGACTGGTAGGAAGTGTTTCCAGAAATATTTTATCCATGACAAAACCAGCTCTATTCTTGGGTCTTCTGAACATTGCAAATGTTACACCCTTTAGTTAACTGCAATAACTAATCTTGATTACTTATTAATCATCTAAAAATTGTCTCTTGCAACACTTCCTAAAGGTTTTAGCTAAATCTGGGTAACTCTGGCTTGGAAATTAAGAAATACTCTATAGGAATTAAAGTAAGAGAAGTCAAATATTTTTGTTAAAGAAAATTCAACAAACTTCCAATTTCTTTGAATCTTTTAATGAACTTTTCTAGGTGGATCTAATAATACATTTTTTAACCTAGCACTCACAACAGTCTCCTGTGGAAACTTAGGGTATACATTACCTTAAAAAGCATGACCTATTTGTTTGCTATAATCACAAGCATATGGAATCCCTGCCCATTCACTTTTGCAACAAATAGTTGTTGTGAACTGTTTCATTGTTTTGAGTATGGTTTGATAGTCTCAGAGGAGAGAGAGACAAAGAATGCTGTTTTTAAATATGGCACTTTGTTAAATAAGTATCTTATTCCAACAGCAACCACATTTTAAACATTTCTAATGTAAAATACAGAGTTGACTAATGCACCACTATAGCTTCCATGAAAATTGACAATAATGGAATGAACCAAATATTTGCTTTCTTTCCCTAAAACCACTCAAAATCCCTTTAAAAAATTGGGGGATGATCTACAAACAGATCATGTTGGAACTTTGTGTTATAATGAATCAGCATTTTTCAATCATTTGAAGCACAATAAAATAAAAAGTTATTAAAAAATATCCAGGTAACCTTCTCCATATAATGTCAATGGGTAAAATATGCAATTAAGAATAGCTTGGCTTTGTTCACCATCGACTGTAAAGATGCATAAAACCTCTAGTTTCCAGGGCGCCTGGGTGGTTCAGTTGGTTGAGCAGCTGCCTTTGGCTCAGGTCATGATCCTGGACTTCCAGGATTGAGTCCCGCATCGGGCTCCCAGCTCCTTGGGGAGTCTGCTTCTCCCTCTGACCTTCTCCTCTCTCATATTCTCTCTCCAATAAATAAATAAAATCTTAAAAAAAAAAAAAAGAACAACAACAACAAATACCCTCTAATTTCCAGAGGGTCAGAAAGAGAAGCTAAGTAAACTGGAGCTGCTTTTAAAGTGTTTAACAAGGCAGAAACTGGAACGGATGTGCCACAAACCAATATCCATTACCACAAACCAATTGCTAAATTTTCTTATAAAATAGCTATCAGCTGGTCTATTCAGCATCATCCCGTCACAGCTAAAAAGAGCATCCAACTTGTGATTGTTACCGTGAAAACAGCAGGCAGTAGAATATACAGTAGATACAAAGAAGAAAACAATACAAGAAGTTTTCGGACAGATTTAAATCTACATCCATTTTCTAAAGATCTAAGAAATACCTCTCTAAAAAGTGTTTTTTGCAGACATTTAGTATGGCGATTTATTTATCAATAAACAATATGTTTCTAGATTTCCCTCAAACGTAATTAAAATTGAATTTCAGGAATAAGAACATAGTTCTAGAGAGGATGTCAGTGAGCACTTTATTGATTTATGGAGGGTTATGGTATGGAAGGATGAAGTCACTAGTCAATGAAATTTTCTCCGCAGTCACCGGTGAGACTTCTGCCAGTCCGCTCTGGAGAAAAGACTGATTTTCTCATTGGTCAAAACAGGTGTGCAGACACCATCCTTTATCTATTCAACAGCAATTTTCCTTAGTCAGTGATTAGTTTGGAGTGGGGAAAAAACAAATAAAAAGGGAAGATATCCTGAAGAGAGCCTTTTGTTCTAAATCAAAATACAAATCCTCAGGAGGAAAAAGCCTTTACCATTCTTTTTTCTTGCCTGGAATACCAATATAAGACCTGAAGATATAGCAGCCATTTTGTGAGCATGAGGCAAAAAAAAAAAAAAAAAAAAAAAAAGATTGAAAAGAAGTCAACATTATCAAGACGCAGAAAGAATGTAAAAAGATATAAGGATACTTGGTATCTCATGGCATCAATGAATAATTGATTGCATTTTTGACAGATAAATTTCTGTACTTGTATCATTTCTATGATACTTAAAAAGCTTCTCTTCCCACATTTGCTGAAATGATACAGAAAGTTATGTTGTGGATTCAACCAAGAGCATAAACTCTGCTAATTGTTTAGATAGATAGATAGATAGATAGATATCTATGAAAAGAGATAGAAGTTCTGGTGAGTAGCAGAAAGAGGACAAATTTAAAAAGTACAAAGCCTTCCTAGACAGATTGTCCCTCTAGCCACTGGTTAATTGTACTGATATACAAATGCAAGATTTGCGGAATACTTCACTTTCCCTACTAAAGTTGAATCATTTTTCTCCTTGTAGAGCTGCCTTACAGATTTTTATTACAATAATGTACATTTAAATTACTCACTCAGGAAATATTTTCCTACTGATGCTTGGATCCTGAAGTCTGATTTACTGTGGGATGTCGAACAACTTACATGCATAGATGAACTGAAGCAATCAGGACATTTTGTGTCCAGATAACAACAGTTAATTTATTTCTGGTGTTTTATTGAGAAAAAGTGCTATCTAAAGCTCCCCTGTTTGAGTAAGCAATGGGAAAGGAGAAGCCTTGTGTTCTTGTTTCTTTCCTTTCTTCCATTTAAAGACTGTTACACAATGAATATCATTTTTGGTAAAAAGACCGACTATATTCTAGTATTAAAAATGTGAAAGAATTCTTGCCTTCAAGCACATTTATAAGTTTGTTTCCATGCAATATGAAATCACATTTATTAATAATAATAATGGAAATTAGAACAATAACTGATCCTTATTTTAACTTCACTGTACTAAGTGTTTTACATGGATTTCTCATTTAATCCTTACAAATTCGTAGAACCACTATGAGGTCAATGGTTTTATAGTCCTCATCTGACAGAGGGAACTCAAGCACAGAGAAGATAAGTAATGTGTCCAAAGACACACAGCAAATAAGTTGTAACAGGAATTTGAACGCAGGTGATGTGACTCCACAACCCTCATATTCAGATGAAATATAGCTATTTTTATTACCAACATCATTTTTTTTTCTTCTTTAGAACTTCCAAGCTTTAAAATCTGCTGGCATTTTAAGCGTTGCTATAAATTAAATGTCATTATTTGAAGCTCATTTACCTTGAAAGTGGAAATGACTATGAAATTACAACATGTAAGGAATTTAAAAACTGAGTAAGAGGGGACTAGGACCTTTTACATTGGTGGAGCAAACATACTGTGTTTTATTCAAATGAATGTTGTACTGGTTTTCTGTTTTGCAGAAAGTGGCTTTGCATGCAGATTGGTTGGGGAATAGAGTACTAGAACCTCCAAAGAGATTGCTCCAAATGCACCTTTGCTCAAGGGTCCTGCTTCTGAGAGCATCTCTTCACACAACCTGGGCAGCAGCCAACATGAGTATTTAGAAAGAGAAGATGCATTTATACCAATTTATAGTGTCTAAAACAAAACCACAACTTAGGATATGTAAAATTGGGTGATTTTTCTCAGTTGGACAGATAAAGTGAGCATTTTAAATACTTTCTTTCCAAATATGTATCAAACTTTCCTTTGATTTCTTGTATTTATTGACTTGCTAGAAAGTCAAAAATGTGTGTTCCATCTTTGAAGCATTTTTCTAGCAACTGAACTACGTGAATTCAAGATTTCATATTTTAGTCAATCTTCCTGTTCTACTCAAAGACAAAACCAGTGAAAAATAAAGGGGAAAGAGTTTTAGTTACTTAATTCTTGTAAAATCTGGATTATATGGAGAATCGTTACATAACAATGTTACAAAAATGCCTTCTAATTTGGGCTAACCACATGGTTTTGGAAGCCAAGCATATCGTATTCTTTATCTCATTTTAAACAACGTGTGTCCTTTTGAGAATCAAACAAATTTTGTCTTTTTACTCCTAGGGGCAGGTCAACTAACTCTTATATGTGCCTGACCCATTTCATACTGCCTTATTTACTTTGCACAGCATCTCTTTTTGACATACATTAACTTACAGGTGAGGCAACTGAGGCTCAAAAAGATGAAAAGTAATATAAGCAGTGAGGGGCAGACACAATTGAAACTCAGCTTTGTCCGATTCCACAGACCAGGCTTTTTCTCTATGACAACACTGATAAAACAGAACTACATAATCATTTGACTTTTTAGACATAGTATTTAAGATACTCTCCCACACAAATAGATACATATATATCCAGTTGTAAAATTGAATATATATGTATACCAATGTGTATATATCTATATATACAGTGTGTACCTATGTGCATGCTTATAAAGATACACAGACACACACACACACACACACACACACACACACACGGGTATATATACACACACCCATACACATGTGAAATGAACAGGACTATAAATTACCAAAAAATTGCATATCCTAAATTAAGTTTGTTAAATACCATCTACTGTTACATGTAGACTTAACTCAGTACTATTCACTTCCTCACATTCAACTGAAAGCATAACTATTCAGATTTATTTTCACAAAGTTTCTGAACTTCCCCTACCTTAATTTCTTTTTAATTAAGGGTTTAAATTATAAGAAAGCCCAAATACAATTGAGGCAGTTTGTGTGCTATAAATAAATAATAAGGAAGATTTTAATTTGATTTTTTAAAAAGTCATCTTTTACAAAAGAGCCATGATCAACTTAAACAGAAAACAAACTCTCTGGTTAATAGGATATTTACTAATCATGTAACTTGACTAATGATGTGACAGTCCTGTCAGCTGCATTGTTTCCATAATACTGTTATTACCAGGTCAACTGATTTTTATTCCAAGCTCTACATTGTGAACAATTTTTAAAAATCAGCGTTAAAAAAATATTAATTACCTGCCTCTTGAATTTTACTAGGACTTGTTTCCTTCATTCAGAGACCTAATAGTGCAGATTAGGTAACTTTACAAAAGTGGATCCCTTTACAAAGGTAGGTTTACAAGAGGATACTATAGGGAAAAATCTATTAAATCCTTAAGGCAAAGACAGATGGTAAAGTGTAAATTAAGGTTCAGCACATTGCAGGAAACTCACTACTTTCAGTAATTGGTAAGAGTATAAATAACCTAATTTAAATGTGTAAAAAATCCAATCACTGCCAGATCACCACACCCACCCAAAAAAGAAAACTCTTATCATTATTCCATAGCTGAAATTTTAAAAAAATTAACAGCAGTGTTCTTCCTTAAAAAGTGGCAAAAATAGTTTGGATTCTATTTTATCTGCTACTGTTTCCACTGCTCATGTTCTGATAGATATTTTAATGAGCAGTGAAATGGCCAGAAGAAGAATATTCCATTTTAACAAAGGCTGATGCAATTTAGACCCTACCTACCGAAGCCCTGAAAAATCAATACCCGCCACAATTATATTTTATTTTATTTTTTAAAAGATTTTATTAATTTACTTGAGAGAGAGTGAGAGAGAACACAAGCAGGAGAGAGTGGCAGAGGGAATGGGAGAAGCAGACTCCCCACTGAGTGGGGAGCCCAACATGGGGTTCCACCCCAGAACCTGAGATCATCCCAGTCAAAGGCCCGATGCCCAACTGACTGAGCCACCCAGGTGCCCCACCATAATTATATTTCAATGCACACATGAAAATATTGATGGTCTGCAATGTTGACTACATATAGAATTTAATCACATTATTGTGTTAGTAAGTAATTTTTTTTTTTTTTAAGTGGATCAGGAATCTCAGAGTGAGCCGTCCATGAGTGTGATTTCACACTTCCATTTCTACCCAGCAAGGTCAGGGTTTCTCAGAAAATAATAACTAATATGTATTAGAATTTACTGAGTGCCAGTACTTTACATGGATTATTTCTTTTAATTCTTTAAAAAAAAAAAAAAAAGCCTATGATGAAGTGTCCCCATTTTATATAAGAGAAAGTGTGGCTTCAGAGGTGAATGACTTGCTCAAGGTTCTATTCTGCGCTGCTGTCCTGAACAGTGATTTGTGAAGATGTGACACGTCAATAGAAGCCAGAACAAACTAGTTCCAAATGATAGATGTAAAATAATAACTTAATTATTTTCAAGCCCTTATGCTCCTGTATAAAACCCACATATAATCCTCCCTTTCACAGTCAAGGAAAAAATCTGCTCCTCTTCTTTCCCCACTGCCATAAAGATTCTTTTCAATGCCATACTGTTATTCTTGTTATTTTCAAGATTATTTTGATATTGTTGGGGCAGAGGGAAAAAAAGAGAGAAAGGAAAAAGAAGGATAAAAAAAGGATACAAATAGAATGAAAGCTTTTAGGAAGGGAAGCCTCATATATTTATGACACAATTATTATTTTTAAACAACTACAAAATAAAACTCAACACCACATTTCCATACAGTTTTAAAGCCAAGATTTCAAAGCTCTGTTCTCTACAGAGAAATAAATGGAGAGAAAAAGTGTATCATTCTAAACCGCCCTTAAATCTTTAAAAAATCTAAAAAATCTAAAGAAACCTGAAATAATCCTCAAATATCAAAACAGATGCAAGATAGCTTTAAATGTTTTCCAAATGTTATTTTACCCACCATGTTAGATTACAGTAGCACTGATCAATACAAAAAACAGTTGTATTTTCAAAGCACATCTGTAAATACTGTCCTCTATAACATAATTTATATGTAAAGTTTATTCATATCTGACACAAAATAGGACTGTCTCTTGAAATTTTATTTTATCAAATATTGGTACATGTATTGCATTATATCTTTATTTTTACTAGATACATTTTTTTATAGATTTTGAGACTTTATTCCAAAATATATGGCTAAAATATCAACCTATTCTCTTCCAAAATAATCCATTGAAACCAATCTGCCCTATGTTACAAAATTCAGGTTTGCTTTTAAGAAGAAAGGGAAGTGCAATGTAGCAGCATTTGGGTGGCTCAGCTGCTTAAGCATCTGTCTTCAGCTCAGGTCATGATCCCAGGGTCTGGGATTGAGTCCCTCATCAGGCTCCCTGTTCAGCGCGGAATCTAGTTCTCCCTCTCCTTTGCTCCTCCTCCCTGCTTATGCTCTCTCTCTCTCTCAAATAAATAAATAAAATCTTTGGGGGAAAAGGTACAGTATATTACAGAAAGTAAAGTGAAATACATCTGGCACTGGAACCACACAAACTTGGAGAGTTTCATGACTTATGAACTGTATGTTCTTAGGCCAGTTGTTTAATCCCCCTGGCCCTCCACTGCCTTGTAGGGTCATTAGACCACCTACCTTGCAGAACTGTAGAGAAGAATTGAGAGCAGACACTAAAAAGTACAGAGTCTCTGCCCAGAGAGATCAATCAATAAATTGTAGTTATGATGAATAAGACTTTATAACTTTATAAAATACAGATTTCTGCTTACTAGACTCTCTACCCTAATTAAGCTTCGTAAATTATAGAAAATCTTTTTTTCAAAAATCCCCTCATGCATTCTGAGTTAAATTAAAGCTCAAGTGAAGTTTACTTTTTTCCAAGATAAACTAGCATCCTCTATGCCAAATTTTAGGGCTGAAAACGAATGCATATCCAAGTTCAATTCAATAATGAGACATTAGAAGAAATGACATGTTTTTCAATATAATTTGAATTAATTTATACCTGGGGAAGCTCATGTATAAACTAATAGGGCAACAGAAGCATAATGAAAAAAATAATTCTAGTTGTTTCTGTACTGAGACTATATTTAGGTAAAATGGTTAAATGAATCAAAACTCTCATGGAACTTCATAAAAAAAAACAAATTGTATGATTTCTGGGATAATGCATTTCAGAAACTAATTACAGGTCAGGTAGGTGTATATTGTGTATTATTTATATAGGTATATTAGTTTTGTCTCCTTGTATTTCAACACCTTTGAGGGTAAGGGCATTGTTTATCTGCTTGCACTATACCCCCATCATTCCTGAGCACAATATTGAGAAACTAGCAGTCATTTGATTAGTATTTGTTGATTAGTTTGTGATTAAGCCAAGTCCTTACAAAGGTCTGAAATAACCTTGGAGTGATGCTAGTAGATCCTGGACTCACAGTGAAGATTCTCACTGATATTCTTGAATATTTTACTTATTTCCCCCACCCTGCTTCAGATTAAGCCTTCAATGCATTTATGAGGAAAATGCATTACTGACTAATATGAGTTTAATTTCCTTTCCTTTCCGCTGCTCACAGAGGTATTAAGAAGCATTGAAATGATAACAACATCAACCATATTTGATGCTTGGTATCTCTGCCAATACTCTGCACGTGATTTTATCTCTAATCTTCAGGTAATACTACAATAATAGATACCATATTAGTATCTGGTTCAGCAAGGTTAAGTAACTTCCCCAAGGTGACAGTCAGGCAGATTCAAGTTGTTTCACCTCATTTGAGCATCATTACAGAATACTTTGAACACAAATCATCTCTGGTCTTGTCTTACACATAAACCCGCTGGCCAATTTTTGTTAAGGGCACTTTGGTATTTTGGATTTGTGCCTACAAATATTGTCTCCATTGGATACTTTATAAGTGGCTAATTCAATTTATGAAAAGATGAGATAAAAGAGCTGCACTTGAAAATAATGCTTAGAGGAGAGAAGGAAAACAACAGTGGAGTATTTGCTATTTTGGATTCATGACTTTTGCGGTGACCAATATTGGGTTGAAAGAATTGCTAGTGGATTTCCAACCACAAATGATATTTTTGCTATTTTAAACCATTGATTCACATGCCAACAAATTCTTCAAATCTTTTAGTATATGTGCTGCCGAAGCGAGCACGAATTCTTCAAATCTTTTGACAAAATAATAATCATGAAGTATCCTTAATGTTTGCTACCTTTTTTTCCCATTTGAAATAAAATACAATTCAATTAAAAAAGTATAGATAAATCAGTGTGTCAGACCTCTCTTCTGTGTATGTGGCTTTGGGTATAAATGGAACTGATGATAAATTGGTTTGGGAGAAATATGGTACGCATTGGAAAAGATGAATGCAAATGTCCAGCATACTCTGTATTAAAATACATAGTAAATTTCCATATTATCCCCTTCTGCCTCTGTAGTTAATTAAAAAAAATATATATGAAATTGAGATGCTGGAAAAGCAAGTTATTTCTTTCCTAGAACAGGTCACATTGGTTTAATCAAATCTATTGTTGAATACCCTAATGCCTGCTCAGTAAGAAGGAAGTTAACCAACTCTTAAATAGGTACGTGTTAGAATATATAACAAAGAATATCATTGTTATTAAGTTACTTATGGAAAAATAATGAGATGTTTCCTTTTTTAAGAATCAGGTATATTTTAAAAGCTTAATTAATTTTTAACTCACCTATATCTATGAAACTGTTTTTTCTTTTTTTTTTTAAGATTTTATCTATTTATTTGAGAGAGAGAGTGACAGAGTGAGAGTGTGTGTGAGAGGGGAGGTCAGAAGGAGAAGCAGACTCCTCAAGGAGCTGGGAGCCCGATGCAAGACTTTATCTCAGGACTCCGGGATCCTGACCTGAGCTGAAGGCAGTTGCTTAACCAACTGAGCCACCCAGGTGTCCCAAAATTGGTTTTTCAACAAATTATCAAAATGATACATTTTTTTGTGGAATCCTGATGGTTAAAGTAGAGAGCAATATCATTCTGGTAAAGGATGATATTCTTAAATTTTAGTTCAACTTCATGTTTATTTGACCTGCTGATCCTACAGCTGTCCAGGATTATTAATACTTTGGGGGTTAATACAAATTATGAATTATTTCTTTTCTTAAAAAGTGCTGAGTATAAGGATGACAGTAAATAATCTTATTTGGAATTAACTGAACAATGTTTCTGTAATAGATGTGAACATACTTGGTTTGTAATGAATTACTGGGCTTAATTAGCTCTATCTTCATATTCATTCCTTCATGATTCAGCCACTCATGTGATCTAATTCAATACATGAATCAGAATATCAGGACTAGTCATTTAAAGTAGCTAGGATCTTCTGCAGAAAAAAATTAATATTCTCCACTCTGAGCATCTAAGGAAAACAGCATAGGTCTTTATGCTAAGATGTTCATTTGAATATTAAATATAGAAGGAATTTTGTGATCTTATTGTTTCTAAAGGACTCTTTTCCCTAAACAATATCCAAAAAATCTGTCTTAATTTTAGAACCGAAGACTTCGTTGGTTGTCTTCTTCTATGGTTTTCTGATCCTCATCATTGTTGTCGACTTGTTCTGAAAAGAAATCACTTACTACTATTATCATTTAAGTCATTGAATATCATAATCTAATTAAGCTTACATTTAATAATAAATGTCAAAAATTTTTAATTTAAAGATTTAACAATCTACCTTCTGTGTCTGTAATGAGGAATAGTGTAAATTTGTTATTGACAAACTCAAGGAAGACATATTTGTTTACTTGCCCAAGACACACGAATGCCACATTAATTTAGAATAGTGGATTTGGCCCAGAATCTGTCACTAAGATTGAGCTCAGAGAGCATAAGAAATATGCAGTAACCACTTTCTGTGCCTGTTAGCTTGAGGAAAAGTTAGAGAAAATTTTAAGGAAAGTAAAAAGGCTAAATTTTGAGGATTTATATTTTATGTAATGCATTCCTGGGTATGTCTCCATTAAAAAATTAATAATCAATAGGAAGCTAGACACTTTACAAGGTCAACATTTACCTAAGCCCTTTTCATTCTCATGACATGCCAGTGAACTACATTTTCATGTTCACATCATTGATAAAACTGATGTCTAGGGCTATCAAGCAATAGTCATAAATAAAGTGAAATATCTAATAAATTTTAGGAAGGCATCAAAAATTTTCTTTTTTTTTTGTGATTAATAAATTAAGATTTTTTTTAAGTTTTTTTTTAAATTATTTATTTATTAGCGAATGAGAGAGAAGGTGTGAGTGGGGAGAGGGGCAGAGACAGAGAATGTTAAGCAGACTCTGTGCTGACCAAGGAGCCCAATTAAGGGCTTGATCTCTCAACCCTGAGATCATGACCTTGAGATCATGACCCTGAGATCATGACTCTGCTGACATCAAGAGTCAGATGCTTAACTGAGTGAGCCACCCAGGAGCCCCTTTTTAATAAAGTATTTATTTATATTTATTTATAGTCCAGTCAGTTAACATACAGTATAATATTAGTTAATATTCATTTTAGGTATAAAATAGAGTAATGTGGCACTTCCATACATTACCTGGTGCTCATAACAGGTGTACTGTTTAATTCTCATTTGGACTCTTAAAAATTTTCAAAATATTTTTGCTCTTAATGTCATCAGGCTACTATATTTACTATTTTCTCTGGGTCACTGTTGTTTGATCATTTAGGAAAAAAACCCTACAAAATACAAGCCCTGTTGTGAGCTGCCTTCAGAGTATGTGCACACATATTACTAAACAGATTCAAAGCAAACCCTGCTTTGGTGCATCCCAACAGAATGGAAATGGAAACAAAAGGCAAAGACAAAAACTTCCATCCTGGATAGGCATGAATAGATGTTTCTTCTGCCCAGTTTACTTCATGGACTTTTCATGGGTTTATTAAAAAATACATATCATATTTTAAAATTTCTCTAGATTAATAAGAAACTAAATTTATACTCTGAAGTATCTTCATATTCTAAAAGTTAAGTATTGTCCTTATGAAAATGTGCCTGAAGAATGCAATTTTTAAGCTAATATGTCAATAATATTCAGTCTTTTATTAGTAGTAGTAGTATTTAGATTTTATTTATTTATTTGACACAGAGAGAGAGAGTGAGAGAGGAAATATAAGCAGGGAGAGTAGGAGAGGGAGAAGCAGACTTCCCAATGAGCAGAGAGCCCAATGTGGTACTTGATCCCAGGACCCTGGGACCACGACCTGAGCTGAAGGCAGACGCTTACTGAGCCACCCAGGCACCCATCACTGTCTTAATATTGCTTCATTTTCCTTGAACAGATACCAAAATATGATTCCAGAGTTATTAAAAAAGAGGAGATCAACAATTTTGAAGACATGAAGTAATTCCAAGAGTTACTATTATGAACCAAAGTATATTAGAATCAAAACCACCTTGCAGCTCAGCCAAAGATTTCAACTGTATGGTGTCTATTCTAGAAGCTCTGAATCCATTCTAAATAATCAGTCTGAAGAGATCATTTGTAGCTAGAGTAAAAACATTTAATGAGTTGGGAGTTGACTGACAGATCTAATATTTTCCCAATACAAGCTTATATCATCAATATTTAATTTGTTTGTTTGTTTGTTTTCTTACAGGTACATAGTATGATTTGTAGTGTATCTGAATCCATGACTGGCCCTAGAATTGCACATCAAATCACTTGGCTTTCCTGATGATAGCTCAAACTCAAAATGTATCATATTGACAAATCCATTAAAGTCTTTGGCAGAAAATACATAGAGAGCTGGAGCAATAATACTAGGAAAATGTGACATCATTTTACCTGTGTATTTTACATTTGCAGATGTCATAAATAATAGAGATATATCTAAAAATACCTAGTCCATTTTATGGCAAGGACCAGGTGATTAACAAATATTTAGGAGAATGATTTCAAAATTCAGCTGCCTCAGGGTGCCTGGGTGGCTCAGTTGGCTAAGTGTCTGCCTTCAGCTCAGGTCTAGATCCCAGGTCCTGAGATTGAGCACTGCATTGGGCTCCCTGCTCAGTGGGTAGCCTGCGTCTTCCTCTCCCTCTCTGGCTCCCCCTGCTTGGCTCTGTCTCTCTCTCAAATTAAAACAAAACAGAACAAAACAAAAACAAAAACAAAAAAACCCACAATACTGAAAACAAACAAACAAACAAACAAACACACAAACAAAAATCTCAGCTGGCTCAACCCGAGACAATGCTGAAATAAAAAGCAAAATAATTGAAATGCCAATTTATTAGAATTTATTTTTACCTATAAACAGTCTCATTCTAAGAAAGTTTTTAAAAAGGTGATTTTTTTTTAGAGGTTTTTGATAAAATTCATTCCAAATTTACAAATGTTCAATGACTGGAACAAAGAGTTATAAATCGTAATCTGAGTGCAGTTACTATCATAAAATAGGTCAGCTCATAGGAAATGACAACGAGGAACAGATTAAAAAATCTTAAATTATACTAGCTTCTATATTATTTTTATCAAACAATTATATTTAATTTGGTATATGTGAAAATACCTTAAAAACAATGCATACAATATAAAAATACATATAATTCAACATACAATATATAATGTTGTATAACTAAGAAAACTTTTTAAAAAGTTATATGAAAAGATACATTATTTATCACCAGTTTTACCCTGCTTTGCAATTTTATTAATGGAGGCTAAACTACAATCCTCCCCGAAATGTACTGATTAAAGTGCATTGTCATTGTTTGCTTCACAGTGTTCTCTTTGCTCCAATTCAAAGTCATTGATTAGTCTTCCTCCATGATAAAAGGTAATTTACAAGACTGTAGGGGAAGAATGCCTTGAACCAAGCACAACCAAGCACACATGGCTGTAAAATACATTTATGATGGATGAAGAAGTATTGAGAAGGTCATGGACATCTCTGAAGTAGTAAAGAGTGTTCCTGAAGCTTTCTTTGTAGGAACCAAGAACTATCTTGATTGCCAAATTAAGGATACTAAATGTTCCTTGGAAATTATATGGATATCCAGGGATGTTGTCAAGAGTAAATCAAGAGTCACATTTTGGTGGCATCGAGGGTGAAAATCCTTAGAGAAAAATATAATACAAAGAACAGCTGGGTATTTGTTACAACTTGGATGAACTTGGAAAATGTTACCCTAAATGGAAGAAGTAAGTTACAAAACTCCACATATTATATGACTCCATTCATATGAAAATCCAGAATAGGGACATACATAGAGACAGAAAGTAGATTAATGGCTGTTTAGGGCATTGTGGAGGGCAGGTTGGAAGGTGATAGCTAAAGGGTTCAGGATTTCTTCATGACGTCATGAAAATATTCTAAAGTTGACTGAGCTGATGGTTGCACATAAACTGGTTGCCAATAAACTAAAACCCATTTTATTGTATACTTTAAATGAATGAAATGGATGGTATGTGAATTATATCCCCCAAAAAAGCTATTTAAAAAATAAAATTCTAGTATTTCATGTAACAGAATAAATTAATAATCCAGTCAATAAAATACAAGGCAGGGTTCATGACCTTATGATCTCGTGGACATTTCTACATGTCACTGCAGGGTAGCTTTAACACTACAGTTATTTCAGAGTTTTAACACTACTATTATAACATGGTGTTATTTCAGAACACTACTTAAATACTGAATTGTGAGTCTTACAGAATTTACAGCAATTGAGAAAGAGATTCTTATCATATAATTCTATCTCCTATCTAAATAAAATTGAGGTACAGCTTAAAAAAAAAAAAAACCTGATAGAATCAAGAAACCAGAAAGAATAAAAAGGCCAGGATACTTGAAAGTCCGAAGATAGTTTGAATATCTGACATATTTATAGATCAGGTTACATAATGTAATTTGGAAGGGTCGAGCAATGTTATCTTTGTACATTCTTTTGAGTACCCCTAGAAAATATTGCCTCCTTCTACACACATATGTGACAATTTCTTCTAGTAGATTAGAATCCCACCATAAATCCCAGACCATTGGCTAAATCATAGACCATGTGGTTGCTAAGAGTAAGAACTCGGGAGTCAGACTATCCCTGGGCTGTAATTTCTATTCTTCTATTTATCCAAGTGGCCTTAGGCAAAGCCATCAACTTCTCAAGGCCTCTGACTCCTTATCTGTAACATGGAGATCCTAACAGTGACTGACTTGTCAGGGTTCAATGAGATAACACCGGGACAGGAAATAGATTAGCCAGTGCTGGACACATACTCAAGAAATGTTAGCGGTTATTAATGGCAAACTAACAAAAGGTCTCACATCAGTTACTTGCTGGGCTCAGAAATAATCCAATCACCCTATGCCTTAAGGTGGAGGAGGTTCCACGCATTTTGGCAGGTCATCTTGGTATTTTGCATAGCCCCTTGGGGCAGCCAGGCTGCTGACTGGCCTTTTGGGACCCAGGGCTCTTGGGATCTGCTGGTCCTTCTGCCAACACTCAGCATCTCTTCCCTCTAGCTGGACCAGGTCACTGCTTACAATTCCTAGAAAGACTATCCTTACCTCACTCCAGTTCTCTAAGGACTAGTCTTGACCTGTGAGCAACTCTCTGGTCCTCCCCTGGAGGGTGGCGTTACATCAATTTTTCCAGCACAAACCAATTTGGGTCCTTAGTGACCCCCTAAAATGACCAGAAACTTTTGTCTAATCTGAACTGGAAGAAAGCCCTGACAATGAATCCTTTGTTTTTCAGGGCTATATCCTATTAACAAAATAATTCCTCATGCCTTAGAAATTTCTCATACAACAAAAGAAGACTAGAAGGAAATTTGCCAAAATGCATACTGTAGCAGCATCTGGGTGGTATCCGGTCATGGGCTCTCTGTTTCTTTCTCTTTCTTTATACTGTTCTGTACTTTACTAAAATTTCCACAGTGAGAATAGGACAATTAGAAAACCAGAAAAAATATTTAAAAATATACCTTGACTAGGGAGATGGAGACCATAGGGAAGAACAGTGTGAAAGGAAAATCGTACTTATTTTACAAGATTTGCTTTTGAAATGGTAAAAATGGGGCATTGAGCACAGAGAGCAGGTGGAACTCTTGAAAAGAAAACAATAAAAAAGGTCTGAAAAGAAAAGTGATGTGTGTAGGGGAAGGTGAGAGGTGGGCAGACCTCAGCTACTTCATGAGTTCACCACAGAGCAGGTTAAGCCTCATTTGTAAGGTACATTAATTTACTAGTGAAATAGTCTTCAAGCTCCTTGGTCAGCTCAAAAAACCAACCCACTGAGTCACACGGCAAATGCAAACAGACTGTGGGTCTAGTCCATATCCACTTGTAAAACCGAGAATTCCAGGGCACCAGCTAAAACGAAGATAGAAGATTTAGTGAGAAAGCACTGAAGGTGTGCCATCGAAACACGGCCAGTTGCAGAGTTAAGAATCTGTGAGTTGGTGTTTGGGGGCCTCACAGCATGGTCTAGATGGTAGGCCCTGGGTTGTCTCTACATGGATCCAGGTCCATTCAGTTATAATGTGCAAGACCATGGGTTAATTGTTTACCTTTACTAAATGTCAGTTGGGTCATCTTTAAAATGGGGATAATAATGGTAACTACTTCTTGGGACCGTTATTAGGAGTCAATGAAACAACACATGGCAAGAATTTTTTTTTTTTTTTTAAAGAATTTGCTTCTTTTCTTTATTTATTTTGACAGAGATCACAAGTAGGCAGAGAGGTAGAGAGAGGAGGAAGCAGGCTCCCCATGGAGCAGAGAGCCCAAAGTGCGGCTCGATCCCAGGACCCCGAGACCATGACCTGAGCTAAAGGCAGAGGCTTTAACCCACTGAGTCACCCAGGTGCCCCCACATGGCAAGAATTTAATACTCGGTAAAAATTAGTCGTGACGATACAGAAAATGGTTATGTTAATGAAGAGCTTGTATAAAATAAGTAAACCGTAAATCATGTGAGAGTTGAGGTCATACCTAGGGATTCTATTTTCCAATGAGCAAAGGAAGGAAACAATCAACATAGATATTTTAGCAAAGAATGACTTTGTTTAAAGACACTTTTTCTCAGTAAGATCTTTCCCTTAGGTTCCTAAGGTTGGTTGTCTAAGAATATCCTAATTTAGTTAATAATGGAAACTGTTTATACCTGGATAATTAAACTCACTTAGAAATTTAGCATTAATGGGGTGCCTGGGTGACTCAGTGGGTTAAAGCCTCTGACTTTGGCTCAGGCCATGATCTCAGGACCCTGGGATCGAGTCCCGCATTGGGCTCTCTGCTCAGCAGGGAGCCTGCTTCCTCCTCTCTCTCTGCCTGCCTCTCTGCCTACTTGTGATCTCTGTCTGTCAAATAAATAAATAAAATCTTTAAAAAAAAAAAAAAGAAATTTAGCACTAAGAACAGAAAAAGGAACTGACTACAAAATTAGTTCAAACCAATGATTCATATACTGCAAATTTTATTATTCAAACTTACTCAAATTTTCTTAAAATACAAAAATTTTTTATTCAAATTATGAGAGAACTTAAATTTTAAAAACCACTTGAAACCATACTGACAAATTAGTCACATTAGTCAACCAATAAACATCTCAAGAGTACTAGAACAAAATTTTATTCAATTTGTCTCAATATTCATAGAGCTAATATGCATAAATGTAGCAAAGACACATGTAATTAATTTATAATTTATTTCACAAAAGTCTGTTTCAGGCTCATAAAAGGACTGTTTGCATTTTCTTTTCTGTAACACTCAAATATAATAACCACTAAAGGGCACTAGACATGCCTTCCTAAATTAAATGGCTTTAAAAGTCATGCTATTAAATGATGAAAAAAAAAAACAAAAACCCTAAACTTCAGGAGAGGAAGCTCAGATGTTTTGGGATACAGAATATGGACAAAATAAACACACAACATGAAAAGACTCAGATGCAATATGAACATAGAAACAAAGAGAAGGACATTGTCTTTTCTTGCCTGTTAATCTGTTTCTTTCTCTCCTTTGTTTTTCTTATGAAGAAAGGGAGTATTTGGAATTTCCCACTTATCACGCCACCTAAGTTTCTCAATAAAATTTTAGCCATTACTTGGGTTTGGTCAGAAATTAAACATAACAAAGGCACTAGCTAGCTTTAGACAGTCTGCAAATGCTAGAAATATCTCGTGGCATCAGTAAAAATAGTGGATTTAGTATTTCATTCAGTTATTACAGGTTATTACCCTTAATAAGGAGGATCTAAAGATAGATGAAGCAAATTGAATACCATTCCAGTGACACAGAGGGGCTCTTGGGACACAGAAAACATATATTTTGTGACCACATGGATATGGGTAAAAATCCAACTCCATTTTTTTATTATCTTTGTGACCTTGAGCAAAATAATTCTTCCTAATCCCCAGATCCTTCAACTACAAAAGAAAGTGAACGGTTTTAAGAAAATATTACTGGATGATTATAAAGAAAAAAAAATGGTAACATATGTTGGGAACACAGCATGCTACCAGAAGCTTCGTAAATGTTTGTTCTCTTACCAACACAAATACTAGGATTTATGGTTTAATTCAAGCTGAGAAAAATGCTTAGTCTCATAAATAGCAGGCAACATTAAGGTGGCAAATTACACAATTTGCAGAAGATATTTAATTTCCTCTTATTTGTCCTATAATCGTGTAACTGATCAGCAAACATTCGCAGCAACCCTCATAATCTGTACTTCCCCCTCTGATAAACAAAATAAGTAGAGCTAATTCCGGCATGGCAGAGGCTACAAGCTGTCCTCCATTATCTAGTCTCTCCTTCCTCTTTAGAAAAAGAATCCTCAAATGTTAGTTGAGCACATATTTATTCCAAACAAACATTTCATCTCAATAACAAGGTATGACCAATAACTAAGTCCTGGTCAATGGGAACTTAGAACAAAAGGTGTGTTTGACTAATAGGAAATATGGATACAAGGTAGGACATGATCTTGTCCTGTTCTTTCCTCTTCCTCCTTTCTGAGATCCCTACCTGTCAAACAGTGGGCAAGGAAATAGCCATCTTGGACACAAAATGGAAGTCGCAAAATGGAGGATGGCAGGGCAAAAACAGAGAAACGTCTGAGTCCTTGATGAGGATGGAGCACTATGCCAAACTTAGATGAGCTTAAGTTACTGTTATTTCAAATTTGAGACTTTGGTTAAGATAGCAAATTATAAGAACAATTTAAAACCATACTGACAAACATTTTTCCAGGGTTTTTTTGTTTGTTTGTTTGTTTCTAATTCTCCCCTGCATCTAGTCAAAATTAAAAATACCTAAGAAAAACGCTGCTCTTAACACTCATAGAATTATTGGATTCATTTCCTTGCACAGTCACTAATTAAAAAGAAAAATGGAAGAAAATTTAAGCCATATGTAATCCTAACAAATTACTTCAACAGTCTTAAAGTGAGTAACTGGCCAAGGATAGACAAGAGTACAATTAAATTTTATGGTTAAAATGAGAAATAAATAGCTTTTAGGTACTTAGCAACATATACATATTTGCTCAAATTATTTATTGCTTCTCCCTAGGGCATTTTTCATCTTGCTGATACCCTTTAGGGGTTGATGAATCTGCTTGCCTCCTACTTATTTCAAATGGAATTCTACTTTTAGAGCAATTAAAAAAGGGATTTTAGGGGACTCTTTTTCATTAGAAGACCGAATACATGAATAAATAACCTTCCTGGTTATTGAGCTTTATGTTTTTCTTGAGGATCTATTTTAATGGATTAATGATAATGTCTACAATTTGCAGAGAAGTGTGCCTTTCCTCTCACACCAGGCAATGCCCCTCATTCCATACCTTCAAACACTACCTCTTCATCACAGTACACGGACAATCACTTGCTGAGAATTTCACTTACAATGCACTGACTACAAGTTGGCTTGAACTGAATGCTTTGCTAATTAGATATAATCAGGACAAAAACACAATTCCAGTTTTCCAAAACTTGCTTAATTACCTTCAAAATGCAATGCCCTAGTTGCTCTAATATGCACCTTTGACACCTGCTGCTGCTTCATCCATATCCCCCCTTTCCTAATTACAGCCTTCCTTCGTTCTCATCTAGACCAGGAAAGCTGCATTTTGAAGGACAAATAGCACCTCCTTATTCTTAGTTCAGACACAAAGATTATTAAGAAACGATAATTAAAATGGCTTGCTCGGGGCACCTAGGTGGCTCAGTTGGTTAGGTGACTGCCTTTGGCTTGGGTCATGATCCGTAAGTCCTAGGATCGAGTCCCGCATTGGGCTCTTAGCTCCATGGGTAGTCTGTTTCTCCCTCTCACCTTCTCCCCTCTCATGCTATCTCTATCTCAAAGAAAAATAAATAAAGTCTTTTTTTTTTAAAAAAAAGTCTTCCTCATAAAGAGAGGCTAGAGATGTGATTCTGCTTTTAAATGTGCAAAAAAAAAAAAAAAAGATCAAGATCAAGTTGAAATATAGATATATATTTCTGCCAGTGGAAGATGACATGAGTTCAGCTACCCTTCTAGTTCCTTTTTTGAGAGATAGCCCTAAATCCTGGTGCTCTTTTAGCCACAGTGAAAAGGTCCGGGGACTGAAAACAAACTTGCAAGACTGAACTCTCAGTACATTAATCAAACTATAATCAAATTAAGAGTGAAATGTGGCATCGGAAATATCTTCCCATAGATGGTAGAAGTAGTTTTAGCCAAAAAATACGTGCAATATTATTTTATAAACTAAGCAAATTTTGCACATAAACACTGAAAAATGAGCTTTTTTTAAATCTTTCTCTAAAACACAAACATAGAATTTCTAAGGGAAAAATGTATACTATCCAGTAATATTTCCTGTTCTAAAAGAAATATTTAATTCTTTTAAGATTTTATTTATTTAAAAGAGAAAGAGCACAAGCAGGAGACAGAAAGAGGGAAAAGCAGACTCCCCACTGAGTAGGGAGCCCCACGTGGGACTTGATCCTAGGACCCTGGGATCATGACTAGAGCTGAAGGCAGATATTTAATTGACTGAGTCACCCAGGCACCCCTAAAATATTTTATTTTTTAGTCTTATACCCAATTAGTTATTTTGAATATTTTCCCTGAAGAACAATAACCCATCTCGAGCAGGTTCTGGGGTTGAAGTTACATAATCTTTCAGGGATGGCTGGAAAATAGAGGAAGTAGACATATAACAAAGTATTGGAAATTATAGTCAAGCCTTCTAGAACCTTGACTGTGACTATTTTCTAAAACAAACAAACAAACAAACAAAAAAACAGCTAGCTTCTACACTGCAAAGTAAAATTCTACAAAGGCACATCATTTAAGAGATTCTGTCCAGCATGCCCACAATCTAATAAATAAATTTAAAGCCCCTATATTGGGGCACCTGGGTGGCTCAGTGGGTTAAAGCCTCTGCCTTCAGCTCTGGTCATGATCCCAGGGTCCTGGGATCAAGCCCCATATCGGGCTTTCTGCCCAGCAGAAAGCCTGTTTCCTTTCCTTTCTCTCTGCCTGCCTCTCAGCCTACTTGTGATCTCTGTCAAATAAATAAATAAAATATTTTTTTAATAAATAAATAAATAAATAAATAGAGCCCCTATATTAACCTAGATAGAGAAGTGAGTATAATGAGCCCTTGCTGGGTCCCTTAAAAAGGTGAAACCAGAGAAATTACAGGGTTTTTAGGAAGTTAAACATAATGTCAGGGATGCAACCTGTGTCCTACCATTGACTCTCGGTTGTTAGCATTAGAATCATAGGGGACGGCTTGATAAAACAGGTTGTTGTTCTGGATCCAGGCATTTCTGACTCACTAAGTCCTGGGTGGGGCCCAAAAAAGAAATATGAATTTCCAGTAAGTTCCCAGGTGATGCTGATGCTGCTGGTCTAGGGAATATACTTTGAGAACCAGTCATACCTAAAGGAAGAATATTAAGGAAGACAAAGAGGGAGCTCAATCTTCACTTCTAGGAGAACACAGCCACATATAATGGCACCCTAAGTACCTGAGAAAAATTTAGGAGATGGTTCCCTAATCAGGTGTGTAACCACCAGTTATGGAATGAATAAGTCATTGGAATAAAAGGCACAGCATAAGGAATATAGTCAATGATGTTGTAATAGTGATTTAATGGGACAGACAGTAGCTACACTTGCAGTGATCATAATATATGAACTTGTCAAATCACTAAGTTGTACACCTGAAACTAATGGAACATTGTAGGTCAACTATAATAAAAAAAAGAAAGAAAGGAAGAAAAAATCAAGTGTTTAACCTCATTGTAGTGAAGCAAGTTAGTACTGAGGATGGGAATTGTGGAAAGTGGAGAGACAGTGGAGAGACAGGGCAGAGAGGGAGAGGGCATGCGTATGCAGGGCAAGAACAAAGGCCCGCCGACATCAATGCGTACATGGCAAAAACAACTAGATGTCTTTATTCAACAAATATTTAGTGAGCATCCACTATGTAATAAAAACTGGACCCCCTCCCCCAGGAATTAGGGATCCATCAGGGATCAAAAGAGAAAATGCTCCTGCTCTCATGACACACATTCTAGTTAGAGGAAATGAATAATTACATAAAAATGTTTTAAAATGTTTAAAAATATCAAAAAACATGTTTAAAAATACCAAATGTCTACAGTATATAAGTACAATGAAGAAAAAGTTACAGAGCAATGTAGGTTGGAGGTAAGTGTTCTTTTTTCACTCAGGGTGATATGGGAAGGGTTCCTACCAGATATCAGACATAAGAGCTGCGGCCAAAAACTGAGACAATTCTAACCTGTAACTTTAGCAATGACTTATCCCCCAGATTAGATAGTGAGGGTGTAGAATCCATGGGAGCCCTCCAGCCTAGGGGTCTTTGTACTCATATATTCACAGATCTGGTTTAAGCAGGTCTGGGGGAAAAGAGAAGGCATTATTTGGTTCTGTGGTCCTTCAGCTTTACAGATTCTGAATTATACCCATCCACATATCTGTTGTGGATGATCAGACTTAGGAAAGAGGTTCGCACCCTTTATTTTATATTCCAGGTCTGAAATGAAAATTTTCCAACACGCAGTGACCAAGATCAGAAAACAGGAATTCTGTTTGATTTAGTTATAGCTTTCATTACAGCAACACTTCCTTCTTTTACTTTCAGAATGGCAGAAAATAGTCAGGACTGAGGTCAGCCAATGCTTCTGAAAGGACCTAGCACAGATAGTTCAATTAGGAGGTAAATTCTATAGCAACTTCTTGGTTATTTTTCAGCAGATAGTATAGACAGAGAAGGACAGAAGGATTTGCTGCCAAGCAGAGTCCTAGGCTTTTTAAATTTATAAATGCTTCTTACATCCTGAATTGCAAATGCTCATGTAGCTTACACAAATAAATCTAGAGTGCTCTAAACACATACCGCCCCCTACTCTGGCTCACCCTCCAAAAAAATAAAATAAAAGAGAAAAAACAAACCCCCCAAAAAACAAAAAAAAAAAAACCAGAAAGAAACAAACCAAAAAAACGAAAGACCAGGAAAAATCTCACTCCAGCGCCTTTCTCCAGGCACTCATATGTAGACATTTATCTGCTTGTTTTTTTAAATTGCATCTCCCTCCTCTTTGAGAATTCTTAGGCACTCAGTGAAATAAGCTGTTTGTCTTTGTGTATTATTATTGTATCTCTTAGTTTTTTGCATTCTCATGAGGTCACTCCCAAGACTCATAGTTTCCTTTTTTAGACCACAGCTGTATCAAGCTGACTGCTATACTCAAGAGCATAGGACACAGAAAAAAACTGATCGGGCACTCCCCATCCACTGAAAGTTGAGAATATGTCCTGACTTATCAGACTGCTTTTCAGAGTCCATGGTATGTTTAATTATGCAGACACCTCCTCTGTATCGCTTTTTACGCTTTGAAAATATCAAAGTCATCACATGACCTGGGAAGAATTCCATTTTGATGAAATGAAAAACACAAAAATTCTTCTACTGAGAAAAAAATGTAATGGAGAAAATAAATCCAAAAATAGAATTGGCTAGAAGCCAGGAACCACAAGAAAAGAAATATTACAGGAAATGGAACTAATCAGTTACTATAGTGAAGATTTTTTTCCCCCAGACTTTCTTTAGGGAAAAAAAAATTGTAAATTAATTTATAAACTAAATTTGGACAAAGTTACATATGTAATCTTGAAGTACACAGAATTCCATATGAATGTTTGAATTTCCAAAGTTAATCTTCTTGAGATTGCTCTGACAGCCTAGTCAAGCTTTAGGTAGAAAGGCTGAAGTTGTTGAAGAATAGGGTCTATATGATTACACCAGATACCCTTTCCAAGAGTATAATTATCTTGGTTCCTAACTCAAGTCACTCCAAGGGTCAGTTCATTCAGGAATGAACATG
>NC_081559.1:19600228-19719154 GCF_022355385.1 Mustela nigripes | reverse complement strand
GAGGAGGAGGAGGAGGAGGAGGAGGAGGAGGAGGAGGAGAAGAGTCTCTGTGTTCAAATTTCAGCTCCTTTGCTTTCTAGCTATAGAAACTTGTAAGGTTACTCAATTTGCCTGCAAAATAAGGATGATGTTTCTCAGCTTAGAAGGTGATTACAAGGATAAAATATATTAAAGTCGATGAAGCGATTAGAAAATAAAGTAGTGCATAATAAGAACTCAGAGTTTTACCTTTTAATAATCACAATATTACTTGTATTGTGCTCTTATTACTGGGTCTGTTTATTTCATCCAACGTTCTCCTGTGGGCTGATGACCTGGTCCTCTGTCCCAGTTGTTCTTTAGGCTATGGCTTTCCTGTCGAAATGCAATGTCGCAATGTCTGCCTTTGTTGAAGATAAATACCATTTGTATAATGGTATTCGTCCCTTAACCTCTCAAATGCCTCACATATACAACAGGGCAGATAGTACCCACTCTGCAGGGGGTTGGGGTTGTTGTATGTGGTAGGTATGCAACATATGAGAGCTACAACTTGTGCTCAAACACAAGTTTACAGATGTTACAGTTGTTCCTCTGGAATAGACCCCATCACAGTGCCTCTGGCCATGCTCATTCCCACCCACCTGGAATTCACCTTTTCACCTTCCCTGATCTGTTCATCTACTTGAAATCCTACCTACGTTATGGTTCTATGCTCGCTGATACCTCTCTATTCTGAATCCCAATGCTTTTGTATGTTACCTCGAAGATGGGGTGCCAGGGTGGCTCAGCTGTTAAGTGGCTGCCTTTGGCTCAGGTCATGATCCCGGCATCCTGGGATCTAGCCCTGCACTGTGCTCGCTGGTCAGTGGGAAGCCTGTTTCTCCCTCTCCCACTCCCCACTGCTTGTGTTCCCTCTCTCACTGTGTCTCTCTCGATCAAATAAATAAATAAAATCTTAAAAAAAAAAAAGTCTTTCTAAAACATTATTTTACCCCGTATTCCCCTGTACATTAACAATCCAACTCTAATGCGTAATAGAGAAATAAAGTTTTTGAATTGTTTGTCTACTACCACATTCCACAAAAATGACTATACACAAAATTTGGAAGGTATATTTGGGATGATCTTATTTAAAATCTGTACATGTAGTTGGGCCCAATCAATCAGGACACCTTGAGACAGTCAATTTTAGGACATTTACCACCGACAACAGAGCATCTTAAAATGTGAAGAATATTCTTGGTGTGATATCACTTAAAATTGGCCCTATGGCATATAGCAAATTCACTTTGAAAATTCCTAGTGAACACCTCACTTGGATTGATACTGAGCTACTGAAATTAAAGAACAATTAGATACCATTCAGTATTCACATGCTAAAGAGAGAAACCAAATCAAAACAAACAAAAATCAGTGTTTTGTTTTTTTTTTTTTTTTGCTTTGACCTATCATAAGAAGTCGCAAAGTCACGAAAATAGACTCAAAATGGATGAAGGACCTCAATGTGCGAAAGGAATCCATCAAAATCCTTGAGGAGAACACAGGGAGCAACCTCTTCGACCTCAGCCGCAGCAACATCTTCCTAGGAACAACGCCAAAGGCAAGGGAAGCAAGGGCAAAAATGAACTATTGGGATTTCATCAAGATCAAAAGCTTTTGCACAGCAAAGGAAACAGTTAACAAAATCAAAAGACAACTGACAGAATGGGAGAAGATATTTGCAAACGACATATCAGATAAAGGACTAGTGTCCAGAATCTATAAAGAACTTAGCAAACTCAACACCCAAAGAACAAATAATCCAATCAAGAAATGGGTAGAGGACATGAACAGACATTTCTGCAAAGAAGACATCCAGATGGCCAACAGACACATGAAAAAGTGCTCCATATCACTCGGCATCAGGGAAATACAAATCAAAACCACAATGCGATATCACCTCACACCAGTCAGAATGGCTAAAATCAACAAGTCAGGAAATGACAGATGCTGGAGAGGTTGCGGAGAAAGGGGAACCCTCCTACACTGTTGGTGGGAATGCAAGCTGGTGCAACCTCTCTGGAAAACAGCATGGAGGTTCCTCAAAATGTTGAAAATAGAACTGCCCTATGACCCAGCAATTGCACTATTGGGTATTTACCCTAAAGATACAAACGTAGTGATCCAAAGGGGCACGTGTACTCAAATGTTTATAGCAGCAATGTCCACAATAGTCAAACTAGGGAAAGAACCTAGATGTCCATCAACAGATGAATGGATCAAGAAGATGTGGTATATATACACAATGGAATACTATGCAACCATCAAAAGAAATGAAATCTTGCCATTTGCGACAACATGGATGGAACTAGAGTGTACCATGCTTAGCGAAATAAGTCAAGCAGAGAAAGACAACTATCATATGATCTCCCTGATATGAGGAAGTGGTGATGCAACATGGGGGCTTAAGTGGGTACGAGAAGAATAAATGAAAGAAGATGGGATTGGGAGGGAGACAAACCATAAGTGACTCTTAATCTCACAAAACAAACTGAGGGTTGCTGGGGGGAGGGGGTTTGGGAGAAGGGGGTGGGATTATGGACATTGGGGAGGGTATGTGCTTTGGTGAGTGCTGTGAAGTGTGTAAACCTGGTGATTCACAGACCTGTACCCCTGGGGATAAAAATATATGTTTATAAAAAATAAAAAATTATTAAAAAACAAAAACAAAAACAAAAACAAAACAAAAGAAGTTGCAAAGTCAGAAGGCTTGGAGTATTAGAGTTGGTTCCTAATCAACCTGTTTGTTACATAGACAGCTCCTCTATGTAGTGCGGTCTATAAAACTAGAAGTGACTTTTACATGTAAGTTTGGTTAATGATTTCCCCAAGTGTTATTAAGTAAGTGAACTGATTAGCATATAAAACATTGGTCTCTCTCAAAGGATGCTAGAAAAAAAAATTTAAGTCTCTAAGCAGTAGTGCTCAGTGAGTCTGTTGTGCATGTTTTGAAATAAAGACCCTAACATTAAAGATTTTGATTCAGCAGATCAAGAATGGCACCTGGACTAGAGCTTTTAAAGAAACGGTGAAAGTAAGACATATGGATAAGGTCTATTTACCAAGCTCCTTGAAATAAGTAAGACTGCTGCTGTGTGAATTCATTCTTAGCAGGAACTATATTTGAAAGAATTCTTCTCTTTGACTCAGAATCAGTTCGTACATGCAACACTAAAATTATTCTGGTATTTATTGCTTTTAAAAGAAAAAAGCTTTTTTTTTTTTTTTTAAATACACATTTCAGAGCAGAATTCTTAAAATTGAAGTATATAGAGAGATATTTTTAAAAGAAATATACCAGAAGAGGAAAAAGAGTCTATAATGCCATTTTAGCATAAACCCCAATGATTGAGTAAAAAAGTCAAGGGATATGGGTTCTATTTAAGTTGTGCTGACTGG
The DNA here is from genome assembly GCF_022355385.1 of Mustela nigripes. Taxonomy (NCBI): domain Eukaryota; kingdom Metazoa; phylum Chordata; class Mammalia; order Carnivora; family Mustelidae; genus Mustela; species Mustela nigripes. The sequence continues at coordinate 19,715,734 of NC_081559.1, read as the reverse complement.
TTACATTCTCTAAGGTGGAGACAGAGCCTGAACTCCTGGTTAAGTACAATCCTAGGAAGGTCTCTTGATGGAGGATGGTAAGAAAAGCCAGTTGAATTCTCATGTGGTTGTCATTAAAAGCCTGCCCATCAGTCTTCAGAAAATATCAATTACTATCTTGGCCAGAGGTTTTTATTGTTTATCTTTCCCCCCTCCAATTACAGAGTTCTCTCCCTAGAGAAAAATAAAAACAGAGTTGAGGATGGATATTTTTCCCCCAAAATTCATATCTAGCAAAGGAGTCTTAAAAACTAAAGTTGGCTAATAGACTCATTTTTCCACACACATGGCTGGCCCCATGCCCTGTTCAACACCTCTGCCCACATGATGTGTGCCTGTCATCTGGGTAGAGGCTTCAGATTTCTGAAGAGTTCACACCTTCCTCATGGGGAAACACATGTGCTTCTTAAAATCCAAATGCTGAAATTTTCTAAAGTAGTCTTATCTCTGGAGTGCTTTCACAGAGCATCTGAAGGTCTGCTAACAGGAAAGTGATCTTTTAATCCTACTAGCAAATTGGTTAATTCTCAGAAGCAGTTACTTCACTATAAATAAGCAAAGGATACATTGTTGTGGAACTTCGATATACTTTCAACACATTTTTCGTACTTTTACTTTATGAAATCTCACTGAATATTTTTATTTGGTATTAATCATCAGTGAAGACATAAAGTATCTCAGAAAATATTTGTTACCCTAATTAGCTCTCATCCCACAGTGGAAGAAAGTATGCTCAATGTATTTTGTATTTTGACTTTTTGCATCTGACTTGTTGTCATATGAGACCATTTGCTACCTTAATGGCCACCACTGGTCTATGGATCCATGGCTCTGCACTAAGGAAACGTATTTGTCTCTGCATGTAGATAGACCCAACCATTCCTGATATGTTTTCACATGTACAGTGACATTTCTAAGATACTTTACTAAAAGTTACCATCAAAAGATTAGTTCAGAGAACATTTTTATTACATGCTTAACTCAAGTTCAAAAAAACACAGGAGAGTAAGAAGAAACTGGGAAATGAAGGAAATAACCCATCATATGAAAATGTATAAGAGAAAAAATAATTTCCAGTTCTGAAGGGCTGTACTGCTCCATAGTTACCCTACCGGCCTTTATATCAGAATACCTTACCTTCACTGGGAGTGAAGAGAAAAATTAAACCTACTTCCCCTGACCACAGTTTTTTTGAAAAGCCCTCTTAGAAGTACTTAAAAATCCAAGGGTGCCTGGGTGGCTCAGTGGGTTAGGTCGCTGCCTTCGGCTCAGGTCATGATCTCAGGGTCCTGGGATCGAGTCCCACATCAGGCTCTCTGCTCAGCAGGGAGCCTGCTTCCCTCTCTCTCTCTCTGCCTGCCTCTCCGACTACTTGTGATTTCTCTCTGTCAAATAAATAAATAAAATCTTTAAAAAAAAAAATCCATTGGTATGTTGGGGTGCCTGGGTGGCTCAGTTATTAGAGCTTCCAACTCTTGGTTTTGGTCTCATGATCTCGGGATCTCAGGGTCAGGCATCAAGCCTCAGAGCTTAGCCCAGAGTCTGCTTGTTCCTCTCCTTCCCCTTCCACTCCTTCCTCCAACTCCCCTCGCCCCCACATGTACATGTGCCTGCACTCTCTCTCTGTCTCAAATTAATACATAAAAATTTAAAAATCATAAAAATCCATTGCTATGAAAACATTCACCAAAGAATACCTTATATTTTCTTATTAAATTAATACCAGCGCATCACTGCTGGGTCAGGAAGAGAGCAGCAAAGGGCATGACATTATCTGTTGATAGAGCAGGTGTACCTGATATGGGGAAGCAGAAGTGGCTTGAGGTTATCAAAAACATACAGTCTCCTCGAATATCAGTACCTATGAAATCTCAGTCTTCCTGCCCGAAAATAAACTTTAAAACTGGGTGGAATGACAAGTTTTCTGAAATTCGTGGATTGCCTGAAAAGATATTTTATCGATTCTATTTCGCTTCCACATAAAGTCTAACGAGCAGAAAGTGAAATGATGCAGAGAGAAAAGCATTGATGATTGTTGATTTCCAGGGCTGGTTCATGAACTGTGATTTCACAAATCCTGACCTGGAAATCTTGTTATCCCTGAGGCCTTTTTTCAGCTGTCTGTCCAAACTGCCCTCTCTGGCTCCCTGACCTCTCAGGTCCATGGTAGCTGCCCTTGCCTGTGGTTCTGTGACTTTCAGGAAGCGAGTCCTCTTTTGTCTTTTTAGTTATTCTTTGCTGGTATACTAGTGAACCCTCATCTTAAAAAGTTAATCATTTTTATTTTTGCCATTGCAACATTCGTCTTTCTGATCCATGGGAAACGAAGCTTTCTTGGGGGGTAAGAAAAACACGATACAATAAGTGCTCTAAAATTTACTTTGTTTACTTAAAGAAAATACGGATTGACACCAATGTTAAAGACCTTACAGCAACTAAAGTTACCATACCATCTCTCCGAGTGCAGCAGTTGTCCCTGTATCTCCCGTGTTACTTAGTAGAGACCGACATTAACCCAGATTGAACACAGGCAAGGAACTCTCCGAGGTCACTCATATTTGTGACTCTCAGTGGCATAACCCACGATTGTCTATTATAAAATGTTAATATGGAACTGAATATTTTACCAGATCCATTTTATCCTCCATCCACCATGAAGGAACCATGACATGAAGTTCTTTTCAAGTAATCCAAATCATATCAGACCTCTAAAGAAAGAAAAATCGCATTTTAAATGTTATGCAGCTATTCTTTTGATTATGTATTTCATAAGCCATTCCAAAAATGTGTTGGAAGTTTGCCATGATATCGCTTTATGTTCACAGAAGAGATTATAGGTTAAGAAATGTGGCTTTTACCCCAAGGTCAGCAATTTAGGCCTAAGCCATGGCATCATGGGTAGTGTGGGCCAATTTTTTTTTTTTTTTTTTGAGTGGGCCAATTTTGAGTGTGGAAAAAGGTAGTTTTGAAAAACTTCCTAAGTGCATCTCTCGACTCTGTTCCAATGTTAGAGAATCTCCTGTGATAATAAAATGAATGACTGCGAGTTCTCTTAAGGAAAAGGGTTTTTGCTTATGGAAATTACCCTTGTTGGTGGATTACCACACCCAGAAGCTTTAGATAACTTCTCACAGCTAGGCTCATACTCTTGAACATCACTGTTCTTTGCACATTGATTTCTCCTGAAAGAGAAAAAAAAAACCACACTGTTTTCAAATCAGCTGGATCTGAGAAATACAATCAAACAAACAAGCCCCGGGACAACAGCAGCCACAGCCACATGGGCTCCCTCAACAAGGCCACATGAAGTCCAGCCTGGGGAACCACAGAAGTCTCCTCTTTTATTCCCCTCACAGCTGTTTCTAGCACGGCCACTAGGAGATGCTACTCAAAATGCAAACTTGTTCCCTCTGCTAACTTAAAATTCTCCAGTAGCTTTTCATTTCCTGTAGGACAAAGATCAAATTCTTTCCCAGAACAGCTAGTTTTCTGCAGGTCAGCCTCCCTCTCTTCTTGGCTTATCACAGCCTTCTCAATTACTTGTTTCTAGGTTCTAGTCACTTGCGTTCTTTCAGCATCTCAAGATTACAGTCCTCCTGCCACAGGGCTATTGCACATACATTAGTACAGGCCCTTGGCACCCTGTATGTACAACCATTTCCCAACCATCCTCTGTTCCCCATCCTTCCTCTGTTTATTCTTTGATCTCAACTAACATTATTTCTCAGAGAATCCCTCTGTGACATCCCAGTCTAGATGGAGTTTTTTGTAATCAGCTGCCAAGAATAACCATTCTCTACTTTCTTATGCTAATTTCAGGTGTGATAAGCTTACTCTTTTTGTTATTTGATAATTTCTGTCTTCTCCAATAGATATATAAGTTCCATGAGTCCCCATTGTATGAGAGGGACTGACGCCTAAGTGACACTAAATAAATATTTCTTGAAAGAAGACAGAAACTAATAATTGGCAAATATCGCAGCTAGACAGATTTCCCTGGGTTTATACAGGTCTGAATTAAAAAGTGCTGGTATTTCCTGCTTCTACAAAATACCACTTTGGTAGAGGTAAGGCTTTCCTCAAGAAATTTCCAGCAAGAATAATGGGGTTAACAAATTAATGTCATACAGCTCATAATTAGCACAGGGACATAGTTACACATTTTAGATAAAAAAAAAAACTAAAAGAAAGGTAAAAATACCTCACTTTGTTCTCATTTATTATATGCACTATACAAATTTAAAAATCTACACTTTCTCTTCCTGTGAGAAATTATTGTCTAGTTTGGAGATTACCAAATTCCACTTTCAGAGACCCCAGGAGTCAAGAAATTGTCCACTGACAAAGCCCCCCTTGTGCCATAGTGGTGAAGATTATCAATGGAATTTTATGGCATTTTTTTTTAAATCAAGTTTTGTTTGCCTCTCCCAGACCTGCACCATGAGGAGAACTTTTCACCTGATTCTTGCTAATTGGGGAACCACTCGCACATGGCCCTCATAGCTTTTTGTCTTCAGAGGCTCCATCTTCTCCCAACATCAGACATCAGGCCTCCAGGTTAACTGTTCTAACTAAATTCTTGCTGGTATCTCGCTGAACCTGCTCCTGATTATTAGGGGTTTGCCCCCCTTTTCTGCCTGTAGATTTCTGTCTCCCCTTAAATTTTGGTTTTGATCGTTGCCCTACAACCTCCACTCTCAGAGAGTTTCAAGAAAAATCACAAACTAGCTGATCATCCAGATTTTTGTTTTTTGTTTATAAGGATGAGAACAACATTCCTTTTTTCTTCCTGCGTTGCCATGTGAAAATTGGAATTGAATAACGATTGTTTGAATGTAAAACAAAACTTAGTTTCAGGAAAATCTTTACTTGACCATAATACATTATTATTATTTATGCATTAGGATACTTGATTTATTTATATTTTGTTGAGGACTTTTTTGTGCCAATATTCCTGAGGGATATTGGTTTACATTTTGCTTTCTTAGAAATGCCTTTTATAGTTTTGACCACAAGTTTACCCTATTCTCATAAAATGAGTAAAGGATGGCCTTCCTTTTCTTTTTTCTGAAGGAGTTATAATTTGGATATCGTTTATACAAGTTTTATAGAATTCATTAGTGAAGTATTCTTGACCTGAAATTTTCTTTGTAGGAAAAGTTCTAATTACCAATTCAATTTCCTCTTAGATTCAAGAATTGTGTCAATTTGGTAAATTATGTCTCACCATTCTGGCCTTTCCTGTGCTCCAAGGGCTTTGCCATTCAAGTCTTGGGTTGATTTCAAACAGATTTTTTTTTTTTAACATTTTCCCTTAAATTTTCTAAATTGTTCTTGGTGAGAAAATTGGTCTTGATAGGATAGTTCACCCTTGATAGAATGTCAATAGCAGAAAAATCTTAATATGTTAAACTCTTTTCTAGTCCCCACTCTGTGTTTGTGTGTTGTATAGGGGTGTGTGTGTGTGTGTGTGTGTGTGTATTCAAAGATCCATTTGGAGACGAATTGGAACTTTCACCCAATATTAAAGTTTTGGATATTCACACTAAAGATAAAGATAATTTTACTATATTTCTCTCATTTGTGGGGTGGAATTCAGGCCTCATAAATATAATGCTTCATGAATACCTAGGAAGTTTCCTGTCAGCCTTGTCTACATCATCTGTCACCAATTCACGGGAACCAGCAAGATTTTTAAATTTGGCTGGAATGTGCCAATTATTAATTATAGAATATCTTATATCCTGTAGTTGAGATTAAAATTCACTTCTACAGTTTTCCAAGAAACTCAGAAATAGAATAAGTGCATTGAGAATTATCAAAATGTGGCTATTCCACTACAGTTTACTTGAACCTTATGAGTATTATTTCCATCTGTTTAGAAACAATATATATTTCGATGGATTGGGCCTCTGGAGGAAATGTAAAAAAGAGTAAGGCAATTAGCTAACTGAAGATTAATGTGTTAACCTTCGATTATGATGGTAAAAACAGCTTTCCATATTTACCACTTAGATCCAAAGGACCTTTTGGTTTTATACTTCAAGTTATTTTAGTGTGATTTATAGATGTAAAGATAGAGTGCAAACAACTTTTCTAAAAATTGTGATAATAATTAATCATAGCATCCAAAGGTTTATTCTACATCATCTTGTCTTAACAAGATGACTTTAATGTAATTAATGCTTTTCCTTTGAGATATATCCATTTTACAAATATATATTTCAGATTCCAAATGAGTCTTTAATAGGTTCTAGTTTATGTTTGTCTCAAATTCTCCTTGTACTTGTGTGTCATCAAAATTCAACATCTTTGAAATTGTTGTCCCCTTATAATTTTGTTGAACAGATGGCAACCATTTCTGGTCCATAATTACAAGACATTTTCATTTTCAGATTTAGAAACCCTAGTTAGAATGGTCAATCTACTAACTGTTTTTCAATTTCTCCATCTTCAATTTCCTCCCAGTCATCTTTGTGTGCATGCCTGCCTTTAGCTTCTGGCCATCTACAAACAGTATCAAGTAAAGTTTGGAGGACAAACATTATAAAAATAAAAGAAAATGGTCACATATTTTTTGAGCAAATTGGGAGGTCTAGGTTTTGGTCATAAAACATTGTATGAACAAGTGCTAACTCTAAGACAATAATATAATATTATCCTTTTGTGCTTAGAAATCTTTTGATCATCCATCAGTTCTTGACTTTGAAAAAAGTTTGGGTGCAAAAGTTGCCCTGTCCATTAGGTGGAAACGTCCCAGTTCTGATATACCTGTCATGCTCAGTTATCACTGGGAACTGCCTGGAGAAAGTGTGACACCTCAGTGGCTCATAGGCATGGCTTCTGGATGCTGTCAGTCAACTCTGTTTTCTGTAGGTTGCTTTCAAGAGAAGATCAGGGTGGCCCAACTACATGGCCCTGCAGAGAGGGAAACAATATGATTACTTTCTTTCCTTCCATCCTTGCACGCCAGAGCATTTTGTACGGAATACCACAGAACGCTTATGAAAAATTGCAGAGATAAACTGAGGCTATGGGTGTTATTTCCCTACAAACAGGATTTCCTTTAGTTTCTGGGCACCAAAGTCGCTAAGAATAGGGTCAAACCAACCTAACCCAATCAGTGATTGAAGGGAGTTGAACATTAACTACAGTGTCGAGGGCTGGTCTATTTCAGTTTCTTCTTAGTGCAAAATTCCTGGGGAGGCCCTACTGAAAGCCTGGCATCTTTCTCACGGCACCTCCGACTTCACAATTTTGAATGTCCTTTTTATCCTAGCAGCTCCATAAGGCTGCTAAAAGTCCTGTTCATACTCTCTGTCTCTCAGTTGCTAATTTCACAGCATTAAGTTTTCCGAGGAGAAAAGCAATGCTAAATACAATACTTCGCCCTCTGCGTTTTCTTCCACTGCAGGATTACCGGGCCCTCTGGTTTTCCTGGACTTCAAACATTTCTTTTCAGGTTTTCTCCTAGATATTCTAATTGCCCTTTATTGAAAATAAAATTGGCCCTAAACCAACCAACAAACTTTTGTTGGAATGATATTTTATTATTATATTTTAAAAAGTCTGCTAATATTTTGTGTTGGAATGCATGTATGTTTTTATACACATATATATATGACATATGTATAAATATATGTATAAAATAAACCAATCATTATATATATATGTGTGTGTGTGTGTGTGTGGTCTATGCTTGTATATATAGAGAGAGTATATATATATTCTATACTCATATATGTTGCATATATATACTTGGTTTGTAATATGTTATATATACCTCATTTATGTATACTTGAATCCATTTTGTGCTTTTTTAAAAATTTCTTTTCAGTGTAACAGTACTCATTGTTTTTGCACCACACCCAGTGCTCCATGCAAACTGTGCCCTCTCCAATACCCAGCACCTGGTTCCCCAACCTCCCACCCTCTGCCCCTTCAAAACCCTCAGATTGTTTTTCAGAGTCCATAGTCTCTCATGGTTCACCTCCCCTTCCAATTTCCCTCAACTCCTTTCTCTCCATCTCCCCTTGTCCTCCATGCTATTTGTTATGCTCCACAAATAAGTGAAACCAAATGATAATTGACTCTCTCTGCTTGACTTATTTCACTCAGCATAATCTCTTCCAGTCCCATCCATGTTGCTACAAAAGTTGGGTATTCATCCTTTCTGATGGAGGCATAATACTCCATAGTGTATATGGACCACATCTTCCTTATCCATTTGTCCGTTGAAGGGCATCTTGGTTCTTTCCACAGTTTGGCGACTGTGGCCATTGCTGCTATAAACATTGGGGTACAGATGGCCCTTCTTTTCACTACATCTGTATCTTTCGGGTAAATACCCAGTAGTGCAATTGCAGGGTCATAGGGAATCTCTATTTTTAATTTCTTGAGGAATCTCCACACTGTTCTCCAAAGAGGCTGCACCAACTTGCATTCCCACCAACAGTGTAAGAGGGTTCCCCTTTCTCCACATCCTCTCCAACACATGTTGTTTCCCGTCTTGCTAATTTTGGCCATTCTAACTGGTGTAAGGTGATATCTCAATGTGGTTTTAATCTGAATCTCCCTGATGGCTAGTGATGATGAACACTTTTTCATGTGTCTGATAGCCATTTGTCTGTCTTCACTGGAGAACTATCTGTTCATATCTTCTGCCCATTTTTTATATGATTGTCTGTTTTGTGTGTGTTAAGTTTGAGGAGTTCTTTATAGATCCTGGATATCAACCTTTTGTCTGTACTTTCATTTGCAAATACCTTCTCCCATTCTGTGGGTTGCCTCTTTGTTTTGTTGACTGTTTCCTTTGCTGTGCAGAAGCTTTTGATCTTGATGAAGTCCCAGAAGTTCATCTTCGCTTTTGTTTCCTTTGCCTTTGGTGACATATCTTGAGAGAAGTTGCTGTGGCTGATATCGAAGAGGTTACTGCCTATGTTCTCCTCTAGGATTCTGATGGATTCCTGTCTCACATTGAGGTCTTTTATCCATTTTGAGTTTATCTTTGTGTACGATGTAAGAGAATGGTTGAGTTTCATTCTTCTATATATAGCTGTCCAGTTTTCCCAGCACCATTTATTGAAGAGACTGTCTTTTTTCCACTGTATATTTTTTTTTCCTGTTTTGTCGAAGATTATTTGCCCATAGAGTTGAGGGTCCATATCTGGGCTCTCTACTCTGTTCCACTGGTCTATGTGTCTGTTTTTATGCCAGTACCATGCTGTCTTGGTGACCACAGCTTTGTAGTAAAGCTTGAAATCAGGTAACGTGATGCCCCCAGTTTTGTTTTTCAACATTTCCTTAGTGATTCGGGGTCTCTTCTGATTCCATAGAAATTTTTGGATTATTTGCTCCAGCTGTTTGAAAAATACAGGTGGATTTTTTATCAGAATGGCATTAAAAGTATAGATTGCTCTAGGCAGTATAGACATTTTAACAATGTTTATTCTTATAATCCAAGAGCATGGAATGGTCTTCCATCTTTTTGTGTCTTCTTCAATGTCTTTCATGAGTGTTCTGGAGTTCCTCAAGTACAGATCTTTTACCTCTTTGGTTAGGTTTATTCCCAGGTATCTTATGGTTCTTGGTGCTATAGTAAATGGAATCAATTCTCTAATTTCCCTTTCTGTATTTTCATTGTTCGTGTATAAGAAAGCCACTGATTTCTGTACATTGACTTTGTATCCTGCCATGTTGCTGAATTGCTGTATGAGTTCTAGTAGTTTGGGGCTGGAGTCTTTTGGGTTTTCCATATAAAGAATCATGTCATCTGCGAAGAGAGAGAGTTTGACTTCTTCATTGTGAATTTGGATACCTTTTATTTCTCTTTGTTGTCTGATTGCTGTCGCTAGGACTTCTAATACTATGTTGAACAGGAGTGGTGAGAGTGGGCATCCTTGTTGTGTTCTGATCTCAACGGGAAGGCTGCAAGCTTTTTCCCATTGAGGATAATATTTGCTGTGGGTCTTTCACAGATGATTTGATGAAGTTCAGGAATGTTCCCTCTATCCCTATACTTTGAAGCGTTTTAATCAGGAACGGACACTGGATTTTGTCAAGTGCTTTTTCTGCATCAATTGAGAGGACCATGTGGTTCTTCTCTCTTCTCTTATTAATTTTTTCTATCACATTGATTGATTTGCAAATGTTGAACCATCCTTGTAGCCCAGGGATGAATCCCACCTGGTCATGGTGGATAATCTTTTTAATGTGCTGTTGGATCCTGTTTGCTAGGATCTTGTTGAGAATCGTAGCATCCATATTCATCAGTGATATTGGTCTGAAATTCTCCTTTTTGGTAGGGTCTTTGCCTGGTTTGGGGATCAGGGTAATGTTGGCTTCATAGAAAGAGTCTGGAAGTTTTCTTTCTGCTTCAATTTTTTGAAACAGCTTCAGGAGTATAGATGTTATTTCTTCTTTGAAAGTTTGGTAGAATTCCCCAGGCAATCCATCAGGTCCTGGGCTCTTGTTTTTTGAGAGGTTTTTTGATCACTGCTTCAATCTTGTTACTAGATATCAGTCTATTCAGGTTGTCAATTTCTTCCTCGTTCAATTTTGGGAGTTTATGGTTTTCCAGGAATGCATCCATTTCATCTAGATTGCTTAGCTTATTGGCATATAACTGTTGAAAATAACTGATGATTGTTTCTACTTCCTTGGTGTGATTTGTGATCTCTCCATTTTCATTCATAATTTTATTAATTTGGGCTTTCTCTCTTTTCTTTTTGATTAGTGTGGCCAATGGTTTGTCAATCTTATTGATTCTTTCAAAAAACCAACTTCTACATTTTGTTCTTTTTTGGTCAGATATTGCTATTAAGTTATAGCCATTTAGTATACTTACCCTGCTTTTAAAAGTGAGTTTAAGCTGTCTCTTGAAATCAGAACATTTAAAAATATATGATAATAATTAGGGGAAGGTAAATTTCCCACAAATTTCTCAGTAAATCATAACAAAGTTCTCTGCTTCAGTAATGTTTTCTTGATCTTTCTCAAAGACCAGTTGTATCTGTTGTTGCTGACCAGTTGTATCTGTTGTTGCTTTTTCATTATTTGCTCTCCATAACTAGCATTTTTCTATTTTCATTTCTTTTTCCTCTACCCTGACATATGTTTAAGCATGTGTTCTATACCAGTATTTAAATTACTATACTACACTTTCCGCATATTTTTCTTCCTTTTGCAATCTAGGTTAATTCAATGATGAATTAAAATCTGTTTCATTTCATTTCATTCATCTTCTATTTCATTTGTCTTTGCTCCCCCCAAATTCTATTGCCTGTGGGTCCATCCAGTCACTTCTACATCATCTTTGCCCTTACTTAAGGATTATCATTCTTTTTATTTATTCCCCACATCTGAAAAATAGTGTCCTCTTCTGAAGATGCTAAAGAACTCTGTAATCTGGGATACCTAGTTGGCTCAGTGGGTTAAAGCCTTTGCCTTCGGCTCAGGTCATGATCCCAGGACCCAGGGATTAAGCTCCACATCGGGCTCTCTGCTAGGCAGGAGCCAGCTTCCCTCTCTCTCTGCCTGCCTCTCTCCCTACTTGTGATCTCTGTCTGTCAAATAAATAAATAAATAAATAAAATTTTAAGAAAAAAAGAACTCTGTAATCTGTCTTCTAGATTTACAGTTTTCTTTTTCATATGCTTAATTTCATCTCTTTTCCTTATGCATTTCTCCCTAGATTCTTCTTTTTCCTTCATTTTATCCATTTTCCATCATATTTTCTGATCCTGATCTTGGCTAAAATATAAGTTATATAAGTATTATTCTGATTGACCAATTGATTGCATTGCACTGGGCTCAAAATAGCACTTTCAGATGTAAAAGCATGTGGGTTTCTACTCAGAGCTCCCAGTAAAATTATCCACTTTTAGCATCTACTCTGCTTAATTTCTCCCAACTTCGTATTTTAATTCTTTGGTTCTCTGCTTCCAAACACTCATTCTTAGCTGTATTCATAACCTTCTTTCCTCTTCAGCAATATTGTAACACTGGTATATTCAGATCACCTCAGTACTATTTCTTGATTTTTCAGGCACGTAGAAATCATAGAATTCTCCATCACTGTTATTCTTGACTGGATCTTACAGCTAATTTGAATTCTGAGTGCAGAACAGCTCTGTCCTTCTTGGTTCTAATTTGGTTCAGCCATCTGTATTGCTTAGATTTTTCTTTTTTCTTTTCATCCCCTGACGATTTGCCCTTTATATAATTCTTGTTCTCAGAATGAATTCTAGAAAATAGATTGTCAGGCTACTGCACTTGAATCTGGCAAATAACCTACTCAGCAGAATTCAAAGGAAAAGTAATTTATTTTACTGAATGATTCATATGGCAATTTATTATTCTAACATTAATCATTTTTGAGTCTTATTTTTTAATAAATATTTAGGTTTAGATTTATAGAACAGTGACAGTGATAACATGGACTGGTCCACAAACCCAGTTTTTTATATTACTAACCTCCTACATTTGTGTGGTACATTGGGCACAATTAATAACATAATATTAGTACATTATTATTAACTAAAGCCCATATCTTGTTCGGATTTCCTTTGTTTATATCTGTCCTCTTTTTTCTTTTCTTTTTTTTTTTATTTTTAAAAGCATTTCTAAGTAATCTCTACACCCAGCATAGGGCTTGAACTTTCATCTCCAAGATTAAGAGTCGAATGCTGCAACAACTGAGCCAGACAGGTACCCTATTCTGTCCTCTTTCTATTCCAAGATGCCACCCAAGAGACCATGTAATAGTAGGTTTTCATATCTCCTTGGCTTCCTCCTGGTTTCTCAAACTTTTTCTGTTTTTACGACCTTGATTGTTTTGAGAAATAATGGTCAGGTACTTTGCAAAATGTCCCTTAGTTGGGAATTATTGATGGTTTACTTGTGGTTGAATTGGGTTTATTAATGTTTGCAAGGAAAACCACAAAGATACCATTTTATGAAGGGTACTACAATTAACATGACAATTAACATGACTGTTCATGTTGCTCTTGATCCTCTGGTTGAGGTAGTGCCTGTCAGGATTCCCCACTGTAATGTTACTCTCTTTTTGTGTCTCCCTTTCCATACTGTACTTTTTGTGGAAGTCGTATGTACATCCCACCCTTAGGGAGTTAAGAGATATGCTCCTCCTCGTTTGAGGCTGGAGTTCTTAAATTACTTGGCATACTTCTGTTTAGGAAATTTGTCTCTTTTCCTCTGTTTATTTATTCAATCATTTATTTATATCAATAAGGATTCATGGATATTCATTTTATACTTTGGGTTATAATCTGATACTGTTTCTTTTATTTTGTTAGTCAAATTATTCTAGCTTTGGCCATTGGAGTTTCTTTAAATTGGCTCCTGAATTCCTTTGGCATATCACTAATCTTGTGGGGTTTTTTGTTTTTTGTTTTTTTGGTTTTTTCTTTTTATTCTCAAAGTACCTCCTTTTTTCAGGCTAGAAAATACTCAGGCTCATCTTAAATATAATTTACCCTTCCCTGGAATCATTTATTTCCACAAGGAGCATTGATTCATTTGATTGGGAAATGCCATTAGAAACCACTATTGGGATGCCAGGTTGTTTATTGTCACTGAGGTGTTGTTGCTTGACCTCTCAGCTGACAGAGAAAATGTTGGTTCCCAATCCTCTGAGGAGCTTCCCAGGTGTAATCTGAAACCAGATACAGAAGAAACAGGCCTCTCCAGGGTGGTAGGTGGCAGTTTTAATCAGCAAAAGGAACTTACAGGTGAGGCTTGTCTTGGGTGCCAACAAGATGACTGGATCCCCATAGCTTCCCTCCAAATCATAGAAGTTAGTAAATAGGCCCTAACTGGGCTCAGTCGAGGCCCTAACTGGGCTCAATCAGGTATACCATGCAGATATTCTCAACATCATGTCACCATCTCAAGACTATGTCTTTGGAGCAGCCTCTGGAGCCAGAAGTCAGGTGGAACCCACATTCTGAGGACAGGAGAGGGAATAAGGAGTCTCTGAGTATCTGGGTCTAACTCACAAGTCAGTTGGGGGTCACATCTTTTATGACATTCCCCAGCAAGAAGGAAATATATACATTTTATACTAACCTCTGTATAAATGCATAGCTCTAAACATTTCTAGATGTATATTCATGTCTATCAACATTGTGCTGAATATGAATTCATACTGATAATCCCAACTCTAAGCTTTCTTTCTTTGCTTCTTCCTATGACCTTGCACTCCAACAGTGAGAAGCCTAGCTTTCGCCAACCTCCATCTACTTACTTCATTGTTCAAGTATATATGGGATGCATTATCAGAATTATTAACCTGTACTCAGTGTGAAAGAAAGTTTTTAACTAAAATGTTAATGTACTTTTCACTTTGAGTCTTACAGATTCACTCATTTCCAAAGTTGTGTAGGTCAGCACCTTTTTTCATCACTTTCTTTAGTGAAGCTGTTTGATACATTTTAATAGATTCTTCTGTCACAGTCTACATAATATTGGAGTTCCCCCAACCTCCTAAACACTTTTAAAAATTGCACATATTAATTAAAATAAATATAATATATTTACTCTTTGTGCTATAAAGTTCTGTTTCTGTGGGGTTTGACATATGCATAGTGTCAAGCAGAATAGTTTCACTACCCTAAACAATTCCCTGTGTTTCACCTACCCCACTTTCCTCTCTCCCTTATAGCCACAACAACCACACATTTACTTACTGTTTCTACAGTTTTGCCTTTCCCAGAAGGCCATATAAATGGAATCATACAGTGTATAATCTTTTCAAACTGGCATTTTTCACTTAGAGACATGCATTTAATGGTGGAGAAATTAGAACCCTTGTTTGCTGTTGATGGGACTGTAACATGCACAGCTGCTGTGGAAAATAATGTGGAGGTAACTCAAGAAATTACAAGCAGAACTACTGACTGATCTAACAATTTCACTTCCAGATATGTGTCCAAAAGAACTGAAGTCAGGACCTAGGAGATATATCTGCACCCCATGTTCATTATAGCATTATTCACAGCAGCCAAAATATGGAAACAACCTAAATGGCCTTCAACAGGTAAAAGAAAAAAGAAAGTTGAGCTTAAAACAACATAGGTTTGAACTTATATGTGGATTTTTAAAAAATAAAGTACAGCACTGTAAATATATTTTTCCTTACAATTGTCTTAAAAACATTTTCTTTTCTCCAACTTACTTTATTGTGCAAATACAGTATCTAATACATATAACACAAAATATGCACTGGCTAACTTTAATGTTATCAGTAAGGCTTCTGGTCAATAGTAAGCTATTATTAGTTGTTAAGTTTTGAGGGAGTCAAAGTTATACACAGATCTTCAACTGCATGGGAGTTGATGCTCCTAACCCTCTCACTGCTCAAGTCACTATTCTGCCTTAAAAAAGAAAGAAATCCTGGCATATGTAGCAACATCTTGGAGGACAGTATGCTAAACGAAATAAGCCAGTTACAGATGGAAAAATACTGATTCCACTTATTGAGGTGTCTGAAATAGACTCACAGAAGCAGAGAGTAGAATAGTGGTGTTGCCAGGGGCTGGGGGGAGGGGGAACTAGAGGTCGTTGTTCAATGGGTCTTAAGTTTCAGTTATGCAAGACCAATAAGTTTTAGAGAACTGCTCTACAACACAGTGCCTACAGTTAACAATACTGTATTATACACTGAAAATTGTAAGTGGATAATCTCATGTTATAGGTCCTTACCACAATTAAAAAAATAAAAGATTCAATCATGTCTTTGCAGTCTGCCTAGCTCGCAAGCTCATTTCCTTTTATTACTCAATGCTATTCTGTTCTATACCACAACCGATTATCCACTCACCTATTTAAGTATACCTTGGTTGCTTCCAAGTTTTGGCAATCATGAACAAAGCTACTATAAACATTCACTGATGGGGTTTTGTGAGGATACAAGTGTTTTAAAGCAATTGGAGAAAGCTTCTAGGTGTGCAGTTGCTGGAATATGTGGTAAAATTGTGTTTAGATTTGTAACAAATTTCCTGTCTCCAAAAGTGGCTGTATCGATTTCCAACTCCTCCCCCACCAGCAATTAATGATGATAACTGTTGCTCTGTAACCTCACTAACCAATTCCTTTTGTCAGATTTATTTTGTTTTTTAGCTACTTTTTTTCTTTAGATTTTATCTATTTATTCGTCAGAGAAAGAGAGCACAAGCGGCAAGCAGAAGGAGAAGCAGGCTCCCTGCTGAACAAGGAGCCCGATGCGGGACTTGATCCCAGATGAGAGTCAAAGACAGATACTCAACCCACTGAACCACCCAGGTGTCCCTGTTTTTTAGCTATTCTGATAGGTCTGTAGTAGTATATAATTATTTTTCTTATTTGCATTTCCCTATTGACAAATGGTACTGAGCATCTCACAATGCTTATATGTCATGTGTCTGTCTCGGTCTTCTGTTGATTTATAATGGGAGTGTTTTCTTATTGTTGGGTTTTGAGGTTTCTTTGTATATTTTGGGTAAGTATATTTTTCAATCCATGACTTGTCTTTCATTCTTTTAATAGTATCTTTTATAGAGCAGAAGCTTTTCATTTTAATGGAGTCCCATTATTTGATTTTTTTCTTTCAGAGATTATGCTTTGATGTTATATATAAAAATACATCACACACACACACACACACACACACACACACAATACACCACCATACCTAAGATCATGCAGATTGTCTCCTGTTTTTTTCCTAGAAGTTTTATAGTTTTGAGTTTTTATATTCAGCTTCATAATCCATTTTGAATTAAAATTGGGATAAGATGTAAAGACAGCATCTAGGTTCATTTTTTTGTTCCAGCACTGTTTATTAAAAAGCCTATCATTTTTACCTTTAATTCACTCTGTTAAAGCTTAGTTGACTGTATTTGTGTGGGTTTTTGTGGGTCTCTTTTCTGTTTCATTGATATGTATCTATTTTTTTGCCAATATGCATCTAATTTTTTTGCCAATATCAGTTGGTTGATAGTGCATAATGTGAGATTTCCATCTTTATTCTTTTTAGTATTGTGTTAGCTACTCTGGGTTCTTTGCCTTTCCATATACATTTTTTAATCAAAGTAACTTACTAAGATTTTGAGTGGTGTCCTGTATATCAGGTTGAGAAGAGCTGACTTCTGAACAGGTTTGAGCCTTGCAGTCCTCAGTCATGGAATATATCTCCATTTATTTAGATATTCTTTGATTACATTAATCAGTTTTATATATTTTTGCATACAGAACCTTTACAAAATATTTTGTTATATTGCATATTTATTTTATTTTATTTTATTTTCTGTCTATGCCTAAATGCTTTCATTTTCTTGGTGCTATTATAAATGACACTGCTTACTAAAATCCAAAAACCAATAGTTCATTGCTGGAATATAGGAAGATAATTGATCCTGTGTATGGACTTTGAATCCTCTTAGCTTGCTATACTTGCATGTTTCTAGGAGAGTTTAGGTAGGTTTTTTGGAGTTTTCTATATAAACAACTATGTCTTTGCTATTAAAGGCAGTTTTATTTCTCCCTTTCTAAGCTGTATGACATTTTTTCCCATTTTTGTTTTGTTTTGTTTTTTCTTTTCTTATTGTACCAGCCAGGACTTCAAACCATGATGTTGAATAAGAGTGATGAGAGAGGATATCCTGGCCTTCTCCTGATGATAGGGAGAAAGAACCTAGTTTCTCACCATTAAGTATTATTTTAGCCATCTGTTCTTTGTGGGTGTTTTTATAGGCTAAAGGTGTTCCCTCTCTCATACTTTGCTGAAAAATACTTAGAAATAAATTTAACCAAAGACTAGAAAGATCTATACAATGGAAACTATAAGACTTCAATGAAAGGAGTTGAAGAACACATAAACATAGAGAGATATTCTGTGTCCATGGAACAGAAGAATGACTATTTTTAAATGTCCATACTACCCAAAGCTATCTATAGATTCAGTACAATTTCTACTAGAATTCCAATAGCACTTTTCACATAAATAAAAAAATATCCTAAAGTTTGATGGAACCACAAAAGACCTTTGGATAGCCAAAGTAATCCTGAGAAAGAAGAACAAAACTGGAAACATCACACTTCTTGGTTTTGAACTATATTACAGAGTGATAGAAATTAAAACATTATGATACTGGCATAAAGATAGACATATAGACCCATGTAACAGAATAGAGAACATATAAATGACTCTCCACAAATATTGTCAACTAATATTTAACAAAGGAGTCAATGACACTTTTCCAATGAGGAAAAGATAGTTTCTTCAACAAATGGTGTGGGAAAACTGGATAACCACATGAAGAAAAATGAAATTGAACCCCTATCTTATGCTGTGCACTAATAGAAGTAAACATTAGATGGAAAGGGGCTAAGAGAAAAAAAAAAAAGACTTAGTGAGACCGGTTAAAAAGTCACATATTTAGACTAATTGATGTGCTTGGTATTTTATTACTGGTAACTTTGAAAAAGGGAGTCTAGTGGTTTTCTGATAAGAGAATTTTTTAGAAAAATTTAATATTTATTATTTATTATCCAGAAAACATGTTCATCCCTATGTATTTAATAAGTTGTTCACAGACTGTAACTATGGATTGACAGCCCTGTTAAAAACCAAGTCATTTCTAATATGATGGGAACTTGTGTCTCTAGGGTGACAACTTCTGCACTTCTAGGTGGCATTCCTGTCTATAACAATGCTGGCAACAGAAAATGTGTGAAAGATGATACCAGGAGACAGAAAGTTAATATGACAAAAAATAGGAAGTGATACCTAGTAATACATGTGTTTACACGTTTTAGATAGTGATAAACACTCCAGAAATCAGAGGATAAGTTATTAATTAAGACTAAGCATGTAAAGAGCTTGATATATAGATTCAAATGTTTTTGAGGTATTGCTCATGGATCATGAATTTCTTTTGACTCTAAATGGATTTTTATCACTTGCTACTGAACTTTCAAATGTCATAAGCAGGTGGATTATGCTAATGAGCCAAATTATGCACACTTGTGAACATGTGTTTGAAAGATAAGTTAATTAACATGTTAATTTTGGAGTGAATTGGATTTCTAAGTGTGTGAGTAATAGATAAAGTCTAGATGACTAGTCTTCAGAGAAAAAATAGAAATAAATTGACTATTACTACCTCAGAAACCTATTTAGAAGAAAATAATCTGATTTAAAGAGAGAATTTAAGTAATTTATCTTTTATAGTTACTTCTCCCTTTACCTTTGTGTTTGAATGATGACCATTTTGTATCTCCCAAATTTCTTCAGTAGCCAAAAGGCAAATTGAAAGCTGTTTTTTATTTTTAAATGTTGAGGTTAATTCTCTTAGAAAAACAGACAAACGTTCTTATCAGCTTAAACTGATCAAATTTTTTCCTAAATTTGTCATAAGAAAATGACATTTCTAGAAAAAGTTAGAATTATAAAATTTAAACATTAGAAATTGAGGATTTGACTCAGAGATAAATGCATTATTCATTTAACTAACCAATAATCCATTTAAATTTAACAATTGTATATAAATAATACACCACAGAAGTTAATCAGAGTTCAGCCTTAGTTACCTTATTTTGGGGACAGTTGTAATTTATTTGCATCCGTTGATAACAATTTTATTGCAGTCATGACTGTTCTACTTCAATTTAAGGAAAAGTATGAGATGAAAGTTTTGATACAAAGGATCTATGAAATACAAGTGTGTCTTTTCATCAATACTAATGCCAATGATGTTAGAAATGAAATTACCTCTTAAAACAAAGTTGTTTGCCTTTATATTATTTAATAATTATATTTTTTATTAACTCAGTGAAGAAAAAAATAAAGCATCTGTACTCATAACACTAAGTTGATGAGTTCTTAAGGAAAAAGGAAGTCTTCTTGCCTTTTAATTTGTGACTTTACATTTCATTTTTGTGAAATTAAAAAAATACTTAGGGAACGTCACCAAGATAGTGAGATAGGAGGTTCCGGAATCTCTCTCCTCCCACAGATGCACCAGATATATAGCTACACACAGAAAAATCCAGAAACCAGGTGAGTGACTCCTACACTGAGTCATCAAAACCCTTAGGAAAGGCTGAGATGCATGCTCACCATCAACCCCGCCCAAGGCACAGTGTCTTACAAATAGGAAGGAACCCAAGTTCCAGCTTCTCCTTGAGGAAGGTTTGGACCACACATATAGCTCCTCAACTTTTAAGCTGTCACCTGAGGAATGGCCCTGAAATCACATAACTGTAAGAGCCATCACCTAGGCTGTAAGAGCCATTGGGACGTCGCATAATGAGTCCTGTAGAACAGCAGCAAAGCTAGAAGCAGTTGCCCAATGGACCCATGAACTCTCCCTACCACTAGCCTCCTCGCCTCAGTACAGAAAAAACAGGCAAAAACACCCATCTCCCAATTTTTTTCCTGGAGGAGGTTTGATTGCATCTTCTGCCAGCTGCTGCCTGAGGGTCCAGCTTCTAATCAGCCTGCATTTCAGGTTAACTGGGATCCATCCTCCTGAGAGCCTGAAAGAACCAGTGGCCTGTTCCCCTCTCTTCTCCATCTTGCTCACTCCAGTGATAAAAGCAACTTGGCAGCTTTCCCTGGGAAGAGCTTGTCAGCACAACTAACATCCCAACTTTTACATCTGCCACCTGAGAAATGAGAAACAGGCCTCCTAATCACCTAGCTCTAATAGTCAATGGGGCTTGTATTCACAAATTCTGCAGGACTTTATAGCAAACAAAGAAGCAGGTTTTAAATAGGCATACAAGTACTCCACCTGGCTATACACCAGGGCTCAGCACAGAGGAGCAGGCAAATACACTCATCATCTCCCAGTCTTTCCCAGGAAGGGGTTTGACTGCAGGAGGGACCAGCTTCTGCAAGAGGGACCAGCTTCTAAATAGTCTGCATCTAGGTGCTAACAGGGATCCTTCCCTGAATTTAAAAGAGTCGGAGGCTCTTCCCCCTTTTTCTCCCCTGGCTTACTCCAACAGTAAAATCAAGTCTCCAGTTTCTCCCCAAAAGGAGCTTGTCTACCTATCTAGCATCCCAACTTTCGAAGCTGCTACCTGAAGAATAATCCCTCAAACTACCTAGCTTGGATAACCAATGGGGCTCAGCATTTACAAGTCCCACATAACTATCTTGAACAACAAAAAAAAGTCGTTTTCAAATGGGTTGCAAGCACTTCGTGTCGATAGCCACCCTGCGCCCAGTGCAGAGAGAATAAGCAAAAATGTCCATTTCCCAGTTGTTCCCTCGAAGAGATTTGACTACAATCTTTCCAGCTGCTGCCTAGGATTCAGCTTCTAATCAGCTTGCATGTGGCAGCTGGCTGGGATTCTCTAGGGAGCCTGACAGAGCTGGCGGTCAGCTTCCCAGCTACTTCTTCCAGACCTCCACACTCATTCCAAGAGCAAAACCAAGCTTCTTCCTGGAAGCAGTCTCCCTACATCTAGCACTCCAAGTATTTCAGCTGCCACTCCAGGGAATGGCTCCCAAATCACCTAGTTTTTGCTGATGATGGCTTTACATGAATTCATGAGTCACCTGGGACCACACAGAAAAAGATGGTTATAGTTGGGTGCATAAACTGTTCCCTCTGGCTCAGCACAGAGTGAATGAGCAAAAACAACCAGCTCTTGGCCTGTCCCTCTTAGGGACTAGATGGCATACCTATTATCTTGAGTTTTTCAGTTGCCGCCTGAAGGTTGGGTCCCTCCTACAAACATCCTATTAATTTAACTTTGTTTTTTATATTTATTTTGATAGTGATGTGATATATATCTCTCAGAGAAATTTGAATTTGATTGGTAGTAAGCATTTTTGGGGGGGTGGGTGGATGGGCTGGCCAATATGCAACTTCCACTTCTATATCAAGGAAATTCCCAGTTACAAGGTTTGACCATGTGAAAGTGGGCTGATACATATGTATCATTTCATTTCATTTGTGCCCGGATACATATTTCCCTCTTCTAGGCTCTTCTATTTACCACAAAGGCTGGATATTTGGGAACTATATTTTCCAGAATCCTTTTCCAGTTCTGCCTATGTTCTAACAATGAGGAACTACACAAAATTGAGAAAGCTGAAAGAACCCAGAAGCTCTTTTCCTTCATATGGCAGTGGCAGGTCAACAATGAGCTTCAGCAGATACTGTTCTTAGGAGCATCATCTAAGAATTCCACCACAGATTATCTACCCAAATACTTTAGGCAGCTGCCATAACTGACCTTGAGATATTTGGTTTGTCTGTGTCTGAAGGGTGGAAGTAAATGTGAAAGCTGGACAACTTCCCCACCTTCTCAGCTCATGCTCTCCAGTGGCTCCCTCAGCACTTAAATTCCTATCCAAGATACCATCCTATTTGAAAGGCCAAGAGTCAGTCCTGTTTTGCTGACTGTACTTGGACTGTATAAGTGATTCCTCACTTTGTGCTATGGGAGTACTGGCAAATCCTACTTATCCCTGTATCCTTATAGACAAGACTTAAGCACACGAGCTGGTCTTGTCTGATGTTCCTTCTCAGAAAGCAAAGATAAAGGAGCAGTGTCCAACTGTTGGTGTATCCCAGCTAGACCATTACTGATTCTTTTTTTAAATAAAAAGCATGTTTGTGCTGTTTCAACTTTTTATATCTACTTAAATTTTGATCATTTTTCCTGGTTTTCTACTCCATCATCAATTTCATGTATTTCTAATAAATTTCTTTTTTTTTCTTGAGAACCCAGGAGGCAATTGCTTTTGCTTACAACCAGATTTTTGTTGCAGAAAGAGACAGAGAAGTCAAATAATCAGATCCATAGTTAATTACATAATTTCTTACAGCAAGCTTTAATTTGTAAGTATCATGTTTAGGGGAATTGAAAAATGAGGATGGATAAGTTTCAAAAGTGGTTTTCATATTACATGAGATGAATATGGGCTTAACTCTTTTGGTGCTTATATAAAAGATGGTCTCTGTTTCCAAGATATTAAGATCATAGTATCAGTGTTATTTTTTCTCCTAGAGAGATAGAAACTGCCCGTCTTTAGACTCTAGCCTGGGAATATTCTTGAAGCACAATTGGCAAACCTATTTTGGATGACAATAGTAGAACTCGTGTGATTGATGTATTTTAAAGAAAGTTTCAAAGCAGTGGAAGATAAAACATGAAATATGTTGTTTGAAAACTCTCTAATTCTAACTTGACAATATTATTCAGTATATTTGCTTTCAGCTCTAAATTCAGAACCCATCTATTATTTAACAATAAAATAGTTACTAAAAATGCTTTTCAGAATTGGCTGTATTTTTATTTTTATCATTAAAATATGTTATTTTCCCATCCTTCCTAAAGGAAAAGAAATCTAACCAATTCTTTTCCATCCTCACTGTAAACTATATAGTGGAAAAAATGTTACTTACGTTCTCAAACAGAATTCCCTATAACTATAATATAGTGCTGCTTAGAAGATTTTGTCCTGCTTCAGAGTAGGAAAAAAGAAGTCTAAATGAAGGCTAATATGTACTACCGTATATCTTCCTGTAAGTTTGACTTATTTTTCTCATTTTTCTAGATATCAGTCTATTATTTTCTTTCGTTTTCCCTGAGTTTCTTCTTTGGTTTTTAGCATTCCTGCAATTTCTCTTTTATCTTAACATCTGATTCATTTCATATGTAACCTCTACATTATAAAGTTTTCCTATTTTGTCTGTATAGATACTCTTAAGGATCTGGTAAATGCTTGGGATATTCTCCCCCCTAAATTTTCGTTACATTAAGGCATACACACAAGCATTTGCACATTACTACGGTGGCTTGATCCCAGGGAAGCAAATACAGGACTCTAAATACCTTAGCTTAAAATTTCAGCTGTCTCTCTTGTATTTATCATAAATATTACTTCTGGACATTTAACACTCTGGAAGCCATTTTGAAAGATAATTTTGAAATGTCACTAATATTATTTAGTTAATTCTGTTAAGTTTCCAACTGGAAAACCTGACCTATGTAGATTTATCAAGAACCCATATGTCCATCATATTTAACCAACTTGTTCCAATGACAGCATATATTATTCGCACTTGTTAGTCAACATATCTCACTTCATTGGCTATCAATTTGAGTACCAGCATTTCTCACAAATAATTCTTAATGACCACCTGGACGATAAACTTTTCCCCCTAACTACACTGAGATATCATGTAGTGCTCTAGATTTGTTATTTTTATTTTTATTTTTTATTTATTTATTTTTTAAAGATTTTATTTATTTATTTGACAGAGAGAGATCACAAGTAGGCAGAGAGGCAGGCAGAGAGAGAGAGGACTCGATCCCAGGACGCTGAGATCATGACCTGAGCCGAAGGCAGCGGCTTAACCCACTGAGCCACCCAGGCGCCCCTAGATTTGTTATTTTTAAGTGTATATTTCTTTCTGAGTTGAGTATCATGCAGTTTCCTTTTTTTAGAGTTCACCAGCAACAATAACCTGTTCTTGAGAAGTTCATGTGGCATTTTATTACTAAGCCTTGTATAGCCAGTTACAAGCCATCTAGATTTCACCTTGTTTTGTATTATTCAAGTTAAAAATGAATCTAACTTTGCCTTGTTAATTTCTCTGCAGTGACACAAATATACAGTATATAACTATAAAATTATTTTTGTTATTACTATTATTACTGTAATCATGACTACCAGCTATCATGTCGAATGCATCATGCCTAATATCACAATAATCTGCAATGCCCATGTGTGCTATCTCATCTAACTTCGAGATAATATTATCACTAATGAAAACGCAGCTGAATTTGCAATTGTGCATTCTAAAAATATTGTTTACCCTGATGTCTGCATTTATTGGCTGTGTCATGATAAAGAACATTACAAACAAAAATGAAAAGAAACCACTAAAAGTAGATACTGGAAAAGGAGAAGCTGGTGATTGTATTAATATTCTGCCCTTGGAAAGCTAATTTGTTTTGGAAAAAAATAATTAGTTCTTGCATGATCAAGAAAATTACTAGGAGGACATATTTAATAACAGCACAAGAATACCCCTTTTGTTTTGTGTAGGGATTATCTTTTTTTTTTTTTTAATTCTTTAATGGTAGTAGCAGACTGGGCTTTGCTCCCTTTATTCTCACAATTAAATAAAAGTCACCACCTTCAATAGAAAGCCAGGCAGAAAATTAATATGAATCAGCCTTAGGAAGTTTTAGCACTCATTTAAAGGAGTATTTAATGTGGCAGGCCATGAGAGAGATGGCCAAAATTACTCCTAATTTATGAATTTGGATTTAATCAGGAGTTCGAACAGGTATAGAAAAAGCTAAACATAATAAAGATCAGTCAAAAATTATTCAAAGCTTACTGATTTAAGAAAAAGACTATAGAGGTGTATGTCATGGTGAAGAATTTTTACGAGGGCACTAACGTTGGAATAAGGTAAATTGCCCCATATTTATTATGGTTTGAGGTCTGGTATCTTCCTAAATAGACTAGTCATTTAAAACTCCTGAATCAGGTCTATTTGGCCTATAAGACAATTCCTGTCCATTTAGAAACTGTAGTGGGACCAATAAACCTGAGTTTCAGCTTGGATGCGGCTGACCTGTTTTGCAGAAGGAGGAAATTGTGATTAAAAATATGGAGGTTTTTGGGCACCTGGGTGTCTCATTCAGTTAAGCATCTGACTCTTAATTTCAGCTCAGGTCATGATCTCAGGGTCATGAAATCAAGCCCTTCATCAGGCTCCACACTCAGCATGGAGTCTGCTTGTCCTTCTCCCTCCCCTCTGCTTGTACCTCCTTCTCTCTTTCTCTCAACCTCTAAAATAAATAAATAAATAAATAAATAAAATCTTTAAAAAAAATATAGAGGCTGTGAAATTTGTGAACTACTGATAGCAATCACAATCGAAATGCAGGAATAATTCATTGCAAAGAGATCATCTCTTCTGGAAAACTGTATACAAAAGAGTGCAGGAGGGATGGCAAGGTGACTCACTCAGTTAAGCATCTCAGTCTTAATTTCTACTCAGGCCATGATCTCAGGGTTGTGAGATCCAGCACTGCACTGGGTGTGGAGACTGCTTAAGATTCTCTCTCTCCCTCTCCATCTGCCCCACTGCCCCCATCTCTCTCTTAAAAAAAAAAAAAAAAAAAAAAAAAAAAGGAGTCCATGATATCACTTTTGAGATACTAAAAATGTTTGGGGTCATGGACTCTAATTTTATGAATGATATCTGGAACTTGATTCCTTTAGTCCTTTCTCTCATAGTTTTTTGTTTTGTTTTGTTTTGTTTTGTTTCATCCTCTTCAACCCATCCGTCATTCAGTCAGTTTCTTATCTTTTACTTTGCATTATGATGTTTGATTATTCTAATTTATTTTTATTCAGATCTTCCATGGTGACTCTAAGTCTTGCTCCTTTATCCTTAATTTGAACCTGAATTCCTAACTGCATCTTAGTTCTCCTAAATCTGGAGTACTGCCTTCCTTCGACTCAGTCTTTCCGAAATCAGGGTCCGCTTTTGAAGACAATCATAGTGGCTACACCATGACACTTCTCACCAGATGTTCCTGATCCTAACTGTCTTCTTGATTTTGGCTCTTGCCTCCTACTTAATCCCTACCTACTGTCCACTTGTTTTCTGACTTACCATTGTTTTTTCCCCCTCTAGGTTTATTGATATATAAATAACACATAACATTTTGTAAGTTTAAGGTGTATAATACCATGTTTATATACATAGATATGTGTGTATATATACATATGTCTGTATACATGTATGTGTGTGTATATATGTGTATATGTGTATACATACATACATACATGTATATGTATATACATACACATACACACACATACACACATAGTGAAATGATGATCACAATAAGGTTAGTTAACATATCTACCATTCCCATAGTTATGTTTGGGGGGTAACCAGAACACGTAAGATCTTAGCCACTTTCAAGTATAAAAACACAGTATTGTCAGCTATAGTCACTTCGCTGTACAGATCCCTAGCACTTATTCATCTAAAAACTGAAAGTTTGTACACTTTGACCAATATCTCCCCATTTCCCATCCTCCAGCCCCTGGCAACCACCATTTTACTCGTTGTTTCTATGAGTTCAGCTTTCATTAACAGTCAAGACATGGGAACACCAAATATCCTCTGGTGGATGAATGGATAAAGAAAATATTACACACACGAACTTGAGGGCATTATGCTAAGTTAAATGAGTTGGGCAGAAGAAGATGATAAATACTGTATGATCTCATTTATATGCAGAACTTTAAAAAGCCAAATTTGTCATTGTTCTTGTGGTCTTTCTCAGTCATCTATCCTTCCCTTGCAGAGACTTTCATTCTGACTAGTCCC
This sequence comes from Mustela nigripes, assembly GCF_022355385.1. Lineage (NCBI taxonomy): Eukaryota > Metazoa > Chordata > Mammalia > Carnivora > Mustelidae > Mustela > Mustela nigripes. The sequence goes on along the minus strand of NC_081559.1, from coordinate 19,688,306 downwards.
AAATTGTTCCCAAACCAGTCTGTCACACCAGTTAGAACCTGAGGGCTGCACAAACGCTGTGCATATTCCAACTCTGGCCTGAAATCCAGACAATGCACCAGATAATACGATATAGTGGGTAAAGCGCAAAAAGTGTCTGCTTTATCTCAGATTCCAATCTAGGCATCTCCTTGGAGAACCCTTCTGGCTTCCTCTTTTGAGTTAAGCATCTCTCCTATATATTTTCAGACTAGTGCTGACTTTGATCCTAATTCCTCATTATATAATTATGTGATTCACTTGCTTGTTTTCCCACTTTAAACTAAGATCCTACAGGGAAGACATTGTTGTGTTTGTTCATTCTTTTATTCCCAGTGTCTGGCAATGCACCTGACACATATTAAAGAGATAAACAGATTCAATCTAAACTCTCTTCTTTAATTTTCCTCTCTTCCTTCTTCCTCTTTCTTGGCTCCTGTTGCATACTCATTGTAGGAATCAGGGGAGATTGCTCAATCTCTCTGAGCCTTAGTTAATTTAGTTATAAGGGCTAGTCCATGGTGTTTTGCCTTTATAGGGAAATCAACAATAAGGTTGACATGCCTAGAATATTGGTTATTGCAGTAGACATTTAATAATTGTAGCTGATTTCCATCATAAAAAATGATGATAACCTTTCACTGCCCACTGTTGGTAAGAACGGCAGTTATGTCCTGTTTACTAAAATCTTTAAATGCGTTCTTGCATTTATACCTTGAAACGCTCTGAGACAGGTACTATAATGATCCCATTTTATCTATAAAGCAGTTAAGACTCTCAGTGGTTAGGTAAAACCCAGGACCTTAGAGTCAGTGATAGGATGAGACGTAGAAGATTTCCATCATTGGACATCTTACCTCATTCTCATCTTCATTCTCTCTTTTGTTGCAGCTTGTCTGATATTGGAACCTAAGTGTCCAAATACTCCTACATTTTTAAAAAAAGATTTTATTTATTTATTTGACAGACAGAGATCACAAGTAGGCAGAGAGGCAGGCAGAGAGAGAGGAAGGAAAGCAGGCTCCCTGAGATCATGAACCCAGCCGAAGGCAGAGGCTTTAACCCACTGAGCCACCCAGGTGCCCCAATACTCCTACATTTTGACAGCAGCTGCTACCATAATAAATGCTAACGAGCCCTTGGTGGAAAATTTTAGAGCCTCAGAATCCCATCTTCATGTCTGACGATGCCATTGCTTAATTGACTCATTTTTGGGAGCCCCTAGCATTGTCAGGCTCTATGTGCAGGCGTCTTTTTGCTAACAGGCTTGGCAAGAAAGTTACTATGATGCTACCACATTAACAGAAAACTGAAAAGAACATGAGATTTTTAAGGCTTTTACTTTTAAATCTTTATATAGTCAACCTGACATATAAAAGTTATATTTGGACATTATACTACTAACCTGTGGTAAGAAAAAATAATTGCATTCTGGAAGATCAGTTACATAAGCCTCAAAGAATCAGCTTGTCATGGTGAAAAGCACTTATTTCTTTCCCTCATAGTCATTTTTAAAATATTCTATAAAATACACTTAGCTCTTACTGGCAATACTTTTACTACTTTCTATGGTAATTTGTATATATTACTTAATTTATTACATGACATTTTTATAAAGGTTGCAGATCTCATTCCCATATAAGAATAAAGCATTACCATGTGAAAATAAGAAAATATAAGTGGATTGAAACAAAAACTCAGCTTCTGGGCTCAGCTTCAGGGAACATACTTTTCCCTATACCTCCTTTTAAATATGACTAAAAACCCTGGGCATTATACATAAACATCAGAAGACTCTGAAAGGTGAAGACAAGCAGACACACCATCTAGGGACCTCAGAACCTGAGGAATGACATGTTGGCAAGTGCTTTTTAGCTTTTCTTTTTGCTTGTCTATCCCAACCTCAATACCAGACAAGGGGGCAGCATGGAGCCACTAAGGGGTTCAGACAAAAGAAACCTCAGGAAAAGTGTAATCTAACCAGTATAGACGCAAGTAAAAGGCAGCCTAGCAAGACAGAAAATTTTCGCATAGTAATCAGTTTACTCTGGCAAGCAAAGTAGAAGCAGCAAAAATGAAGGGAAAAGACTAGATTTCCATCCCCCACCAAAATGATGTCTTAGAGGATCAAATGAAAAGAGAGCTTCCCTCCCCCCAAGCCAGGTTTCCAGGGTAATAGTGGAATTTTGCTGCTCCCCATTTTTGCTGGGGTGGTGTCAGAGGTGGTGTAGTGGAGAGGTAGAACTTTCTCCAACATTCAGGGTCAACAGGGCCACCCTACTACAGTGGTATTAGAGACGGTGATGTGACGAGAAGCAATAATGAGGTGCCCCTCCCGCTCCCAGCCAGGACAGTTTCAACAAAAGACTAGTGGAGAACCTGATCTCCCACCCCACCTAGTAGCACCCAGAAGCCCTCTCTCATTTATATGTGACACCAACAGGTGTAAGTGAAGGTCAGTAGAAGAACCGAGATGTCCTTACCTACCTCGAACTTCTGTTTGATGAAATTCCTGCTGAATATCTGGGTGCAACCTCAGGGCTGGTCACCACACAGATTCTCGGGGCACATCTTCTAATATATGACTTTCTTTAGAAGAAATCTATCTGGTACTATATCCTAGTCCCTTACAATGATGGGGTTTTGGAGTATAGGTGAGGTTCGGTGGGATGAGTTCTGGATCCGAGGACCAAGAAGGAATTCTTGATGGAAATTCTTTGGTGGAAATGGTGGTTTATTAAAGCCCAGGGGCAGAACCTTTGGGCAGAAAGAGCTGCTGCACTGGAATTGTGAGGGGCGGCTGATTACACACTATGGGGTTGGGGTGGGGGTAAAGAAAACCTGAGTTTTCAAAAGGATAGTCATATGTTAAAAAAGACTCACAGACACTGAGGCCTTGCCTTTGTCAAGTCAAGATTATTTTTCCCTCTAGCAAGATATTAACATGAAGATAGTTGGGAGCTTCCTGGAGGAACATTACACTCCACCTGCTTCAAATATCTGTCAATGGGCTGCAGGTTATAAGGACATTTAACTGTATCTACATTTCCTTCTGGAAACTAGGCCATTGAGAGATGTTTTGTTCCTGTAGATTGCCAAGACATCTGTAAAATGAGAAAGACTTGCAGGATTGTGATCTCCGTAAATTAACTATTAGTTTTTCCTTTCCTTTGCTTTAGGGAAGCCGGAAATACAAGAGGAATGTCACATATATCCCATGGGGGAGGGGGTTGTGGGGTGTCAGCTTCTGCTTTGTCCTCAGCTTGCCTCCTGTTCCCTCGTCAACAATATGACATCATCATCATGGCCAATAATATCAGTTTAAGGGAAAAAATATAAGAAGATATTGCTAAATAAAGAACTAATTCTTATTAGCATGAGGGTACATGGATAAAGGAAGGGGAAACCTCACTGATCCCCTGTAACAGCCTCATTCATATCCTATTTTGGCTGCTGACACCGAAGTTTAGGCACTCGGCTGTGTGATTCTCAGGCTCACACCAAGTCACATGGGCAGCGATGGCACCCAGCCTGATTTTAATGTCACTGGACTAGTTACGTTGTGGGAAATAATCAGACTGGCAAGAAACCAAGTGACACTCAGAGAAGTAGGAGAACTTGGGTTTACTTTATGCTGTCAGACCCAGATGAGCCTGTGCTCAAAATTCTGGGCCCAGGGCAACTGGGTTATAGGGTTTTTATAGGGGACTGCGAGCAATCAGGTTCCAAGGACTATGCTGACTGCTGGTAGGTGGGTTTAAATTTTTAAGCTGGGAGAGCTGGGGGGCAAGAGGAGGCTCCTTAGGTAGGAGCAGTAGCACAGGGAACCTGTGGCCAGAAGCCCGTTTACAGAAGGAGAAACAGCTGGTTTTCTCTTGCTCCCAGGGGGCTTCTGGTTATCTCTTGCTCTTTCTATCTACTGGGGCCTGCTCTGGGTAATTTTCCTCTTCAGCTATTTAGCAGGATCTTGTGGCTTCTCTTTCTATCCATGAAATCAAGTGAAATTTAGGTGACACTGTAGGACATGGACAGGCCATCACAGAAACCTGAGCTCCACTTGTGGTGGAAGGTGGAACCTTCTTATTGCCTGTTAATGGAATGAATTGTGTCATCCCAAAATTCTAATTTTAAAGTGTTACCCCCAATATAGTTATTTTTAGAGATAGAGCCTTTGTAGAAGTAAATAAGGTTAAATGAGGTCATGGGGGGGGCACTAATCCTGGTGTTCTTACACGAAAAGGAGAAGACACGAGAGATCTTGTCTGTCTCTGCATATACATAGAGGAAAAACTTTGTGAGGACACAGTGAGAAGGCAGTTGTGTGAAAGCCAGGAAGAAAGGTCTTACCAGAAAACAACGCTGATGGTTGATCCTGGACTTGGCGCCTCCAGAACCTTGAGGCAATAATTTCTTTTGTTGAAGTTATCCAGCCTGTGGTTCTTTGTGATGGCAGCCCCAGCAAGCTAATACACTACCCTATGGAGTTGGATACTGCTAGCAGCAGCCCTGGAAATGTGTTTAGTTACTTTTAGAAAACATTTGATATGCTGTTGGCAGTATGATTTCAGTCGAGGAGGAGAAAAGGAAAAGGAAGGGAGGAAAAAGAAAAGAAAGAAACGGAGGAAGGAAAGAAAGGAGAGAAGAGGGAGGAAAGGAGGGATGTCCTGAGGGAACAGGAGGCAAGCTGAGGACAAAGCAGAAGCTGACACCCCACAACTCCCCCCTCCATGGCGTATATGTGACATTCCTAGGCATTCCTGGCTGCCCAAAAGGAAAAGCAAGACCTGAGTCTCTCTCCATTTACAAATGTCTTAGTGATTTACAGGGAAGAGGCTTTCTTATCAACAGCCTAGCTTCCAAAGACCCATAACTCAGTTTTTGAAGCCCTAACATCATCTACCCCTCCATAAAATTGAGGGAGGCTGAGGCAGAGGGAAATAAAAGTAAAGTTAAATTTCTTCTAAACCTAAAGCTCATCGATAAGATATGTGATAGCAGGAGTGTGACATTCCTCCAGGAAGCTCTCAACTATCTTACTGTTAATGCCTTACTAAAAGGAAAACAGAAATAGCAAAGCCTCTAGCATCCTGTGTGTCTTTTTCTTTCAAACCCTCCCTTTTCCTTACCTCCCCCAACCCCATAGTATATAATCAGCCGCCCCTCAAAACCCCAGGGCAGCAGCTCTTTCTGCCCACAGGTCCTGTCCCCATTCTTTAATAAGCCACCATTTTGCACCCAAGATGTCTCAAGAATTCCTTCTTGGTCATTGGCTCTGGACCTCACCCCACCAAACCTCACTTATATTCTGAAACTTCATCAGAGGGAGGAAGGAAGGAAGGACGGACAGAAGGAAGAAAGGAAAGTACAGAGTTTCTGCAGAATAAACCAATCACAACTTAATTTCTTAGTTCCACTGCTGGCCCTCAATTATTTTCTGATTCTGAAAAATGGCCCTGGATGTGTGTGTCAGTGAAAGTAGACATGTATACACAAATCCAAAGAAAAATCATAAACATGATGCATATAACTTGCTGATTTTTTAAACCATGATCTATTAAGCAGAAAGGAACATTTTAGTATAAAAAAAATAATTTCTGCTCAAAACATATCATCTATGTATTAATATGCATAAACTACTGGTTTGGAAATGTGTGTATTTGAATCATATAAGCAAATGATACATGTTACTCTAGCAATCTTTAATTTCTGTGTACTAAAATTTTTGTCTCATACTATTGGTCAAAACATTCTACATCTAAACTTATGTTCTCTATCTGTGCATTTGATGGATTTTAGGGAGACAAAAAAATATATTCAGACTAAGATGATCCTTGTTAGATTAATTGTAGTTTCATGAGAAAATGTTATTATGCAGTTTAATGAGAATTTTTATGACTAATATTAATTGAATATATAACATATATCAAAATGTAATATAATAATATCCATTGTACTAACTGGAAAAATTTTATCTACAATAAATATTTCCTGTTGCTATGGACTGATTTGTGTACCCCTAAAATTTATGTTGAAACCCTACCCCCAATGTCATAGTATTAGGAGGCAGGTCCTTTGGGAGGTGATTAAGTCTAGAAGAGATCAGAAGGATTAGACCCTCTGGTTTGGATTGGTGCCTTTATAAAGAAGAGACACCAGAGAACACCCTCTTTCTCTCTCTCTCTCTCTTCAAGCCAGGGAGACAGCTCTTACCAGGGGCCAGCACCTTTTATCTTGGACTTCCAACTTTCAGATAGTGAGAAAACATATTTGTTATTTAAACCATGCAGCATATGGTGTTTTGTCAGTACCCCCAGAAGACCAACACAATTAATTTCATGCCCCCTCCCAGTTTTTTCTTCCGTGTGACGTAGTTTTAGAATGAAGGTGAGGTTCAGTGGGGCAGAGTCCAGAGCTGATGACCAAGAAAGAATTCTTGAGATGTCTTTGGTGCAAAATGGTGGTTTATTAAAGCAGGGGAACAGGACCCACGGGCAGAAAAGAGCTGCCGCACTGGGGTTGTGAAGGGCGGCTGATTATACACTAGGGGTTGAGGGAGGTAAGGAAAGGGAGGTTTCAAAAGAACTTTCCTTTTTTAAAGAGGACCTACAAGATACTGGAGACCTTGCCATTGTCAGATTCAGGTTCTTTTCCCCCTTTAGCAAGGCGTTAATGTTAAGATAGTTGAGAGATTGGGGAAGAATGTGGGGGATGGGGGAAGGTTGCAGCGTGTCCCCTTATGATTTGTCTTCAGCCAGCCTTCTGCACCCTCATCGCTTGTCACCTGAATTAACTATTCTTTGTGTGCAATTCATCCTTCTCACTTCAGCCTCTGGATGGATATTTCTCTAAAACTTACTGTTTGGGTAATATAGTAAAAACAAAAATCTCTTAATCGTGAAAATCTCCCTGTAAATGTAGAAGAAAAAGAACATAGTTTCATTATTGAATTACCCTTAAACCAGAATGTGATGGACATCACTGGGAATCTGATGAAGACATGGCAGAGACAGAAAGAAATCTCACCTTTTTAGATAACCAAGCAGACACAGCCTATTATATACATGTTCTTAAGAGAAAAAACCATCCTCAAGTACCCAGGACTTGGTAGAACCACTTGTCCTAAATTCACCGGGAAACTAGGATCGTCCTTTGTGTTAGTTATCCAAAGGGAAATTTAACATACTGCATCTTTATGACAGGAGATGATTTTACAACTGGGAGCAAGACACACCTGACGTGAGGCTCTCACACCCCCTCCCCCCACGCTCCCCCAGGCTGGCAGATAGCTGTGTCAGCTTCCTTGGAAATTACATTTCAAAGAGCTGGTTCTTTGGTTCTTGAGAAAGACATTTCTGGGTTGTAAAGTTGACTGATTTCACATTTAAACTGACTTATGTATATTTCAAAAAGACAGGGAAAGAATTTACAAGTTTTCTGAAGTGGAAAAGTAGAAAAGTTTCTCTAAACACTGCATTCTAACATGGGATGGCTGGGTAGCTCAATTGGGTAAGCATTCCTTTGGAAACTTCCTTTATCTCTACCCTCCAAGATACCTGTTGGCAGTCACCCTCCAAACATTTGTGCCATTGACATACATCTGAAGAGTCTCATGACTAAGTTTGTTTTCTTTTTCTTTTTTTAAAGATTTTGTTTATTTAGTTGATAGAAATGAGAGCAAGAGCAAGAGAGTACAAGCAGAGGGAGCGCAGAGGAAGAGGGAGAAGCAGGCTCCCTGGTGATCAGGGAACCTGATGGAGAGCTCTATCCCAGGACCCTGGGATAATGACCTGAGCTGAAGGCAGACGCTTAACCAACTCAGCCACCCAGGCACCCCATGACTGAGTTTTATTAGATAGTAATAATTGACCTTTTCCTAACAATAGCTAGCCCTCTCAAGGTCTTGGATACTTTGCTTCCAAAATTCCTTAGAAACTTATGCTCTCCCTAACTCCCTCCAAATTTATACAATCACACAGTTTAAAATCAGTCACCATCACAACCCCAGTGCAGCTCTTTCTGCCCACAGATCCTGTCCCTGTGCTCTAATAAAACCACCTTTTTGCACCAAAGATGTCTCATGAATTCTTTCTCCAAATCCCAATACTTTCTACACCATAACCATCAACCAAAACCAGGATGTAAAAGTCTTTCATTACTGTGAAAATTTCCCTCTCTCCCCTTTTTAGTCACACCCCTTAATTTAAACAATGGTGTTTCTGATGAGGGAGCAGGAGGCTGGCTGAGGACAAAGCAGGAGCTGGCGCCTTGCACCCCCTCTTCACCCTTTCCCCTCCATAAGTGTAGCATCCCTCAGGCAGCCCTGACTGCCATGAACAATAAGCAAATAGTTAACTTGCAGAGCTCACAATCCTGCTAGACAGGAGTCTCCCTTGGCTTACAAATGTCCTAAATCTCCCTAACAAAGACGATTGATAGCAGGATTGTGACACCCCACCAAAAAGTCTCCCAACTATCTTAATGTTAATGGCTGGTCTAAAGACAACACTGATCCAGCAGCAAGGGCAAGGCCTCTGGCAGGCCTGGGACATCCTGGCACCTTGTAGGCCCTCTTTAGCATATGAAACTCCACTGACACCTCCCTTCCCTCACCTTCCCCCAACAGCAGGGTACAGAACCTGCCATCCCTCACAACCCGGGGCAGCAGCTCTTCCTGCCCACGGGTCCTGTCCCGTGCTTTAATAAACCACTATTTTGCACCAAAGATGACTCAAGAATTCTTTCTTGGTCATCGGCTCCGGACCTCAGCCAACCAAACCTCACCTAAGTTCTAGAACTTCATCATTTCCTCCATCAAGCTGTTCCAGACAATTCACCTTAGCATCAGCTTAAATACTCTGTTTACACATCCATCCTTCTAGACATCACCTAAGCATTGTTCATTATATGTCAGACATTCAAGACTACAAAGACACAGCTGTACAAAAGAGACAGTTTTCCTGTTGGCATGAAGCTGGTAGTCTTGTGGTTGGAGAGAATGAAGAAATTAATTTCTGGTAGCAATAAGTGCATTGAAGAAAGTGAAGCAGAATAATAATCGATACTATAGAGAGTGAAAGAGGAATGTGTATGTGTTTTCATACAACATGGTGCTTAGACTGGGTCTACCAAAGTTTCATGGGTTGTTTTGTAGGTATTTTGGGCATCCTTTTGCTTAGCAGCAATTTATGGTGTTTTCTGCATAGGCTACAAACTTTTTTCATTTGTGGGTACTTGTCTTATTTTTGTTCTCTATTTCCTTTGTGGTTAATTCCTTCTGTGATGTGTTTTTTTAAATACATAGTTTCAGGTACCAAATTTTGTCAGACTTAGTGATATTTTTAAATGACAATTTTATTTGTTAAAGTGGACAATTTTGTAACGATTAAGAGAGTACCTTAATAAAAATTGCTCTTTTTTATACACAACTATAATATCACTCATCCTTTTAGAATATTTCTATTCACAAAATTGGAATAGGAGGCAACCATGGAGGAATTAAAATTAGAAAATAGCTTTGGGGCTCTTATGGGATTTTGATTTTATTTATTTATTTATTTATTTTCTATCGCCCTCGCCCCGCAAGGACGACAAGGACCCTGGTTCGGATGCATCTTCTTTCTCTTTATTTCCACAAGTCTACACACTTATATATGCTTACATGACCAATCAGCGAGCAGGGTACAGGAGGGAGCGAATCAGGCTGTGCACCTAAATGAACAACTTCGCTAGCAACCAATGCTGTTTACTTCCTCTTTGGGCGTTCCGCTTAGTCTCACGAGGCAATCCTAACTTGGCAACTAGCCAGGCGCCATCTTTTAATGGAGGCCGCCCTGGCCAGGGGCCTGCCTCCGACATTTTTCATTTTGAAGTAAATTATCTACTGGACATGTGGTGTGTTAAATCTCCGCCAGATGTCTAATATTGCTCCTGCAGTGGTGGAATTTTTATATAATTGTTGATATAAATCAGATTATGTTACTCTTTTAGATATTCTAATCTCTTCCTGCCGAGCTCAGAATCAAATTTGCTGTGCCCTATATTATTTGGTGAGGAGATAGTAATGAGGAACTGGATTTACAGGTCTTCTTTGACTTATGATGGGATTTTGTTCCAATAAACTCACTATAAGTTCAAAATATCGTAAGCTGAAAATGCATTTAATACACCTAATTTACTGTGCATCATGGCTTATCCTGACTTTCCTTAAACATGCTCAGAACACCTATATCAGCCTACAGCTGGGCAAATTCATTCAACACAAAACCTGTTTGGTAAAGAAGTTTTGCTATTTCATGTAGTTTATTGAATATTGTACTGAAAGTGAAAAAAAGAATGGCTGCCTGTGTAGGAATGGTTGTGGGGGTATTGGTTGTTTACCCTCTGATGGTGTGACTGACTGGGAGCCATGGCTCACTGCTGCTGTTCCACATCCCAAGAGAAGATCACATTGCATATAACTAGTTTGGGAAAAGATGAAAACCCCGAATTCAAAGTAGTGTTTCATGTTCGCACCATTATAAAGTAAAAAAAAAAAAAAAAAAAAAAAAGAAAGAAAAAATCATAAGTCAAATTGTTGTAAGTCAGGGACCATCTGTATTTTAATTTTGGATTCTGCTTATAAAATATAAATATATTGCTGTTCATTTGGCACGCTTTCAAATTTCACTTTTTGATATCTTATAAACTTCAAAGTTCTACAATCTTAAAGCTGTTGATAGCTTTCATGGATATAGTCTGACCTATAACTTTACCTTAAAAAATATAAGAGAGGGAACTAGCATTCAGCTTTCTAAATAATATTACTACACATGTCTTACCTTGGAAACACAGCTTCTTCTGACCTAGATTTCCAGTGAAAATTAAGAATTTTCCCTGCATCTTGGTACTTTAGAAAAAAAAATCAGATCCAATTTGGGAGGATAATTTAAACTCCATTGAGAATATAAATGAAGTTGCTTCCATCTCTAGAATTCTTTCAAAAATGTTACCTGATCAAGCTCACTAAAATAAGTAAGTAATTAAATTAGACAAATAAGCCTCACACACAGGTAATTTTATTCCTCTTTCTTCCTTTCTTACATAAGAAAATGCATAAGCTAGTTTATTGTTGTCACCCTACCCTCTTTTGAACAGGATATATTATAGAGATTCTGGTGAATGAGGGGGAAATAAGCTCTTTGCATTTTGAGCTACATTTTTTTTTTTCCCTCACCATCAACCAGGAATGGTAGACCTGCAATTTTTAGAAGAAAACCATAAAAATGCAACCTCTAAAATTTCTGGAGCATGTCTATGTGACAGCCAGGACCATGTCTGCTCACCTTCCACATACTTCCATAGGAGGTCAGTTGAAAAGACAACACAGAACTCCCTCAGAAAGGTTCAGTGATCCCACCAGGAAAAGAATGCACCCTCCTTGCTCTGTCTTGTAGCAAGACTACTGTCCCATATGACTACCATCCAGGTCTAAAACTTTACTGACATTTATACTTGCATCTCTTATAGGGGTCAAATTGCCATTTACAGAAATATGAATGAAGGCAGTTTTTGAATTGCACTGTTATATGTGGCATTGGTCAAAATGGCTTCAGCTAAAGCAACTGAAGAATTAAAAGAAAAGGTCAATGATATTTTCTTAAAAAGTCTAAAATCTTAGTTGCTTCACTTCTATCAAAGGTAAATTTGAAACTTTTATGTGTAACACCAAATAAACCTATTTTCACGTTTGAAAAGATAGCCGGCTTTGACCATCTTCGAAGAACAATTATTTGAAGTGTTAGAATTATATAATTTAGACTCAGTAACTTTAAAGATAATATCAGTGTGTCAAAATTTTAACAGAGCAATGTATGCTTCTACTGTATATCCCCTAAAGAAGAAAAACTTAGCTAAGGTATTACAAAATGTCAAAAATGAGAAGGAAAGAAGAAAGCCAAGAGCTTTGTAGCTAGTGAATCAATGCTCAACTTATAATCACACGAAATGAGCCACCTTCCACCTTCCTTAGAACAGAAAGCCTTTCCAGTAAAGTGTAGTACATGTTCTGCATAGCTGTCATAACAATGTCATTTATGTTACTTCTATAGTAACATAATAGTTATATCTAGGTACCTATATATAACTCTAGGCAATGTACAATAATGAGCAAGTTTTCAATTTCCATGATTTTTGCTTTCATGTTCATGAACTTGACAGTCAAAATCAGTTATTTAAAATGTGAATTTTATATTGTCTTGACAAGACTGGTGCTTTAGCACATGGTCTGTTCCATATAACTTTGCTATAATTTCCATTGTATATTGTGCAGCTAGGTTTTAATGAACCTATATGCAGAGATACAGAATATATCTCTAAGTGCTAAGTGAGAAAAAATAAGTTGCAAAACATTGTATATGTAGGAAAGGGATGGTTCTGAATCTGTAGTTTTGTTTACTAATCACTAATTTTTTACTACTTTTTTTGTTTACTAATTACTAATTTAAAATTACTAATTTTAATTTTGCTTACTAATTACTAATTTACTAATTACTAATTTCTACTACATGTAGAAATGTTGGAGGATATATGAAGAACTAATTAGTAAAAATAGAATGAAAATCATACAGGTGACAGGAACAGGGAGACTGAGACATCTTGAAGTATGCCTTTGTACACAATTTTGATTTTTTAAAACATGTAAGTACTACTGGTTTAAAGGTTAAAGTATATTTTAAAATGATTTTTCAATATTTTAGTATTTTAGACCCAGTTCTATCGTGGGGGGGAGGTGGTTTCCCTACACACTATCAAGCAATTCTTGGACACCAGTGAGGTGTCGTACAATTCAGCTCAGGTCTGACACTAGCTACCCAGAGAGCATCAGATTCCACAGGTGAAGAGTTTAGTGCTGCAAGGCTGCCTTCATACATTTCAGATGCCTTTCACAAACCTAGCTTGTTACTGGTACTTCTGACCAACTGACTATAAATGAAAGGTTCCTACCAGTCCTCCTTGGGTTCCATTAATTTGCTAGAGCAGCTCCCTGAACTCAGAGAAACATTTCATTTACTTGTTGCCCATTTATTATCAAAAGATATCACTCAAGAGCAGCCAGATAGAAGCTTTGCTTAGGGAAAGATACAAAAGAAGGAGCAGAGCTTCCATGCTCTCTCCGAAGTGCACCACTCTCCCCAGATCTCCATGTGCTCACCAATTCAGAAGCTTTCCAAACCATGCCCTTTTGGATGATATCATTGGCCATTGGAAATTTATTTCAACTTCCAGCCCCTCTCCCCTACCTGAAATTTGGAGGCAGGACTGACAGTTCCAAACCTCCAATCTCGTGGTTGACTCCCCTGATAAGCCTCATCCTTTTTTTTTTTTTTAAACTTATTTGTTTGTTATGTTCATTTATTTTTTAAAATTATTGTGTTCAGTTAGCCAACATAGAGTACATCATTAGTTTTTGATGTAGTGTTCAATGATTTATTCATTGCATATAACACCCAGTGCTCATCATAACATGCCCTCCTTAATACCCATCACCCGGTTACCCCATCCCCCTAACCCCCTCCTTTCTATAACACTCAGTTTGTGTCCCAGAGTCCAGAGCATCTCATGGTTCATCTCCCTCTCTGATTTATTCCCATTCAGTTTTCTCTCCCTTCCTCTGTGGTCTTCTGTGCTATTCCTTATGTTCCACATATGAGTGAAACCATATGTTAATTGTCTTTCTCTGCTTGACTTCTTCCACTTAAAAACCCCATCCTTAAGTATAGTTCAAAAGTAACCTCCTTAATACAGCAAAAGGTCTTTTATAGCTCTCATCACTTAGGAAATTCTAAGGGATTTATGAGCTCTGTGCCAGAACCAGGGAAGAACACCAAATATATATTCTTTATTTTAAATCACAGTATCACAGATACTTATTAATAATGTGACCCATCTCAAGGCAAAGATGAAACACCCTTTTGTCATTAACACTAAGTCCTTTTTGAGAGGTATATCAAGAATTAGAAAAAGAAGAAAAGCATGAATTATATCTATCAATTTTGTCTTATAAATTCTTCTTTCTTTCTTTACTTTTAGCAGTGTATCATTATCAACAATGGACTGATATGCCAAAAAAACAAACAAAAACAACAGTAAATGCCCACACATGTCTTTTGACATATACATTATATACACATGCATGTGTGTGTGTGTGTGTGTGTATAATTTCTTAAGAAAGAGAATTAATTTTTCAAGATGAATTAGGTATCTACATACGGATACCAACTCCATTTTATTTATTACAGTCTCAACCTTAGTATTTACAGCCTAGATAGAGACTAGTTTATGTTTATTGTGAATTTAATTCAATCTAGCAAATATTTTTAGGTCCCCTACTATATGCCAATGAATACAACCTACAGATAACCCTACCCTTGTATAGATAACATTCTATGTGTCTGAGAAGGATAGGGAAACAGACCATGAATGAGAAATATACTCTGATAATTTTTATGGTTATTATTATTATTACTATTATTAAATTCTACTATTAAAAAATCTTACTATTGGGGTGCCTGGGAGGCTCACTGGGTTAAGCCTCTGCCTTCAGCTCAGGTCATGATCTCAGGGTCCTGGGATCAAGCTCCGCATTGGGCTCTCTGCTTGGCAGGGAGCCTGCTTCCCTCTCTCTCTCTGCCTGCCTCTATCCCTACTTGTGATCTCTCTCTCTGTGTCAAATAAATAAATAAAATCTTTTTAAAAAATCCTAATATTAAAAAATAGATCTACTTAAGGAGGATCCAGAGTACCACAGAGGTTGTTAGGGTTTAATTCTAAATAAAATAGTCAGGGTGTACTTAATTAGGAAGGTAGTATTTGAACAAAGACATAAAGGATGTGTATTAGTTGTGCAGATATCTGATGGAAAGTATTCTAGGGAGATGCAGTAGTTAAGGCAAAGACCAAAAGCTGCAGCATGCCTAAACTTCTTCAGGAATAGCAAGAAGGACACTGTAGGAAAAAACAGAGAAAGTTAGGCTCAAGAAATAAAATGGACTAAAACATATACATCATGTAGGCTTGGTTTTTATCCTTGGCGACAGTGGAAACCTCTGTAGAGTTCTGAGCAAAGGAATTGCATGATTTAACTTATGGTCAAAATAATCAGTTAACAGGGGCAAAGGTAGAAGCATAAAGAACACATGTAATCCAGGCTAGAGATATACTGACTTGGGCTAGAATGGTAGATAGATGGGGCAAGAAATGTTTAAATTCTGGAATTATTATCAAGGTACAGCCAGTATGATTTGCTGGCAGATTTGCTCTGGGAGAGAAAGAAGTTGAACTTGACTTCATACCTTTGGCTTCAGTAACAGAAAGAATGAAGTTTCCTTCAAGCAAAACAGTAAAGCATTGTATAAGAGTCACAGGCACATATCAACAAGAACACAAGGGAAGAAAAAACTCAAGTTCACTACGAAAAGCTTCCAAGTAGGAGAATGAAGACCAGAATAAAGTAGTTCTCTAGCTATCTGTAATGATACTGTGCTCTGTCATGTGTGATCATCTCATTGCTTCCACTCTACCCACCAAATCTCTTGGAAAACAATGGCTTCTGCTATTATTTGTTTTGGAAACTGAAATTCTAAGCACAAATTTGTCCCAAACATGAATCAGAACTGTTCCATTGTTCCGCTAAACTAAAGGTAACAACTATAATGTAAGCCTGTGATATTTGTAATGATGATAATAATCAAAAGGAAATGAATGGCCCCAATACCTTTTTAACTGAGCTTATGGTAAAGTGTGGAAATTTGTGAAGCAGATTTACTTCTCTAGTTATTTTTCCAAAATTTATGTTTAAGGAACCTGACTTCATATAACTAAATTAACCATTGTTGGGAATGGTGAACTGCATTAACTCTGAGTAGATCTAAAATAGCTATTAGGTCTATAGTTGTAAAAGTTGAGAACAGAATATCTCTAACAACAAAGTATTCAAGTATATGAGACAGAGATAATCTTTTTATGGGGGAAATGCCCAATTGTAGAAACAGTCTTTTTATTATGCAATTCTTATTTTGGTGAGAATTTGTGTCTTTGTTGTGGATCTGTGATCTGTATATGAAAATGATGATACAATTTTATTTAAGCATGGCAATATAATAAATATTGAGAAGACATTTAAGATTTCTCCCATTGAAGGCAGTTTACTGATTTTTAAAAAATATATTATCATATCCAGGAAGTGTCATCTAGATGTCCCCTGTGGTATACTAGAGTCTAGAGTACAACATTAACATGGGTTAAAGAATAGGCTTTTTCAGAACAAAGTAAACTTCTAAGACTAGTTTCAGCCATCAGAGAAGAGAAGGTACGGTTTCCCCACTTCCCCATCATTCCACAGGGACACATGTCAGAGGTGGGCCACTGCTGGAGCCACATCTCAGCTTGAGGGAATGCTTCCATTCTGTGGGTCTCCAGCCCCAAAGGTCCTGTTTTCAAAGGCATCCATGGGAAAGTAGCATTGTCAGTGAGCAAATATACATATTGCTTGGTGCCAAAGTCTAGATTTGGGGCACTAAGCCTTAACAGGAGTAACCCTGGAATCCAGATATCCAGCTCCTGGAGATGTGGAGGCCATCCTTCCAGAGTCCCAGGTCTTTGATGTTGGTTCTAGTCCCTCCCTGTTCATTGTTCAGGCAATCCAGAGTCAGCCCCCAGGGTCACTTCTAGACAACTTGGATTGTTTTAGCATGTAAACTTCCCAGGTGTGTCTTTATGTAAGTGAAATAAAATATTTTGTTTTACTGAATGCCAGATATTTCTATACATTTCTGGGACAGTGATATTGAAACAGTTTCAGGATGACAATACAACTTTAATTTTATTCATGACTGAGTCTATGACATTTCATATAAATTTCTGAGACAAATTTAAGCTTCTTGAGTGTGGGAGAGCCTTTGCTTATCAAAAATTTTTATGGTATTTCTCATTCCAGTGATAATAAACAGCTTTACAACTGCGTTGGGTGTAAACTCTTTATAATTTCCCCTGTGGCTCCAAGAACTTTGTTCTAACTCTTGTCAATATAAAAATCATCTCATCAATAATTAAAACAATACCCCTGTTCCCATGAGCTAGCTAAAAGAATAAAAACCAGGCCCCATTACAACGTTTTATTAACGAGAAGTTTTTAAGCCAGGCTTTGTTTTATTTGTTCCTTCATTAGCAGCCTGGGAAAAATTGCATGGAGTATTTTAGGAAGTCTTAAAGTACTACCTAATATTTACTGCTTATTTGTAATTACGAAATTCCTCTATCATGTTATAGATTCTGGGAAGTTTGTGCTCAAGACAAATAACTACTAATAAGTGATAAAAAGTGAGAGACTCTAATAACTACTCATAACTTCTAATAACTGCTAAATTCTAGTAACTAGAAAAACTAGTTACTAGTAAACTCTCTAGTAAAACTGAGAGAAATATTCTAATAACTACTAAATTCTCATAACTACTAAATTCTAATAACTGCTAAAAACTGAGAGAAATATTTCTTTTCCCCCCCCAAATTGTGAGGTTCTCCTGTATACAAAAATATCTGAAGGGAAGAGTACAGAACATTGTTAGTGAAAGGAACCAACAATAAGAAAACTCGTGCAGAAACCCACCCTTTAATCTGCTAGCACTGGGAACCAATTCCAGGGATTCTAAAACTCTATAACATACAGAGAATATACAGCAAGGAGTGGACCATGGCAGCATGAAAATGCACTGTTCCTATCTTGTGCTGCCATCCCTCGGCAACTACCATCTGTTTTCTCTGAGGCCATGCTTTCTGCACACTGCTTCCAGCCAATGATTGAACATAGGAAGTGGGTTTTTTTTTTTTTTTTTGCACTATTTTCTTCAAAATTTGTATCTTTTTTTCTCCCATGTTACTTTTTTTCAACTTTTTATTTAAATTCTAGTTAGTTAACATACAGTGTAATATTGGTTTCAGGAGTAGAATTTAGTGATTCGTCCCTTACATATAACACCCAGTCCTCATTGCAAGTGTGGTCCTTAATGCCCATCGCCCATCTAGTCTGTCCTCTACCCACCTCCCCTCCGTCAACCCGTTTGTTTTTTATTGTTAAGAGTCTCTTATGGTCTGTTTCCCTCTTCCTTCCTCTTCCCCTCTTCCCATAAGTTCATCTGTTTTGTTTCTTAAAGTCCATATTTGAGTGAAATCATAGAACATAGCAAGTGTTAATTCAGGTCTGTTCTCTTGAACCATGGACTTCTGTGACAGATAACTTTAGCTCAAGGATACTCCATTAGTCTGACAAAAAACTTCTTATAACGGTTTCCTACCAGATCTCTTTTCTCTCCAGACTCCTTCACAGATATCAGACCTGCACTATGGTCTGAAGGTTCTCCTATTCCTTTCCTCACCTCCATCTTTCATATTACCCCAACACAACTTTCATGTCTCCTCAACAGATCTCTTATACCTTGTACACTGGATAACTAGTTTGTGCCAGCATATCCAAACACCCCCATAAATCACTATCCTGAAAATGTAGAGCTCCTGTCCTCCCTCTGCATTCCCATCAAGCAGAATGTGTAATAGAGTGTGTTGTTTAGTGCTCAAGGTCAGAGGCTCTGGGGGCAGCCAAACCAGAGTGTTCCTTGTAAGGAGAAGTGTCCAGGTGGCTGGCCTTGATCTCCTTGGAAATGTTGGCCATGCAAGAAGGGGGAAGGCCACTGAAAGTTGCTAGGGTAAGTTGCTATGATACAAAACTTTTTGCATGTAGAGCCCAACAGCAGATGCATTATCCAGTTGGCTGCTCCTGGATTTTGTATACATAAGCTCCCCCCATAAACTTATGTCTCCATTGGTGAGTCTGGGTTTTTTTTTTTTCCGATGGCTTCACTGGATCATCACCCACCCTAGATTGAGAGTCTTCTGTGGTGTGGTTGCACATACTTTAATTCCATCTTGGCGCACGCTTCTTGGAGCACGTTTCCTCCTCCATTCTCACGTTACACTAGTCCTCTCATTTACTCTTCCTAACCACCCCCAGTGGTCTTCACTGATTTCTTTTAGCATGATAAATTGTTTCTACCTCACAGCCTTTGCATGGGCTGTCCTAGTATACAGGATAAACAAATATATATATAAATATACATAAATAAGTATAACCTTTATATATTTCAGTGCTCTGTGTAGATTTAAAAAAATATTTTCCCAACTAAGTTTTGACTGTAAATTCCATTCATAGATGTTGAGTCATTAAAGTTTTTTGCTATCTTTACCTTGTGATAGTTTTATGGAATAGCTAAGGCTAAGTGGAAACTACAGTATATTGAAATTACTGCATTGCTTCTGACAAAATATTATAACCACTAATTTTTTGAGGTGTTTCTCAAAATGAATACTCATAGAGAGGAAGATAACAGTTGATTCTTGAATGGCACAGGTTTGAACTATGCCACTTCTTTTTTTTTTTTTTAAGATTTTATTTATTTATTTGACAGACAGAGATCACAAGAAGGCAGAGAGGCAGGCAGAGAGAGAGAGGGGGAAGCAGGCTTCCCTTTGAGCAGGGAGCCCAACCTGGGGCTTAATCCCAGGCTCCTGGGATCATGACCTGAGCTAAAGGCAGAGGCTTTAACGCACTGAGTCACCCAGGTGCCCCTGCATGTCCACTTCTATGCAGATGTTTTTATAGTACAGTACTACAAATTCATTTTGTTTTTCTTATAATTTTCCCTCATAATATTTTTTCTTCAGCTTTCTTATTATAAGAATACTGTATATAATACACGTAACATATGAAATATGTTTTGATAAACTATGTTATTTGTAAGGCTTTTGATCAAGTGTAGGCTATTAGTAGTTAAGTTTTGGGGGAGTCAAAAGTTATATGTGGACTTTTGACTATGTAGGGGTCAACACCTCCAACCTCCATGTTGTTCCAGGATCAATTATATTGCAAAAGTATGGGGGGGAATAAAAAAGGAAAGAAAACAATTTTCAGTGAATGTCTTAATTTACTAAAGCAGTGTTTATCAGATTCTAATATGTAGACAGCTACTGGAAATCTTCTTCCCTACATTACCCACTTGGCTGATTTTTCTTCAGAATGAGCCCAGGAAACACCTTCTCCCAGAAAATTCATTACCCTTCTTTCTATTCATTTGGATGAGAGGCACCTCTAATGTGGTCCTATAGAACCTGACATCTCACAGCACTTATCCCATGCAATTCATCCGCCAGCCTGAAAATGGACTAGTCATATATTGCCCCCTTAGGAGCAGAACCCGCAAAAGCAAACGTTTAACCTTAGTCCTAATATCCTCCAACACTATCATAGTACCTGCCACTACTATTACTGAGTAGAGCTCAGTAAATGTCATCAAAGAATAAAAGGTTTGCCTGAAATCCAGAGTTGATAAATTGAATTACCAGATAAGAAGTATGATTCTGCATGGGTTATTAAAGGAGATTCAAAATGCCTTGTTTCTCTTTTTATGAAGCATATGTGCGTATATGAGTAGAAATTTCTGGAAGAGAATATATCTAGAGAGTACATCTAGTTGACTGGTTGCTCCTATGGGCTCTCACACTATAAAACAATTAGATCCTATGTAAAATATACCTTCTGCTGTGGTGCTGAGATCATAGGGCCAGAGCACCAACAAACATCTCGGGCATGGGTGTGGAAGGGGTGATGATCAGTGAAGAGGAAATAGTAAGCAAACCAAAAGTGAGGTTGTCATGGGAGCAAATGCCAGTATCAACATTTCAAGCACTTCAGGTTTTAAGTTTGAGGTTAACATTCAAGCTCAGCCTGAAACTCCCAAATTAAACTGGGACCAGGGACAGAGTTAGTGTCCTTAAAGATCCATGAAAATATCTTCACGTTAGACTTTCATGATTTCCAGTTTAAAGTCATTGGAATATGGATCTAGAGATCACTAAATCTGTAAGGACATGACAGCATAGAGCACAAATAAATGATGATAACAATAGCATGTTTTCAACACAGATTTATATCCTTAAGGACTTCAATAACTGGAGCTGTATTATAAAATAAGTATGTACAAAACTTTTAAAATAATTAAAGATGACCAGAAACATTATCTTTTTTCAGACTGACTAGGTAGATTTTAAAAAGGGAATAGAACTTTGAGAAATGAGTTCAAAGCTCTAAGTACTTTAGGATCATTCATACCAAACCCTCATTTTATTGTAGAACAGGGAGCCTGCAACACGCCTCTGCTGACTAGGCCAGAAGTGAGCCCAGAACCCCAGCTCCACAATCCAAGTTCAGTGCTCCTTCCTCTGGGCTGTTGTGTGATAGGTCAGCAAGCATGTCATGATCATGTGAACAAACACTACAGCTTTGCTTACCATGTGCCAGGCATAGTGTTAAGACCCTAACTCCCTTAATCCTTACAAGAATCCTATGAGGTTAGTACTATTACCATCAGCATTATAAAACTGACGGGAAGAGAGCTGAAATAATTTGCCCATGGCCCCACTGCTAGGAGATGGTGAAGCAGGGATTCCATGATTATAACAGAAGTTAAAATGCTTGATGATAATCCTCAAAAGGTCCCATTCAGTCATATCACACATCTCAGTCACTATCAAGAGGCAGTGGCCTTTTTAATTTGTCTAAGCTGGCTAAATGGCTCAGAGGCATGCAATTTATTTCTTTCTCCCCCAGAAAGGTTGAAATACTCTTCTTTTTACTCCTCAAATTAAATACATACCAGAACAAAGAAGAGGTGAAATAAAATATATCCAAGTACAATTATTTATGAATTTGTTCTGATATAGAACTTCTTAGTCTATTTCTCTGGGTCTGCTCATTATGTAGAAAGGGAAATTGAAGGCACACAGATAAAGGTCATCCACTCAGTGTGAAAAAAAAAAAAAACCATAAAAACAGACAATAAAATCTGTTTTGATTTTAATATGGTCTTTTTTCATTTGCGTGTAAATCATGTCAAACTGTCCCTTAGATGTTTGATGGTATACACATATGCCAAAATTTACTGAATTATATAATTAAAATTTGGCACTGTATTACATGGAGATTATACCTCAATAAAAGTATTGTTTTTTTTTTAAGTAGGTAGAAAAACTAAGTGTATGCCACCAGCTTACTTAATTATTCTTTTATACGTTAGGTGGTATTTGCCAAGAAATTTCATATTTGGTTAGCTATTCCCTTTCTCAAATGCTAGAAAACAATATAATCATTAAAAAAATAAATCAACAAATTAACCATTTTATTAATTCAATATCGATTCTCCAGTGAACTAGACTTGACCACATGGAAAACTCTTGTTATGGATACAATCTGATAAAGTCTGGAGCCTAGAACTGAAAAGCTAAAGTGCCTACACTTTCCACTTCACTCCACTTTATTCAAAACTAACACTGAGAAACAAAGAAAGACCATCCCAAACATTCTAGCCAGTAATAACCTAGTACTATGACCAAGAGACTGCCTGAAGACAAGATAGGAAACAAAAGAGAAAACTCAAGTTTTGGCTAAGTCCAAGTGGCTCCTTTTGACTTGTACAGTTTTTGTTATTGTTGGTTTGCTTTTTTACAGAAAAGAGAAATTACTTCATTTGTTCTGCCAGAAACATGTTCCCATAATGTATATTCCAATTTAAAGAATCCATATATAGACATGCTTCCTCCTTAGGTTGGGCAAATATCAGGTGGCAATTAGAGAAAATGAGCTTCTTCTGGGCATCATTTATAAAAGTTAATATAACGAGAAGAGATTATATCAATGTTTAGTTTAATATAACTTCATAAAACCCAATGAGGCATATGTTATTACCACTGTCATTAGGAGTTTGGTGACCTTTTAAATAGATGTTTTCTAATCCTAAGTTAATTTTTTCCTGCATCAGAGTTATTTTACTTCCTAAAGATAAAGAAACTGTTGCGATAGAATTTTTAAAGAAAAATTCAGTCCTACTTAATGAGGATTATGATTTATCATATTTGCTAATTGGAGTCTAGGCCTCACCTAAGTTTTTAGGAAGAATAGACACATTTACCACAACAAGTGAAAAGCAAGGGCCTTAGACACAGAAACCAATAAAAGAACTGTCCCGGGTGATATTTGATCCAAAGTAGATCAAAGAGATAACATTTAAAAAACCTGAAAGGCATATGGAGAAGTTGATACCACCATGCTGAAAAGTACCTCATGTTGCCAGAAGAGAAATCTTGGGTGATTTCCTTTCATCAAAGAATTTTTGGTTAAAAACTAAAATGACTGCTGTACAAACTTCAGTATTTATTCAATAAGGAAATATCAAATGAAGACTGACATAGTTAAAATAATTAGAGAATAACGAAGATAAGAATAATCAAGTGTGTGATGGTTTTAAACTTTAGGGTACTCATGAATAATCTGGATTTCTTGGACCCCAATACCAAATATTCTAATTCAGTAATTCTGTGGTGAAACCTAAGAATATATATTTTTAAGTTATCCCATGTGATTTTATACAGGTGGTCCAAAGTCTTGCACTTTAAAAAAGAATAACAGAATAAATCTAATGGAAAGACTTTTTGAGCTTGTAGCAGTCGGGAGAGTTTTTCTGAAGAGAACATGACTTAAGATGGTCATCATACTACATGTTGGGTTTGATTTTAGATCAGTTTGTAGTATTTGAAATTTTGCTTAGGGGCTCCTGGGTGGTTCAGTTGGTTAAGCATCTGCCTTCTGCTTGGATCATGATCTCAGGGTCCTGCAATCGAGCCCTGCATCAGGCTTCCAGGTCAGCGAAGAGTCTGCTTCTCTCTCTCCCTCTCCCTCTAACCTCTCCCTGCCCCCACCTCCATCCCTCTAGTGCTCTCTTTCTTGTTCTCTCTCAAATAAATACATAAATAAAATATTTTTTAATTGTTAAAGAAAATTAAATAATCAGCAGACACAAATTTCTTTTTTTTTTCTAGAAACACTTATTGCCAGAAAATTCTAATATATAAGAATCCATCCACTTCCATAAGATTTAATCCTTTCCATATTAGGTGGTATAGTATGTATACAGAAAGACTGCTTCTGATCCACATGTGGCCATGATAATATTTTAAAACCATAATTTTACACAAGGAAATCAACAAAGTTGAGTGCTGTAATCAATAATATTTTTAACATCTAAATAATGAACTAGAAAAATAAATAGCAGGTCAATGAGGCATGGAATTGTAACTCAAGAAATAAATTAAAATGTGTTATGCATGAGCTGCTAGTTTCCACGCTAATGTCTCCCATACCCTTCAGTGAGGGATACTGTTCAAGATCAAGCATGTTATCCATGAGTAATATGGAATGAATATGCAGTAGTTTTAATAGCAAAAAAGAAAATAATTCTCAATTTTTTTTTTTTTTTAAAGATTTTATTTATTTATCAGAGAGAGAAAGGGGGAGAGAGCGAGCACAGGCAGACAGAATGACAGGCAGAGGCAGAGGGAGAAGCAGGCTCCCCGCCAAGCAAGGAGCCTGATGTGGGACTCGATCCCAGCACGCCGGGATCATGACCTGAGCCAAAGGCAGCTGCTTAACCAACTGAGCCACCCAGGCGTCCCTAATTCTCAATTTTTGAGACAAAATGTAAATGTAAAAAAACATTTTATTTATTTTTCTCTCACTTTATGCTTTATGTAAATATATGTATTTATGTGTGTGTAGTGGGAGTTAAAAGATTTAGACAAATTCCTCAAATTATCTGTCATTAAGAAATTAATTTAAACAATAGTACATTAAATTCAAAATCAAGCACACACAGGAATAAATATGTTTACTTTTAATCAACAAATGCTACATCCAACAAGAACATTAGCTTCTAAATTTTCACATATATTTAAAACATCTAACCTATTAAAAGAAGTCACGTTACAAAATACAAAAGTACTTTGTTGGAAAATGACATGTTATAATGTAAGTATGTATTATATTATAAACATAACTTATTCAGTAATGCCACTAAAGAAAGAATAAAGATGTTCAGTATTGGTACACACCAGGACACATACATATATATACATATATGAATCCATAGAAAATTGGACTATTATTCCTGAAAAAAAAGAGATATGTTTGGCAAAAGCATTTTGAAATGGTGAGAATCTAGTAGACTAGTCAGTTGCTTCTTTTTATGTTATCTCTATCTAAGAAAATAAAGAGAATTTGGTGAAGCGTTCAGAATTGAATGGAGAAAAAACACATTTTCAAATATAACAGGTACAACCATTACAGTCTACTTCCCAAATCCCCTGAGTTAGATAGTATGTTTATATTGAGAGAGAAACAAGACTCATTGGATTAAAATTGGGGATAATGACTTCTGGTCCAGCATGTCAGGAGCTTGGAAGTCACCACTCTATCCTAACAAGTAAAAACCTGAATAAACTGAAAAATCAACAACTTTCTAGATTTGTTAAGGGAAGTGAGAGAGCTGGATAAATTGCTGCCCCCCCAAACTGAAGATAGACAAGGAGATACAAAGAATTATTACCTATCAGAGCAGAAACCCAGGAGCAAGAACCTCCACAGGAACCAGTGGCAAGGTAAGAAAACCTAAGCTGTGATGAATGAATTACTGGAGTCTCAATGTGGACAAGTCAGAGAGATAAAATCTTCAGGGGACCCCATGACAAAGGACCCCCTGCATTTTTTGTGTGTTTTTTGTCTTTGGGAGTTCCATAACACTCTGATAGTGAAGATCAGAAAATAATCAATCCCCTGGTGCTTCCTGCAGGGGGAAAAGCAAAGTAGCCATTTTTTCCCCCAAATTTTTATTTAAATTCTAGTTAGTTAACATTCAATGTAATATTGGTTTCAAGATTAGAATTCATTCATTCATCACATATACATACATACAACACCCAGTGCTCATCAGACCAAGTCCCCTCCTTAATATCCATCACCCGTCTAGCCCATCTCCCACCCACCTCCCTCCATCAATCTTCAGTTTGCTCTCTGTCATCTATTATTAGAGTCTCTTATGGTTTGCTTCCCTCTCTCTTTGTCCTCCCCCATTCCCCCTACCATGTTCTTCTGTTCTTCTGTTTTGTGAAGAAAAACACTGTTAGAATGTCAACACCACCCAAAGCAATCTACACATTTAATGCAATCCACACATTGAATGCAATCCCTGTCAAAATACCACCAACATTTTTGTTGAGCTAAACAGAGCTAAAACAAAGTAGCCATTTGGAAATACCCCAGAGTGCTTTGTTCTTAACTAGGTTCCCCCTCAGGAGAAACT
The DNA here is from genome assembly GCF_022355385.1 of Mustela nigripes. Taxonomy (NCBI): domain Eukaryota; kingdom Metazoa; phylum Chordata; class Mammalia; order Carnivora; family Mustelidae; genus Mustela; species Mustela nigripes. The sequence goes on along the minus strand of NC_081559.1, from coordinate 19,662,018 downwards.
ATTTAATCAGAGCCTAACCTGCTGGGTATTATCAGAGTCTAATTGACTTAGTGGAAGTGAAATGCACAACTCCAGCCCACTCTAGCCACCCTGGCCCCTCAAAGGGTTGAGAAATATTCGTGAAGTTCATGGTTCAGTGGCAGAGACTCACCAAAAAACTGGGAACTAATCATGGGACTGTAAACTTTCGCTTCCCCCACACTTCACCCCTATGTTGCTAAACTGCTATTAACAACACTTCTTTTTATCTAGCGCATCATGTTCAGCTATCCAGAAAAAAATTACAATACTAAAAGCTAAAAGTGGGAATTATTTTTATTGGCATAAATTGTTCAGTTATGTTGAATTCTCACATAATAAAATTATATGCCATGTAAACAAATGGAAGTTTTAAGTGGATTGCTGCAAGATAAGACAAATTATTGCATGTTTTCAGATCAACTTTCCATGAATACTATTATATCCTATCCATCTCTATCACAAAATAAATATTTCTAGTTTTGAAATTAATTAAAAAAATAACTTTGCTTTCTAACCATGATGAAATAACAAGGACAAGACTTAACTTCCCATCATAAACAATTAGAGGACTGGATAAAACACATGAAGTAATTATTTTTAGACACTGGATAACATTCAACATAGGAACGACCTCTGTGAGAATAGTAATCTGGTTAATATATAATAACCCTCAGTTGCTGGCTGGAGCACATTCTAGATCACTCTGCAGGCAGGGAAATTATAAGGGGTCTCACTGAACTGAAGAGATAGTGATTGGATTTCAGGGAGATTGAGGTTTTGTGGGATTGTGCAAACAAAACAAAAATTTGCACAAAGCCCTTTGAGTCTTTGCTGAGAGCTAGACTAAAAATATTTATTTGTGAAACTCTAGGAAACAGGCAAAGTAGGGCTCTGGCTGTAAACTAAATAATTCTCTGAGCTCACAAAGAATGATGTGTACTCAAACCTTGAAGCTTGTGGAGAGGTCTCAGTACTCACCTGGGCATTCAGTGTTCTCAAAAATGTGAACCTTAGGGCAGATTAAAATAAGCTGTTGAGTTCAAAAAAGACTCCAGAAACAAAAACAAAAACATACATATATCAGGGTATAAAAATTATCAGTTACAAAATATATGCTAAGCCCACAAACTGAAAACTCTAAAACATTGACAAGGGAAAGTTAATAAATAAATGGAATAATATACTTTATATATGGTTTAGAAAACTGATTAGTTTTTGAGTGACATATTTCTCCAGATTCATTTATAAATTCAGTGGACTCCCAATCAAAACCCAGCAGGGTTTTTCAGTAATTAACAAGCTTATTCAAAATGCACATAGAAATGCAAGCCTAGAAGAGCCCAAACTATTAAAAAAAAAAAATAACTAAGTTGAAAGACTTAAACTCTGATTTCAATATTACTGTAAAAACACAATATTCAAGAGGTGTGAATATTGGCTTTAGATGTAGAGATTAGAGTGAAACAGAATAAAGTTCAGACTTAGACCTGCATGGTAAAATCAATTGATTTTTTATTAATGTACATATACTTAGCTGAATAATGGCCACCTGAAGATATTAGCTCCTAAACTCTGCAACCTATAAATACTACTATATAAGTAGTCTTTGTAGTTCTGATAAAGATCTTGAGGTAGAATGATTATGCTGGGTTATCTCCATGGACCCTAAATCCAATCACAAGCATTCTTAGAAAAGAGAGGTGCCTGGGTGGCTCAGTGGGTTAAGCCACTGCCTTTGGCTCAGGTCATGATCCTGGGGTCCTGGGATCGAGTCCTGCGTCGGGCTCTCTGCCCAGCGGGGAGCCTGCTTCCCCCCGCCCCTGCCTGCCTCTCTGCCTGCTTGTGATCTCTCTCTGTCAAATAAATAAATAAATAAAATCTTTAAAGAAAAAAAAAAGAAAGAAAGAAAAGAGAGGCAAAGAGATCTGATGCATGCTAAAGAGGATGAGGCAGTGTGTCCACAGAGGCTGAGACTAGAGTGATCGGCCACAACTCAAAGAATGTTAGCAGACACTAGAAGCTGGGAGACTATTTTGACCCGGTGATACTGATTTTGGACTTTGGGCCTATGGAACTATGAGAGAATAAATTTTCATTGTTCTAAGCTATCTAATTTGTGACATTTATTATAGTAGTCACAAGACACTAATACACTGCCAAAGCTTTTAAAATGGTAAAAAGTAATGTTTTCAATGGATGGAATCACTAAGGACCTACATCCCAGAATTATAAATGCTCCATAAAATGCAAGTAGAGCACAATGCATGCTTTTTAATAAACGGTAAATGAATGAGCAAAGGAATTTATGTTGCTATGCAACTTGTTAAATTAAAATTAATAGATCTCTAAATTATTTTTAGCAAGTAACTTAGATAACAAGATGGGTTACTTGGTTTAGTCTCACCAATTCTTACCCTCCAAAAGAACTGTTAAGAATTTTCTGTTTTCCCTAAAATCAAGGGTTTATGAATTAAGATTATTTGTTCCTGTGTTTTTATTTTCCTCAATAGTGTAATTTTTAAAAGATTTTATTTATTTATTTGACAGAGAGAGCAAAAGAGCACAAGCCAGGGGGAGCCACAGAGGGAGAAGGAGTGGCAGAGAGAGAGGCAGAGGCAGAGGGAGAGAGAGAAACAGGGTCCCCACTGAGCAAAGAGCAAGACTCAGGGCTCCATTCTAGGACCCCAGGATCATGACCTGATTTGAAGGCTGATGTTTAAACAACAGAGCCACGCATGCACTCCAATAGTGCAGATTCTTAGTGTGTGTTCATTTACCTGCAAAATATCACTACGAAATAATGATAATTTAGCAGAAGCAGTACTGGAGGGTTGGTTTGTTTGCTTGCTTGCTTTTTCACAAATTTTATACCAAATTGTTATGACATTATTATGACACTGAAGTAACTGACAATTCAATTAAACTGAACTTGAAGCAGGGCGCCTGGGTGACTCAGTGGGTTAAGCCTCTGTCTTTGGCTCAGGTCATGATCTCAGGGTCCTGGGATCCAGCCCCACACTGGGCTCTCTGCTAAGCAGGGAGCCTGCTTCCCCATCTCTGTCTGCCTACTTGTGATCTCTCTCTCTCTTTCTGTCAAATAAATAAATAAAATCTTTAAAAACAACAACAACAACAACAACAAAACTGAACATGAAGCTGCTCTTTGCCTGAAAATTTAGTCAAATTGCTTAAGTTTAGGATTCCCATTAATGACCCTCACCTTAAAATAATCTATGCACAAGCAATGAACTTCTAAGAAAAAAAATATAAAATGTTCACAGATAGTCACCAAAAGCAATTGCTTATTAGCAGTTATGAAGAATTATTGTCTGAAACCAAGGCATCTTTTATTTATGTAATCAGAATTGAAATAAGGATAAAATAATTAAAAGTGGAGCCTAAACTACGTGCCTCAAAAGATATTTCTTTTCTTTTTTTTTTTTAACTTTTTTTTTTTTAAGATTTTATTTATTTATTTGAGAGAGAGACAGTGAGAGAGGAGAAGGTCAGAGAGAGAAGCAGACTCCCGGTGGAGCTGGGAGCCCGATGCGGGACTCGATCCCAGGACTCCGGGATCATGACCTGAGCCGAAGGCAGTCGTCCAACCAACTGAGCCACCCAGGCATCCCACAAAAGATATTTCTTGAGAGTTCTCAGAAGTAATTAAATGTCCTCAACTCTGCCCAGTAGCAGATTATTTTAAATATTGAATAAAAGCAGAAAAATGTGGGTTTTTTTTTTTTTTGCCACTTCATGCTACTTACCTTAAAAAAAAATCCTACTAATATTTACAATTGAAAACAGAGAAGTAATATTCTGAAAGGCTCCAAAAGAGGCAGAAATCTCCAGAAAGACAGTAATAAGAAGTTCACAACTAGAAGCTAGAATTCAGTAAGGTCTATTAGTAACTTAATCATTATTAACAATGTAATTAATGAGAAGTCAGTGGTGTAAAACCAGAACTTTGAAGTTGGAGTAAGATAAACTGAACATTTTCTTTTATTATCTTGTGGAAATTTTTTTAAAAAATAAGAACATATTCCTTTTCACAGGGAATCCTCATGAGCAATTTGAAATTGCTCTTATTTGTAGCCATTGATACCTTTGATTTTTTAATTCACAGTAATTATGTTCTACTAGTTCTGTACAGTGATTTAGTGAATACTGAAACATTTCATTTATGAGAAAAACAGAGTTAGGTACCTATGAACCTCTGGTCAAAATATTTTGGGCAAATGATCAATACTTGACTGTTCTATGTATTTTTTTTTTTTGTTCAAGATACAGCTTACATATATATATTTAGTTCACTACCAATGAACTCACAGTTAACAGCACAATATCACAGGAAGGAAGTTTATCTAACACATTTTTTTTTCTATGTAAGACGTACCACAGTCTTGCACACAGGACATCAGACAACACTTCAGCACAAAGACTGGCAACAAATTCAAACAGTAAAACCACCAACAAAAAGTACAGAGATGCAAAAAAAAAAAAAAAAAAACAAAAAACAACAACAACAACAAAAAAGCAAAGTGGTGCTGACCAGACCATAAAAAGGACACTTGTTTACATTAGGAGAGCTGAAAGAAGGCTGAGCATCCTTGTTTGGCCTCAGCTAGAACGTGCACATCAGATGATGCAAATTTTTTGTTGCTCAACATATATTCCTGAATGACCCAGGAAGTGCTATGGGTATTGTTTTTGGAGTTCCAAATAGATTCTAGTCAGCAGGCGAATTTGCAAACACGTGAATAATGAGGATCCACTATATTATGATGTGAGAAAAGACTGAAGACAAGTGGAGCTCTGAGCTGCTCAAAAACACTGCTGAAAAGGAGACTGCTTCTTCAAGGAAGGACAGCCAAGTTTTGGTCACTAAGCAAATGATTGCTCTAGTAAACCAACACACCTTGGCAGAAGGTATTTGTGCCTCTCTTTATTTTGAATTTTTAGATTGCAAAAATAGGTAGGACTCTTTTTCCAGGAAAAATAAAAACTGTAGCTACATTCCAAAGATTTGTTCCCATTAATATATTTCATCTGTGGTGCATATCCTAGAATTGCAAGCATAGTCCATATGGGGAATTAATCTACAACTATTAGCCAAGATTTAGACAATTAATAACACATGCTTGTTAGTATTAAACAGCATTGTTGGTTTTTGTAATCATTGATTTGGCTATGTTATCCCCAACCTTCTCCCCCACAAAAAAATTGTTCCCTGAGATATAAATATCCATTTATGAGACTCCTGCAATTCCACATCTCCTGACACCAGAATCATAAATGTCGTTTTACTAATTGAAATGAATTCCTCTGCATATATCAGGCAGAGGGGAGATGAGTTTATCACTTATAGTCATGCTTATTTGCTGATGAGAGAGGAGTCACATACTGCAGAATTTTTTTCAACAAAAATATCAACTGCTTTCACAGAAGCAGTACAATTAACTCATGGAATTCCAACTTAAAATGCTACCTTCAGACAGCGCACACTGTTTTTGTTTCTCAGGGATGTATATATGATATATGTCACTGGAATGAAAACATATATTTGCCTTAAAAAATCTTTCCAAAGTCAAAACACCTGCCCTGTTAATGTCAAAAGAAATATACATATTAAATAGAAAAAGCTAGTAAGTACATTTGCATTGAAAAATACTATCTGGGAAATAGCATTTCATGAGCAGCCCCTTATGACAATCATTATACAAGAAGCTCTAGGGAATTATAAGGAAAGGAGACAAAGTCTATTTGAATACCATTTGGCCAATGAACAGCAACTTCATATGTAGTGTAGTGTCTTACCCACGGCTTTCATAAGATTAAAGGTAAGGGTGATTTTAACAATGCGGTTTCCCAGAACTCATCTCAGATCTATTAAATAAGAATGTTCATGTATTGTAATCTTAACTTAAATTTTTTAAAAAATTGCCAAGCAATTCTGATGCACATGTAAGTTTGAGAATTTCTGATTAGTATTTTATGCCATATTATTCTTTTTAAAAAAAAAATTTTTTTTAAATTTATTTGACAGACAGAGATTACAGGTAGGCACAGAGGCAGGCAGAGAGAGAAGAAGGGAAGCAGGCTCCCTGCTGAGCAGAGAGCCCAATGCATGGCTCCATCCCAGGACTCTGGGATCATGACCTGAGCCGAAGGCAGTGGCTTAACCCACTGAGCCACCCAGGCGCCCCTATGCCATATTATTCTAGATAAATAATAATTTTAATTGAAATGATCCTAGAGCACAGTGAAAACACAGCATGTTCTATAATTTCTAAATGTTCCTAAATCAATGATCTGCAAATATCGGTGAATAGTCAGTTAGAATTCCTGGGCAATATTTGGAATTCAGATCTCAAGAATCCACTTTAGGATTAATTTAAAAGAATTTTTAAGAGTAAGCCTCAGAAATGTGCATATGAAAATTGTTGCCTTTTGTTTTTCAAAAAGGAATCTGAGTTTGAAATTAGTTGCCTAGTGGAGCTCCTGGATGGCTCAGTTGGTTAGATGTCTGACTCTTGATTTCTGCTCAGGTCATGATCTCAGGGTCAGGAGATCAAGTCCAGCATCAGGCTCTGTGCCTAGTGGGGGGTTTGTTTGGGATTCTCTCCCTCTCTCTCTGTCTGCCCCCCCAAGAAATAAATCTTTAAAACAATAAAATAAATAAAATTATTTGCACAGCTTAAAACCATTCCTTAAATGACAGTGCGACAAGAGTTAACATAGGACTTGCTGGGTGGGTGGTTAGGCAGTTAGAAAGAGATTGCATGGCTGGTCATTTTGGCGAAGAATAACAATTTCTCAAATACAGCCAAAGCATCAGCACACATCTTTTCTTCAGAAGGACATGGTTATAGCAGAAATAAAGACAGTAAAATAGATTTAGCTCAGAGTGAGTCAAAGAAGTCAGCACACAAAACAGCATCTTGAACAAATACTTGAAGTCCACTTGTTATCGCTTCTACAACCAAGATCTAACTGAAGACCAACGTATTATGGGAGAAAAAATACCTATTATCTAAGTTTTAAGTTTGATTTTATAAGGTGGTTTTGCAATTTGCCAATAGTTGTGATGAAGTCCCAGAACCTAAGTCAGGTTCGGTGGGGTGAGGAGGTTCGGAGCCGACAACTAAAGAAAGAATTCTTAAGACGTCGTTGGTGCAAAAGGTGATTTATTAGAGCACGGGGACAGGGCCCGTGGGCAGGCGGAGATGCGGCTGCCCCGGGTTGTGAGGGTAGGCATGTTATATGCCCTGCTGTTGGGGGAAGGTGAGGGGAAGGGAGGTGTCAGTGGAGTTTCATATGCTAAAGAGGGCCTACAAGGTGCCAGGATGTCCCAGGCCTGCCAGAGGCCTTGCCCTTGCTGCTGGATCAATGTTGTCTTTAGACCGGCCATTAACATTAAGATAGTTGGGAGACTTTTTGGTGGGGTGTCACAATCCTGCTATCAATCGTCTTTGTTAGTGAGATTTAGGACATTTGTAAGCCAAGGGAGACTCCTGTCTAGCAGGATTGTGAGCTCTGCAAGTTAACTATTTGCTTATTGTTCATGGCAGTCAGGGCTGCCTGAGGGATGCTACACTTACGGAGGGGAAAGGGTGAAGAGGGGGTGCAAGGCGCCAGCTCCTGCTTTGTCCTCAGCCAGCCTCCTGCTCCCTCATCAGTTGGATGACAAGAAACTTTACCTAAGAAGTATTCTACCAAAGGATGTGCCACTCATTGAATCTTTGGTGCAACCAGAGACAGGAGCAGAGGTGAGCTCAGCCACCAGTTTCTGAGGCTCCTATGCTCAGGACACTAAACCTGCTCAGGTAACCCAGCTGGCATCCGTGGTGCTGGGGTCAGATGACAGCAGCTTCACCCACTGCTCCCACCCCCAAACCCAAGGCTCTACCATCCCTCTTGCAATGGATTATATTCAGGATAATCTTCTGTCTCTTCAAATTCTCACCACCCACTTTTCAAATATTTTAACATTTTAAAATACAAATATTTAAATAGTACATAAGTGTGTTTAAACAATGATACATGTTACCCAGGTTTGGGATCCTTTTTAATTGTTATCTTTTGTAGCATCTTCTGAATTTATTTTTTATTTGAAGACTTCCCCTAAGAGAATGTCTTTGTGGCAAACTCTCTGTAGTGAACATCACGACAATGCTCTACTCTGATTCCTTGGGTTCACTATTTACCACAACTTACCTTTCAAGGTTTCAGTGCAGGATCAGATTGAACTGACCACAGGAAGACTGTGATCCTGCTTGAATTCAACTGCTTACCTGTTTTGCTTTTCTCATTCTCTTGCTGGTTTCATCTAGAACTGCTTCCTTAATAAACCACTTACAAAGCAATTTTTGACTTCTTGCGGGGATCCTGGCATAAGACACCCAGTGAGGTCTTCTGAGACTGAGAATATTTTCATTATTTGAAAGACAATTTGGAGCCCCCTGGGTGACTCAATCGGTTAAGCACTCAACTCTTGGTTTTGGCTTAGGTCATGACCTCAGGGTCATGGAATTGAGCCCAAGACTGGGCTCCACTCCACACTTAGCACATAGTCTGCTGGAGATTCTCTCCCTCTTTCCCCCACCCCCACCCTTCCCCTGACTCATGTACACACTCTCTCTCTCTAAAGCAAACAAATAAAATCTTAAGAAAAAAAAGACCATTTAACTGAAAAAAGAAAAGTATCCCAGATTCATTTTGTTTCCTTCAGTATTATAATAAATATTATGTGGTAAATATTTATTATAATAAATATTATGAAGTATTATAATAAATATTATAAAACAATATAAAATTATTATAATAAATATTTTCTTGAATATAATACTGCTGTTAAGAAGTCTGAAGCCAATTTCTCTTGCTTCTTTATGGGTAATCAGTTTTTCTTCTCTTGAAGATTACATGTTTTTTCTTTTGTTTTTGGTATCTTTCAGGTTTAATGTATCTAGAAACCTTGATCATTGCCATAAAAAATTATAATTTATAAGACAACAATGAATACATTGTAAAATGCAAATGGTAAGAACTTTATTAAATATTTATATTTGCTTACTTAGTCTATAATGCATGGGGCACAGCAGGACTTTATCAAATACTAACATATAGGGGCGCCTGGGTGGCTCAGTGGGTTAAGCCTCTGCCTCTGGCTCAGGTCATGATCCTAGGGTCCTGGGATCGAGCCCCACATCGGGATTTCTGCTCAGCATGGAGCCTGCTTCTTCCTCTCTCTCTGCCTGCCTCTCTGCCTACTTGTGATCTCTGTCTGTCAAAAAAATAAATAAAATCTTAAAAAAAAGATATCAAATACTAAAATATACCCAATTAAATATTAACTATGCTATAATAGATTAGAAATATTTTAATGTTTTCAACCCTTCTGTAGGAATTCTTTCATTATGCTATATTCTCTAAAACAAATCATAGTGCAAAGTTTAATTTGTTGAAGAATATTTGCTCGTGATAAAGGAGATACTGATATAATCTGGAAGTTGACAATGCTAGTATAACAGGTAGCTTATTTCACATGTCAATCTGCAGTACCTATCTGTATCATGTGGTTGGATATAATAAAACACACATAGGCAAGCACAGAATGTTGATTTATCACCAGTTCTAGTTTTAAAAGGATCCAGATATATCCAACACAATACAGAAAATGAACAAAGTGGGAAGACTCCCACTACCTCATATCAAGATTAATTAAAAAATTATAATAATTAAGACAGCATGTTGCCAGCAAAATAACAGACACATAGATAATAGTACAGAATACAGAGCCCAGATATAGCCCCAGATAATGTAATCAACTTAGTTTTGGCAAAAGTACAAAAGTAATTCTATGTAATTCTATGGAGAAAAGATAATTTTTCACCAGGGGTGCCTGGGTAGCTCAGTGGGTTAAGCCTCTGCTTTCGGCTCAGGTCATGATCCTGGGGTCCTGGGATCAAGTCCCACATCGGGCTTTCTGCTCAGCAGGGAGCCTGCTTCCCTTCCTCTCTCTCTGCCTGCCTCTCTGCCTACTTGTGATCTCTCTCTGTCACATAAATAAATAAAAATCTTTTTTTAAAAAAAAGATAATTTTTCAACAAATAAACATGCTGGGAAAAAAATGGGCATACACGAGAAAAAAGGGAAAGAAAGAAACCTGTATACATACCTTACATTGTGTACAAGGTTGGGTAAAATGGGTGAAGGCAAGTGGAAGGTACAGGCTTCCAGTTATGGAATGAATAAGTCACAGGAATAAAAAGTGGATCATAAGGAATACAATTAATGATATTGTAATAGTGGTGATGTAACAGGACAGATGAAGCTATATTGTGGTAACCACAACATAATGTATTATCTTGTCAAATCACTAAGTTGTATACTTGAAACTAACATAACATAGTGTGTCAACTACCCTGAAAAAGAGTTAACTCAAAATGGATCATAGAACTAAATGTAAAATCCAAAACAATAAAATTTCTAGAAGAAAGCATAGAAAGTCATCTAGGTGAACTTGAGTTTGGTGATCTGTTTTTAGATAAAACATCAAAATGATGATCCATGAAAGAAAAAAAAAGTAACAATTAGACTTCATTAAAATTTAAAAATTCTGCTCTGTGAAAATTATCATCAAGAGAATGAAAAGATAAGCTATTGAGTTTGAAAATTATTTGTAAAATATACATATGATAGAGGACTTATAGTCAAAACTCTTAAACTCAACAACAAGACCCAAATTAAAAACTGGCAAAATATCTGAACTGATGCCTCACCAAAAAAGATATGGGGAAGGCAATTTTTCATATAAAAAGATCTTCAACGTCATTTGTTACTAGAAAATTGCAAATTAAAACAACAATGAGATACCACTATGTAACTATTAGAATGGATAAATTCCAAAAATTTGACAATACCAATTACTGGCAAGGATGGGGTGCAACAGGAACTCCGATTCTTTGCTGGTGGAAATGCAAAATGCTACATTTGCTTTGGAAGATAGTTTGGCAGTTTCCTACAAAATTAAAAGCATTTTTTTATCACGTGATACAGCAGTCATGTTCCTAGGTATTTTCCCAATTGAGTTAAAAGCTTATGTCCACACAAAGACCTGTTCATATTATTTTTTAAATAAGTTTTTGACAGTAGTTAAAACTTTAAAAAGTTGGATCTTCTCCTCATCCTATTATTTGAAGATATCCTATGTTGGCATCTTTTGCTATCTGTTGAGCATTAAGTTTTGTTACACACATGGCATGTCAATATTTTAGAGATTATTTTTCTCAAATAATTGTAGTTATGCACTGTTAATAAGTTACATGCATCCTAAAAACAATTTGAAAATTCTCTGTTTTCTTTCTTTGTGTTGACCAAATTCAAATTTCTCACATAGAAAACAAGTAAGGGCATGGCTAGTTGACCATGCAGTGGGCAGCATGAAAGCATCACTAATGTTATGGACATTATCTCTCATTTATTTTCCTGTTGTTGCTGTTGTTTCTAATTATTTTAATTTCATGTGACTTCAAAATTTTAGAAAGATAAGAAGTGGCATTTTTATTGGATGCCTTTAAAAAGTAGGAAAGAAAGCCAGAACTAGCTTTTCATCATCACTATTTAATAATATCAAAGCAGATATCCTGTGCCATGATCATCTGTTAATTATTATTTCCTGAACCAATAAGACAAGTAGTGCATCTCAAGACCTTTATATCTATCCTGATCCTTGAGTATTTGATAACTCCAAGAGTAAGATTTATTTGATTCCCAGGTCCAACCCAGGGTTTTTGTTTAGTTTGTTTTTCTTTCTTTTTTTTTTTTTTTAGGAAAAAATAATAAGAAAAAAAATGGAATAAATGGGATCAATTTTGACAGCATTTATAAAAGCTTCATGTACTGCAATATGTTGAATTAAAATTCCAAAGTTCTGAATTATCTATGCTCCTTTTTATATAAACATTCCAAATCTTTTATTCATTCTCTCAATATTTTAAGTTAATATAGTCACAAATATGATCGCCACTCCTTTTAATGATATGAATATATCTTCTCAACTTCTCAATTTAGCTTGGCTTCTTAGACTCTTCCCAACAGATCTTTCTTACTTTTACAGTCTGACCTCCCATTATTTTCTTCATCCTCTACACACAAGTCAAATTGGATTCATAAAGTCTATCCACATACATCATCTCATAGCTGATGTCACTATCATCTCAGAGCTGCAAGATGGAGGTCCAGCAAGATCAGGCACTTGTCCAGAATCTCACCATGAGTAACAGCAAAGGACACTGGGGCTGGTCTCCCCATCCCTTCTGGGGTTCCTGACATTTCTCCACAATGCCTGCAGGAGGAGCAGTTATACTTTAACTCCAAGCTTCTGTGCTTTTAGACCAAGGAAGGAAGTTGGGGATTTAGAGCCGGTTGGGTGTCAATGTGAAGACAAAATTTTTTATAGATAGGGAGCTATAGACATCATCCAGTAATATCGGGAGAGCAACCATTACATTATCCCATTTCCATATCTAATTTTGCCATCATCTATCATTTTCCCTTTTTTCTTTGGATTAGAGAATCAGAGTTCAGGCAGGTGAATGGCTGTGCATCTGCATTTTTGTTTTTCCTTAAAAATAATTTATAGCCTACCTTTATGTGAACTATCTAAAGAAAAAAGTGAATCATGGAATAACATTGTTTATTTCATTTATATGCCCTTCTATATAAAATGTTCTGAATGTGCAGCAAGGTTACAACATTAGAGGGGAGGTCTGAACAAGTTTAAAAGAGCTCTTCCCGTGAAGGGCGTTCTTACTTCCCATGGAGATACACTGTGACTAGTATCTGTTTTTTCCCCTACTGTAATAAACTATCTTCACAAATGGAAATGTAGGTCACATTATGATGTTTTCCATCCTTTCTCTTCAGAAAAAAAGTAAAAGCATTCTCATTAATCATTATTGCATAATTTCATGTCAAAGATCTTTTTGCCAACTCTAAATATCCTGGCTTTTTTAAATGGCATATTGGTCTTCTGTCGTGTACTGTGGTTAACATGCCTCTGGAGGACATTCATTAGTTATCTCTGAGAAAATAGTCTCACATTCTAAGTCTGTGGAAAGTTCTCTATATCATGTCCTCAAGCATTAAAGAAAAGTTTAATCTGAGTATCAAAGCCAGACCCGATTCTTCTCACTTCAAGCAGGGAGTACAAATGAAGAATGTGAGGAAAGGAAGACTATTGGTAACCAAAGTTGTCTTCCCATTAGACCTAATTAACAGCATTACCAGAACCCCAAGCAACTGACCATTTCTCCCTTTTGTTATTCAGAATCTCTAGAAATGACTTTTTGGATTGCTGAACGATATCTTCCTCCCACTATGTGCCAATCCCACTGATCACTGAATGGTCACAGTGGTCTCCATTCTTCTTCCCGGCATTGCTTCAGACCCTTCCTTTTACTGCTTTTGCTATTCCTCGTCTGCTCTTCTCTACCAGTAACTATATGAGAGAGGTGAGACATACCCACATCTTCTTTGCACTCTTGTAGCTCTGAGTTGGCACTGACTCCCAGTTTCTGTATGTTTTTCATAATGTGATATTTTAAATATAAATGATTCATCCAATTCACTGTCACTTTCCCTTTTTTTTATGCTGCTCTTTTCTTTCTTTTAGAAGTAAGGCACAGGTTTCCTAGTAGATCTGATACTAAGGTAAGAATCTAACAACAGATTTGACTATGTATAGCTGATGCTGAAATGAAAATCTTTCCGCAATTTCAAAATACAAAAACCAACTTCAAATTTCAACAACAAGTTAAATATTCACATCTACTATCTGGGCTCACTTTTTCTGACCCTTTCCTTACTTACCATTTCCTTATATAGCCTAGCAGGGTAAGAATTAGCAATGGGTCTCTGACTGCTTGAACAATCTTTAAGCCACTCTCAGCACAAGTATATTAAGTTATTCTGCCTTTTCTAAGGTTTGTATGCCCAGTGCAGCCCTCTAAACTTCTTAGCTGAGCTACGTAAAACTATATTGATAAACAACCTCATCTGATTTGTTTGGTGCCAACTCTGTAGCTTCTGGAAATCTTATGCTTCCTCTCCTACCCATGTTGATCTCTTGCTTTGTTGATCTTCCACTCCTTGAGTACAATACCCTGGTGTTTCTGAATTTTACGTTTCTGGTCTGGTATTTTGAAGGACTGAAGAAAAAAATTAATCAAACATCAGTCATATCTGAGTTCTTCCTCTTGAGATGTCCTTGGGGTCACTATCTTGGATTCTGAACACTGAGCCACTGACAAGCTTTGTCTCCAGGTGACCCTAAGGCTCTACATTCCCAAACTAGATATACTGTATGGTCTGATATACTGTATGGCCCCCTGCCCTGGCCTGTTAACCTTGTAGGGCTATAAAAACATATGTATATAATTTTTATATGTTATAACTCATATGAAAATAAATAAAAGGCTTTAAGCTCTGCCTTATGGTATATATTAAGCTATTGCAATGGAGTGTCCAAAATAAAATGACCCAAACAAGATAGAAGAATATTAGTCTCAAACCTAATAGTCCAGATTTGTAATCCCAGGTAGTTAATTCTGTTTTATAGTTTTTCAAGTGCCTCTTCAATCTCCTCCAGTGATGCCTTTGTCTGTGTGGTCAGACATATCTTATTAAATTTGCATTCTAACCAATGAAAGGAAGAAAAAGAAGAAGGGAACAGAGGAAATCTTCTTTTTAAGTGATTTGACCCAAAAGATACAACCCTCACCTCCGATCACATTCCATTCCCAGGGCTTAGCCATATGGCTAATCCAAGATGCAAAGGAGTCTAGAAATCTAGGTTAGAGAATCATATATCCAGCTAAAACCTGAGAGGGAGTTTCTTTTCCTAAAAAGAAGAAAAGGAGACTGGATAGGGGGAAATTAACCACATTTACCACAGAGATATATTTCTGCTATTCAAAAAAGCAGAAGAAATTCAGCCAACCCATCCTGAGCACAAACTTACATTACAGTGACTTGGGATACTGGCAATATGTAATGGAACTCTGAGTACCTGAACTTCATGGAATCATACAAAATAGGTGGGTCTTACCTAAACAGGAGGAGGATTTAGGAAATACAGCCATTTATTCCAAGTTATTAGTTATTAGTTACCATGCAGTAAGTAAAACACTCGAGAAAATTGATATAAGAACATCATTAAGACTAACTATACTAAAGTTAAAAGTATGTATAGTTATAGATATATATAAGTATACATAGTTACATACTACATACTATATAGTTATAAGACTAAATATACTATGCTAATACTTACTGCTTCTAAATTTAAATACGTTTGATAATATTTAAACTACATAAATAATCAAATGTGGTAACAACATTATGAAATATACATAAGAAAAAAACATATGTTGTAGTCTGCATGGAAAGGAATCAAAAAGCACATATTTGAAACAAAGCAGTAAACAGTCCCATTTGCTCACTTTTATCTCCCTGCACATACGCAAATACACAAGATAGCAAAGCCTGCAGATTTGGCCTGAACTTTCCCAAGAGCTAACTTTTTAATTATCAGGTCCACTGAGTCATAAAATCTTTAAAAATTGATTGCTTAAAACTGAATCAATAATCTGCTAGTTACACTACATATTTATAAAGAAAGAAACAAGAGGAAATAAATTATAAATCAATTTTTTCCTCTACTCTGTATGATCATTTTCATTACTGATTTATGGGTACCCTGTGCTCCTGAAACATACTCATTCCTACAGGAAAATCTTGATGAAATTATCATGAAACTTTGTTTTAATCTGCTGAAAAAATTGTATACCATAAAAATAAAACCTTAGTATAAAGTAAGGTAGTTATGAAAAACAAAGAATAAATAGGAAATAAGAAGTTATAGACAGTAAATATGTATTTGGTCTTTATCCTTTGTTTGCTAGAGAATTAGGATGAGCGAGAGTCTGATCAATCATTTTTTTCCCCAGTTTTAATGCCTGGATGTGATCATCCTGATGGCATTTTACCCATGATCTGACCCAGTATTTATGCTAGAGAATGGATTTTGGAATTCTTTCTGCATGGAAGGTGCTAAGGCCAAAGGTAGTCCTTCCTCCAAAAGTCTGAGTGACAGATTTAAGTAATAAACCAATTATAAGGGATATAGAACCAGAAGAACTGAGTGGAAGGGCCAGAAAGAGGGATCATCCATGTAAACAAAGGTGGAAGAACTCCAGGGTCTATAAGCTCTTCACACATTTCTCCCATGTTCATATGACAGGCCCGAGATACCAAAACAGAGCCATGCTTAGAGGACCGTGCTTCCCACCGAGTTTTCTGAGAAAGCACTAATTCCTCAGAATGTACTAAGAATAAAAGTTTTGCATTTTTAATACCATAATATAAAATGTTCCAGTTAGTATTTTAGCTCCTGTATTGTCATACTTGGGAATGTTTAGCTGAAGTATCAGTGTTTCTTGAAATCAGCTTTAAGAAACACTGATGCTCAGGTTCCATATGCAGAAATTATGTTTAATTAGTCCAGAGTACACTCAGAAACTAGACTTCTCAACCTCCTTAGGGGATTTTGGTTGAGAACCACTGGATTGAAGTACTAAAAATATGGGAATTTTATGTTATATTTATACTGATTTCCTGATACTTAAATATTTATTTTTTTCTTTGAAACTATATTATTTATATATCCAGGAAAATGTATAAATCTCTGTAACATTTCATTGACATTTTAGCACTTTGAATCTTATTTCACATTTATTAAGTCTTTTGTAGTAGTAGCCCTATATTACCATGTATGTGATGAAAGAGCCTAAGGTTCTCAGGTTAAGGCACACTAAAACTAGTTAAGTATTATGGCTCTCTTACTCTGTTTTTCATCAAAAATAATTTTTTAAGTTTTATTAAATTTAAAGAAATTTAAAGAAAGAAATATGACAATCATTAATTTGAAATGTAATGGTCATGATTGTTCATTCTTCATTATTCATTGTATCTACATAATACTTTAACCCAATATTTATACTCCCATCTCCAGTGATTTGCTTAAGAACCAGTTATGTTTAATGAAATAGAAAGAAAGTCTGCCTGAGTAATCTAAGGAATGCTATCTCACACTTAAGATGATATGGAAAGGGAGAGTTTCTCCTCTTCCCTGGATGATTTCATTTTTGAATGAATTATCAGGCTAACTTGTTGGTTTTAAGCAGACTCATGAAGACTGACTGAGGGAGAATATGGGAGAGGAGATGAGAGAAGATAAAGAAGGGAGCAGTTGTAAAGCAGGAAGAACAAAGAGCCTGGGAGTGCAAAGGGAAGGTCTGGAAATAGGTGAACAAATCTGAGAAGGAGTAAGGACATAGTAGGAAGAAATTTCAGGCAAGGATGACTAATGATCCATGTTCTTGTGTCATCCCTCCCCCTGAGTGTGGGTGTGACCTGTGACTATGAGGGGACAAGACTCCCATGACTGAGTCAGGTTATGGCAAAGGAGAAAGGATTTCACATCTATAATTAAGGTATCTAATCTGTTGACCTTGTGTTAATGAAAAAAGAAATAATTCTGAGTTGGTTTGATCTAATTAAGAAGTTTTTAAAAAGAGGGTACAGAAGTAGGAAGCAGGAGCAGAGATGTTCTTCTGTTGATCTTGAGAAAGGAACCTGCCATGTTATGGAAAGGACCATATGGCAGGGCATGCTGTGTGGTCTCTAAGAGCTAGGGATCTCAGTCCCACAGCAGCAAAGGAAACTTAAATTCTGCCAAGAAACACCTAGTGTTTGGAAGAGAGCCTGGAGCCTCAGATGAGAATTCAGCCCCAGACAGGACCTTAACTGCAGCCCTGTGAGATTCTGGGCAAATGACCTTGCTAGACCTGCATGAACTTCTGATCCACAGAAACCAGGATAATGATTTATCATGTTTTACGCTACTAAATTTGTAGAAATTTGTTATGTGGCTATAGAAAATTAACACAAGGAGAAGATAAAAGATGAGGGTGCTATGATTTGTTTTTAAATTCTTCTTAGTCAATTAGAAGATGAGGTCATGTGCAAAAAGCCAAGGAGAAAGATGGGTGATTAAAGATGAGTGGATAATGAAGAGTTTAAATCAGTACTGGGATAAATTCAAGAGTTTAATTTAACATAAATTGCTTGTGTTTGTGTGTTGTCTTATAGTGCTGGTGAAAAGAAAATTATAGATTGCACTGTATTTTTTATGCTCATGGATCATTTGCAAACTCTTGTTTGCAGACATTCCATACTACAGTTCACGTAATTGCAGATGTCCCATTGGCAGCCTGAGATCTCATTCTTTGCCAATATTGAGGCTATATTCAGGCCTTCCTCAGTTTTCCCTCAAACTCCACAATACCTATAAGTAATGTGTGGTTTTGTGGGGATATAGGGAAATGTGACTACATTAAATGGCAAGGTTTTTTATAAAAAGTACTTCTAAATATTGTATTCATTTTTTAGGACTGCTATTAACATAGTGCCACATAGTGAGTAGCTTAGACAACAGAAATTTATCCTCTTGCAATTCTCGAGACTAGAAATCCAAGTTCAGGATATCAGCAAAGTAGGTTCTTTCTGGAACTGTGAAGAAGAATCTGTTTCATGTCTCTTTCCCTGCTTATGCTGGTTTGCTGCCAATCTTTGACATTCTATGACTTGTAGAAGCATCAACCCATCTCTGCTTGGTGTTCATATGGCATTCTCCACACATGTGTGTGCTTCCTCACATTGTTTTCTCTCTGGGCATAACTGCATCCAAAATTCCTGTTTCTCTATGGGCACTTATATTGGATTAGGGTCCTGCCTCATATTAACTTAATTATCTCTTTAAAAACTTTATTTGCAAATAAAATCACCTTCTGAGGCACTGTGGGTTTAGTACCTCAAAATATCTTTCCTTAATATGACCTGTAACAAATATTTCATTCTTTATATTCCTCTGTGTCTACAACACTGTATCTTCATTATTGTTGTTTTTCCCAACCTCTGTGGCCATATCTATATTCCTCATTAACAGTCATAAATATTTTAGGTTACAATCAGTAGACATATAAAGGACTCAAGTGGTTCTCCAGGTAAGTTAATGAAGACCAACTGCTAGATGTTTGAAAACAGACATCCCAAATGTCTACTGTGCCTATTACATCCATGTTCGGACATTTTTCACCATCGGGAGCTCTGTGAAAATCAAGAGAAACAGTAAGAGATAAAATGATAAATACTCAACACATACGGATATTTCATGATGTCACCATTTTTTTCTCTCTGCCCATTTTTTAGTTTTTTTTGCTTGTTTATATCTCTGAAGCATTTTTTTCCTCTACTTTTCCCTTCAAACCAAATCTTAATAATAAGTTGTCATGACTTTAACAATTGCCTATTGAATATTCATAAGACATTGAATTAGTATTTACTTATAGGTCTGACACAACTTAATTCCAAAAACTAATTCTTCTTACCATGACTTCTGAGAGTTCGAGTTACAGTTAATTGGTTAAACTTCCAGTTTGTTCGCTATTTTGAAAAATAGTGACTTTGTAAAATGTTTAAACTACAATGTTATTTCCCCAATGAGATTATTACCTGATTTTTTACTTCCTAATAAATGGCTTTATTTACCACAGAAATGTTCTGAATGGTAAAGATGTTACTTTAATCAATAAAAGATAGAGGTTTCAGAAAAATAAACTCAGGTTTTCAATATTTGAGTTTCACCACAAAAATGACTGAAAGCAAAAGTTTACTTTCTCCAACAATATGTGACCTAGTTGCAAATTCTTTGGTGATAAAGAGGATTCGGATCACGTACTAACTTTGTGGGGGAAACTTGACCTCTTTAATGTGGTCCTTCAGATATGATTGGGAGTATAACTTTGCCTATAATTCTTCTACCAAAGAAACCATTGTGGTAAGTGGTGTTCTTAAGAGGATAATGCCTGAAGCCAATTACAGTTGGAGTTTTGGAGTTCTTTTACTGATAACTAAAGAAACTAACATCCCAACTCTACCCTGAGTGATCTGTCCTGTCCACTGGCCTATTAAATATGTTGCTCTGGTGATTCTAATGTGCAGTCAAGGTTGAAAAATTGAGTCCCAGAGGAAAAATCATTCTCTCATGCTGCATCCATTCTTCTGAACCTTTCTATGCAGATGAAATTTATATAAGATGTGAATGGGTGAACAAAACATAGAAAAGCGGTAAAGATTAACAAACAAATAAGTATTTGTTGACTATCTTCTACAGGTGACCCTTGAACAGCACAGGTTTAAGTGGATCCTGCCCACTGAAATGTGTATTTTTTTTTATGGTACAGTACTGTAAATGTATTTTCTCTTCCTTATGGTTTTCTTAATACCATTTTCTTTTCTTTAGCTTTCTATATTACAAGAACATAGTATATAATACATGTAACATACAAAATAGGTGTTAATTTACAGCTTATGTTATTAGGAAGGCTTCTGATCAACAATAGGCTATTAATAGTTGAGTTTTGGGGGAGTCAAAATTTGTACATGGATTTTTGGGTGCACAGTGAGTCAATGCCCCTAATCCCTGCATAGTTCAAGGGTCAGCGGTATCTGCCAATTGTTCTGTTGGCACTGGACTTACTGTAATGGGAACTGCATATATAAAGGTTTGGCACTGCCCAAGGAAAGAAACAGCCAGTAAATGGAGGAAAAGATAACACATTGTTACTAGTAATATTTTAAATAATACAAGTATGCAAAAGTCTATAAAGGAGCAAAGAGCAGAGGGACTTACCCTCACATACAAAACAGCCAAAAACCAAGAGAAGGAGAGTCATTTGTAAAAAGAAAGATGAACAAATTTAAAGGTAAAAGTCAGTATGATAGGACTATTTTTTTAACTAGTCTCTTGTATGTCCTTTCTCTTAATCAGCCAGTCTTGCATTGATTCATCAGGAGTTCTAAGAACCTGTGACTGATTAATAGCAAGTGCCATTACAATAGAGCATGAACCTAGACAGCCTGTCAATGTAAGCATCCTTACCAGTCTTAATTGACTCTAGAACTTCAGAGATACAAAATATTAGTATAGCATAACATATATAATATAGTTTGCCACATGAGCTGGCCTGGGGATATAGCTAATTTCATCAACAGTAAAGTCAGTCAATATGATCTCCTTGATAAAAGGAAGTGGAGATGCAACCTGGGGGGTTTGGGGGGTAGAAAAAGAATCAATGAAACCAGATGGGATCGGGAGGGTGACAAACCATAAGAGACTCTTAATCTCCCAATACAAACTGAGGGTTGCCAGAGGGGAGGGGGGTAGGAAGAAGGGAGTGGAGTTATGGACATTAGGGAGGGTATGTGCTATGGTGAGTGCCGTGAAGTATGGTGAAGTGCTGTGAACCTGGAGATTCACAGACCTGTCCCCCAGGACGAATAATACATTATATGTTAATAAAAAAAGAAAAGAAGAGAAAAAAAAGTTACTATCTTTAAATCAGATGAAAAAATCTAGCTCATACACTCTGGCAAGCCATCTATTCAGGGTTAACTTCTTCTTCTTTTTTTTTTTTTTTTCAAGATTTTATTTATTTATTTGACAGAGAGAGATCATAGTAGACAGAGAGGCAGGCAGAGAGAGAAAGAGGGAAGCAGGTTCCCTGC
This sequence comes from Mustela nigripes, assembly GCF_022355385.1. NCBI lineage: Eukaryota > Metazoa > Chordata > Mammalia > Carnivora > Mustelidae > Mustela > Mustela nigripes. The sequence continues at coordinate 19,640,310 of NC_081559.1, read as the reverse complement.
TGAGCAGAAAGCCTAATGCGGGACTTGATCCCAGAAGCCTGAGATCATGACCTGAGCCAAAGGCAGTGGCTTAACCCACTGAGCCACCCAGGCGCCCCTGGGTTAACTTCTTTTACCACTCAAGAATCTTAATATAAATTGATCCAAAGAGAATCATCACACATCACTGGATTTATGGTCCTGGAGTAAATTCTTTTTTTCTCTTCTACCTGTTTCACAGAGATACTGTAAAAACTTTTTAGCTTATGCTTTATATCCAATAAAATCTATGAAGATCCTGAGGCCTTTAGAAGGAATTCCATTTTAATATGCTTTTCTATTATTGGTGCTTTATTATAGAGATTGGTTTGCAATTTGTGTTTGAAATTTATTTATTAATTTAATATTTTATGTTAGTTTCTGTCATAAATTTTATTAAAATGCTATAAACTAGGGAAGACAAATAGTAATATTTTTAATTGTACCTACTTACCAGTCAGAAAATACAGAATGTCACTCACTCACAGATCAAACTTTTAAGCAATTTTTTGTGACAATGATAATTATTTTCTCTTCTGAAACTGTAATTTTAAAAATAATCAAATCTGTAGGCTGCTGCGTTTACATTTTAATGGTTTAAATTAGAAGTGAAATTAAACACCAACACAATTCTGAAATAGTCTTGAAAACAATTTTTTAACTTGCTTACTGAATTAATTTTTAAAGACATTGAGGTTTTTAAATTATTTTTATATTTTATTATTATTATTATTCAGGTATTATTTTATTATTTATTTTTTATTATGTTCAGTTGGCCACTGTACAGTACATCCTTAGTTCCTGATACAGTTTTTAACTAGGAAGATTGCATTATATTTCTTTTATTATTATTATTTTTTTAAATTTCTTTTCACCATAACTGTATTCATTGTTTTTGCACCACACCCAGTGCTCCATGCAGTCTATGCCCTCTATAATACCCACCATCTGGTTCCCCCAACCTCCCACCCCCCACCCCTTTAACACAATGTTTTTCAGAGTCCATAGTCTCTCATGATACACCTCCCCTTCCAATTTCCCTCAACTCCCTTCTCCTCTCCATCTCCCCTTGTCCTCTATGATATTTGTTATGCTCCACAAATAAGTGAAACCCTATGCTAATTGACTCTCTCTGCCTGACTTATTTCACTCAGCATAATCTCTTCCAGTCCCATCCATGTTGCTACAAAAGTTGGGTATTCATCCTTTCTGATGGAGGCATAATACTCCATAGTGTATATGGACCACATCTTCCTTATCCATTCGTCCATCGAAGGGCATTTTGGTTCTTTCCACAGTTTGGTGACTGTGGCCATTGCTGCTATAAACATTGGGGTACAGATGGCCCTTCTTTTCACTACATCTGTAACTTTGGGGTAAATACCCAGTAGTGCAATGGCAGGGTCATACGGAAGCTAGCACTATTTTTAATTTCTTGAGGAATCTCCACACTGTTTTCCAAAGCGGCTGCACCAACTTGCAAACTCCACTAAGAAGCCTGCTCATGAGCTGTTCCATGTAATTTGCCTACAGATCCCCCTTGCCTGTGGGCACTCTCAGAGCTCTGCAGACCTCACCTCCACAAACTCCCACCCCACAGCAGGAGCTAGTCTGAAGGCAGGCAAGGGAAAGACTAGAAACCTCAGTTTTTTTGTTTGTTTTTTTTTTGTTTGTTTGTTTTAGTGCTGCCTTTGGAAAAACAACAAAGAGGCTGTCAGCAAGCAACCTGGTGTGCTATGGGATGAAGAGAAGGTAGACAAGCTTAAGAATTCTGCTACAAGAGAGAGCAAGAACAGTGGGGTCGGTGTATTGAAAGAAGTTCTAAGAAAACCTCAGAATCCCTAGTAGTGTTGATGGAAGTTATTTCTCTCCTTCAAGAGAGAAATTAACTACTTTCAAGTAGTTAATGACTGGAGGATGTGAGAGTTACTTCAAATGTGAAGATAGCAATGCAGAAACTTCAAGGAATATGAAGAAAATCAAGGAAACATGATACTGCCAAAGGATCACAATAATCTATCTGTAACTGATCTCAAAGACATGGAAACGTAATTTTCCCAATAAATATGTCATAGTAGCTATTTTAAGGAAACTCAAAGAGCTACAAAAAACAGAGAAATATATCTTGATATTAGGAAAACAGACATGAACAAAATGAAAATTTCTCAGAGAAATCATAAAAAAGGACCAAACATTCTGGAGCAGAATACAATAAATGAAACAAAAATGCACTAAAAAGCATCAACAACACAATGGATTAATCAGAAGAAAGATATTGTGAGTTAGAAGACAGAACTATAAATTATCTGTTCAGAGAAGAAAGAGTGAAGAAAGTCTACATGAATCATGGTGCATTATCAAACAAAACTATATTCACATTATGAAAATCTCAGAATGTGAAGACTGAGAAAAAGGGCAGAAAGCCTATTTAAAGAAATAACGCCTGAAAACTTCCAAATCTGGAGAGAGATTTTGATATCCAAGTTCATAAAGCTCACAACACTTGAGATCAAGAGCTGATGCATGCTCTACTGACAGAGCCAGCCAGGTACCCCACCACTGTATACTTTAAACTAACACAATATTATATGTAAATTATATCTCAATAAAGCTGAAAAAATTTTTTAAAGAAAAAAAAGACATTGAAGATTTGATTAATTATTATGGGCTGATTAATCCACAGTTCATACAAAAACACAAACATGTATGAACATACATATCACTTTTTTTTCCTTTTCACAATTTCATGTTAATCCACATTTTAAATATACTCAAATGTAAAGACAAAATTTTGCAGCTTTTGAAATAAATTTAATTGAATTATTTTATCAGTTTTTTATAAGGAAATATTAAAGCAAGTCAGTAACCAACTAACTGCAATGTTCAATCTCCCTTCACTCAAAATGTGCCTGGAGTTAGTTTTCCTCCTCAATTATGTTTGATTTGCCAAAAATAAAAGTCAGTAGAGAGTTCTGCTTTTAACAGGTTATGAAACACAACCAAGGTAAAATAATCCATCAAGTTTTACTCTAGTGATATTTTTTCTTTTACATTTTAGTTTTTGTTTGTGATTTCAACATGTTTTATATTAGTACTTTCTAAAATTTCACTTTATTATAAAAGAAATATATTTGTGTTGTATAATTTAAACAATACTACTTTATAAACTTTAGTATATTTAAACATATAAATACTTACAAAATACATATTTACATATTGTATATATTTACATATGTATGTATTTTATGTATATGTAGTCATTATTTTTAAATGATAGATTATTAAAATATATCATAAACAAACATATCATATTTTCACTGTAACATTATCCAATACATATTAAGTACTAAGTACACATTGAATACTAAAGAATATTCAAAGAGTACATGAAGATATGAGATCTGACTTCAGATTATTCAAAAAGGTAAAAAGCAGACAGAATAGATATAAAAACACAACCATATGCAAAGCATTTTGCTACACAGTAAATGTTTAAAAAAATAAAAAATATAAGTAGAAAGCTTAAAACACTCCAGGAAATTATAACATCTTCAGTTTTTCTCACTGAATTGTGATTCAATATCTATAAAATCAAAAGCAAGTAGAAAATTATAGGATGAGAATGTAATCAGAAGTCTGTTTAGCCTTGTATAGTTGCTCATAATATGTTCTTATAATTGTTTGTATTTCTTTGGTGTTGGTTGTGATCTCTCCTCTTTCATTCATGATTTTATTAATTTGGGTCCTTTCTCTTCTTTTTACTAAGTCTGGCCAGGGGGTTACCAATTGCTGTGAAATGTGTAAGCCTGGTGATTCATAGACAGTACCCCTGGGCCAAATAATACATTATATGTTAATTTAAAAAAAGAAGTCCATTTAGAACTCATAGAATGGATCCTTTATTCAGATAATTTATGAAAGGTCTATTAAGAAAGAGATGATAAGACTCCATTACATAATTAAAACACACACATTATTTGTGTAGGGCTCAGAGAAACTTTTTCCATTAGTGGACACTGTATTTTTAAATCTATATCACAAAGAAAGTATGGAATGAATGTGTTTTTCTCTAAATGGATTTTTCACCCTTTTATCACCAACATTTATGTTTTTTTTTTAAGATTTTATTTATTTATTTGTCAGAGAGCAAGCGAGAGCAAGCACAGGCAGACAGAGTGGAAGGCAGAGTCAGAGGAAGAAGCAGGCTCCCTGCGGAGCAAGGAGCCCGATGTGGGACTCGATCCCAGGACGCTGGGATCATGACCTGAGCCGAAGGCAGCTGCTTAACCAACTGAGCCACCCAGGCGTCCCCAACGTTTATGTTTTAAGCTATGTTAAGATTGGGAAGGCAAGGTTTGGCAGGGTAATGGTAATCTATACAAGGCTATACAAAAAGTATAGCCTTTATTATATTGCACAAAATGCTTTCACGTACAAAATCTAATTTGTTAACAATAACTTCTTGAGGCACATACTATAATCACATCCATTTTGTAGGAAGCTGAGGCTTAAAGAAAGTAACAGACTTACCCAAGGACATTCAGCTAGAGGGTGGTGAACTAGGAGATGCTGTCATGATGCTAAGTAAAGGTATTTTGTTTGATGTTAGAATAGATGTAATTCTGAGAAAGTTTATAAGACACCCTCCACTCCTCCCATCCCTCCTGCAAAAGAATATCCTTAGTCTACATCATTCTAATCTCCCACAGCTTTAGGTTAAACTAATGACAATGATTCCTCACTGCCCATAATGTCCCTGATTTTTTTTTTTTCATTATAACATGATGGCATCATCCCAGGCTAATATCCTGCTTCTAATTTTAGGGGATGTGCCTTGCTTTGGTCAATATGACATTAGCAGAGGTAACACTAGCAGTCTTAAAACAACGCTATGTCTAGGTTGGCATACTTTGATGCTTATTGTTGCCAAGAGAAAGACATACCTTAGGTTGTCTTGCTTATTTCAGGACGATGAAAAGAAGTACATGGGCAGCACTGTCCACCCAAGGGGCCCAGCCAAGCCCAGGATAATGCAGAGCCTCTAGCCGACTGCAAACACCTGAGCAAAAACACAGCTGAAACCAGGAGGACCATGACATAAAAATGACTCTAAATTTCATGTTTAAAGCACTCTAGGTCAGAACAAATCAGTAGAATTCTAGAAATATTTAAGAAATCTTATTGTTGTTTTCTAGGTTGTTCTCTACTGTTTTTTATTGTTGCAGTTGTGCATTATGTAAAATAACTTGTAAACAATACAGAAAATTGACAATATGACTTAGTTATTTTAAGGGCCTGGTTGGCCAGAGGGAGTCATTTTGTGTTTATGTAGTGAACTTAGATTGACCACGCCCCTCCCAGAGGAACTTACTTGCCAAGCCTAGATACAAGGGTGGGTCAGGCCAGGTGAAGACATCTAATCATTGGGGCACACATATATCTACTAGGGTAAATTGAAATTCAATTGGCCACCTGTGTGTTACCTAGCAGTTTTTTCTGTGTGTGGCAGACCTAGCATGACTGTGCAGTTTTCTCTGTATATTGCAATCCCATTTGCCACCTGTGTATAGCCTGGCAAAACTACCTCTATAAAAGTTAGCCTGTGAGGCTGGGAGGGGGTCACCTTTTTGCAAGAGATGGCCCTGACCGGTCAGTTTGATCTCGATGCTTGGCATGAAATAAAGCTTTGCTGACCTTTGCTTTGTATCAGGCTTGCTCTTTTGATTACAGACCCTAACACTGGGGGCTCGTCCGGGATCAAACGACAAGAACTGAACCAGCATCAGAATTTTGGGGAAAAGGCTCCAGAGGTAAGATCACGGGATCCTGTCTGTTGCGTTGTGGAGCTCCAGGGTATGGCCCACCCGGGAGAAGCTGGAAGCAGCCATGCTTTCCAGGGCTGGAGTGGATGTGGGGATGCCCCATCCCTTTCCTAGTAGATCATCTAGGGGTCTGAGCACCCCCAGGCGGTCATCTGGGTCTTGTTCTGTTCTATGGCTCATCTTGGCAAACATCTGTAGGGGTCCGGGAAAACCCCCGGCAGAGACAGCCTCTGGGTGAGGGCCGCTGGGTCTGGTTCTGCTCTGTGGCTCATCCCAGTGAGCGTCTGTAGGGGGCCGGGTAACCCCCGCTTGTAGGGGGCTGGGAAAACCCCCACCCACGGCAGGCTCTGGATGAGGGCTGCTGGGTTTGTGGTTGTCTTTGTCCTGTCTCTTTGTAGTCTGTTGTGTTTGAAGGAATGGGGCAAGCAGAGAGTAAGGGACTCTGACTTTCATCTCTCTGTTCCTCAGTCAACTGCGGTTAGTCTAACTCAAGACAGAGACTTTAAGGAATATTCCCAAGCAGCTGCCGAAACTCCCTTTGTTTCGGAGAATAGAAAGACATAAATGGACAACTGTGCAGATGTTTGTGGCAGCAGTAGATGAATACCTTCTTTATGAGCCAGTCTCAGAACCAGAGGAGACAAGAGAAGGGAGCCTTCTCCAAACCCTACAGGTCTAGTTTCCCAAAGTCTGGGCAGAAGGGAAACCCCCTGGCCTGGCCAGGGGACAGCCTCCAGTTGTGGTACAATTAAAAGCGATGGCTACGGCTGTTCACGTCCGGCAGTACTCCCTCCCTCAGGAAGCAAAGGAAGGGATCAGAAAGCACATTAACAGCCTCCAAGGAGATGGGATCCTAGGTGCTTGCAAATCTCCATGGAACACACCTTTGCTGCCCGTCAAAAAGGCCGAGACTGGGGATTACCAACATGTTCAGAACTTGCGGGAAGTTAATAAATGAGTTGAAGATATCCGCCCAATGAGGCCTGACCCCTATACCCCCCTCTCCCTCCTGGGCTCCAGAAGAACTGTGTATACCATCTTAGATCTCAAGGATGCATTTTTCTGCATATCTTTAGCAAATGAGTCTCAGCCTCCTTTTGCTTTTGAGTGGTCTGACCCACAGGAAGGATTCCAAGGCCAGCTCACCTGGACAAGACTTCCCCACGGGTTCAAGAATTCACCCACTATCTTTGATGAGACCCTACACAAGGATTTGCGTGAGTACAGAACCTCCAACCCGGGTGTCACTCTGTTACAGTATGTTTATGACTTGCTAATAGCTGCTGAGGACTATGTGTCATGTTTGTGGGGACAAGAGCTCTCTTACAGACTCTGCAGGAAAAAGGGTATTGGGTGTCAGCAAGGAAAGCACAGCTCTGTCAGAGCCATGCCACTTATCTAGGTCTTGATCTTCATGAGGGAGTGCGTTCACTGTCTGTGTCCAGGAAATAGGTGATCACCCGATACCCCCGCCCTACCATGTCCCGACAAGTGAGGGAGTTTCTTGGGACGGTGGGCTACTGTAGGCTGTGGATAATGCAGTTTATGGAGATTGCCCGATTCTCTACGAACTGGTAAAAGGGGGACTCGCTATGATAGAGTGGACAGCTGAGGCAGAAGGAGCATTTCAGGAATTACAAACAGCCTTACTGAGTGCCCCAGCATTGACCATCCCAGATGTTACCAAGCCCTTCCACTTGTATGTGGATGAAAAAGCAGGGGTGGCCAAAGGAGTTTTGACTCAGGCTCTGGGGCCTTGGCAAAGGCCAGTAGCCTATCTTAGCAAGAAACTAGATCCAGTAGCAACTGTGTTCTCCCCTTGCCTTTGCATAATTGCTGCCACAGTCCTCCTGGTCAAGGATGGAAGTAAATTGACTTTGGGTCAAAACCTCATCTTGACCACCACCCATGCTATCGAGGGCCTTCTCCAGATGGCACCAAACCGATGGATGATGAACGCCCAAGTGGCAGGGTATCAGGCCCTCCTCCTCAACGAGCCAAGAGTGACCTTCCGGCCCCCGGTGGTGCTAAATCCAGCCAGGCTGCTGCCAGAGGAGCTGGCTGACCACCCACATGACAGGGAGGTCCTTACCCAAGTCACAGGAGTAAGGCTGGACCTCAGAGACATTCCCCTTCCAGATGTGGAGATGAGTCTGCTCACAGATGGGAGTAGCTACATGGTCAATGAAAAGAGGGATGAGGGGGCTGTGGTGGTTTCCCCTGAGCAGGAACTCTGAACAGCAGCCCTGCCACACAGAATATCAGTGCAAAAAAGCAGAGCTGATTGCACTCCCCAAGGCACTGGAGATGGCCAAAGTTAAAATTGCCAAGATCTATACGGATAGCAGGTACGCCATTGCTACTGTCCATATACATGGGGCTATTTATAAGGAAAGGGGCCTATTAGCAGCAGAGGGAAAAGGAATTAAAAAACAGAGGAGAAATATTGGCTCTCCTCCAGGCTATTTGGGATCCAAAAGAGGTGGCCATTATGCATTGCCCAGGACAACAAAAGGGGACTGATCTGATTTCAAAAGGAAACCAATTAGCAGATCGAGTTGCAAAGCAAGCAGCCCGAGAAACAGTGCAAGAGCTGGTTGTACTCCCAGATCCAGCCCTACCAGAAAAAACGGACTAGGACTATTCAAAGGAAGATTTAAAGTATTTACATAAATGGGCTAAATTAGACTATGAAGGGGACTGGGCTAAGACTAAAACAGGAAAGTTAATTCTTCCTCGAAGACTAAGTAAGAAGTAGACCAGATACATCAGGGTACTCATTTGGGGAAACGCAAACTCAAGGAACTTATAGGCAAGCAGTTCCAGGTTTCTAAATTAGGGCATATGGTTCAGGATATAGTTGATAGATGTGCTCAATGCCAGGCAGCTCAATGTGGGAGGAACTAGAATGGGAAGAGGGAAAAGAGAAAGGGGTAAGGAACAAGGAATTTATTGGAAAATAGATTTCACAGAAATGAAACCCAGAAAATATGGGCACAAGTATATGTTAGTTTTTATAGATACCTTTTCAGGCTGGGTAGAGCTTTTTCTGCCAAACATGAGATGGCAGGAGTGGTAGCCAAAAAGCTATTAGAATAAATAATTCCTAGGTTTGGGCTGCCTCTCACAATTGGGTCAGACAACAGCCCTGCATTTGGGAGTTCAGTCTCACAGGCACTGGCCAAGGCTGTGGGCACTAATTGAAAATTAGGCCCCAGAGTTCCAGACAAGTAAAGGGAATGAACTGGACTCTTTAAGAGACCTTGACAAAGCTAATTCTGGAGACTGGCAGTGGATGTGTGGATCTCCTTCCTTTCACCCTCCTCAGGGTGCAATGTACACCCTACTTAAACAAGGTGACCCCATTTGAAATAATGTTCAGGAGACCCTCCCCCCCACCACCACTTTGCCCTCAGCTACAAGAGGTTGCCCTAGCAGAAAGAACTGATCAGTCTGTACTCCAGTCACTGCAGGCATTGCAGTTTGTCTTAAAAAGAACCCACACAGGGATCCAAACTGCCCACGCTAAGACAGAGACAGAAGTGGGACCATATCCCAGGGACTTGGCTTGGATACAGCGCCACCAAGTGGGAAACTTGGACCCTCGCTGGAAGGGACCGTTCACTGTCTTCCTGACCAACACCACAGCGATAAAAGTAGAAGGCATCAGGGCTTGGATTCACACAGGTCACATCAAACGAGTCAAGGACAAAGATGCCCCCCAGAGGTGGAAGCCGCAGCCAATGGACCCCACTGACCATGGACTAAAGCTAAGACTCAAAAGATAATGTGTTTATTGTTGCTCCTATTGTTACCTGTTTTTATAAAGTATAAGTAGGAAATTAGATGAACGACATTATGAAAAATGGAAAAGGTTATACAAAGTGGTTATTGGCTAACTCAGCAGCCGACTGTGCACTAGTGTCATTTGTACAAAAGAAAACTAGAGCGATAAAAATGTTAGACTTACATGCTCAATATAACCCCTTACAACCAGAGAACATAGAACTGGCTGAAAAGTCAAGGATTTGACTAATCTCCAAAGAAAAGGGGGGAATGTGAGGGCCTGGTTGGCCAGAGGGAGTCATTTTGTGTTTATGTAGTGAACTTAGATTGACCCCTCCCCTCCCAGAGGAACTTACTTGCCAAGCCTAGATACAAGGGTGGGTCAGGCCAGGTGAAGACATCCAATCAGTGGGGCATGCATATATCTACTAGGGTAAATTGAAATTCCATTGGCCACCCGTGTGTTACTTAGCAGTTTTTTCTGTGTGTGGCAGACCTAGCATGACTGTGCAGTTTTCTCTGTGTATTGCAATCCCATTTGCCACCTGTGTATAGCCCAGCTAAACTACCTCTATAAAAGTTAGCCTGTGAGGCCTGGAGGGGTCGCCTCTTTGCAAGAGACAGCCCTGACCAATCAGTTTGATTCTCAATGCTTGCCGCAAAATAAAGCTTTGCTTGACCTTTGCTTTGTATCAGTCTCACTCCTTTGATTATGGACCCTAACAGCTATGAATTCCTTCTCTTTGCTCAAGTTTTATTTTAACCAATTTTTTTTCTTCTATCTCTCCAATTTTTAAGCTACTAGGAAGGGAACAAAGAACTACAAAAACAACCAGAAAACAAATTTTAAAATGACAATAAGTACATACACTATCAGTACTACCTTAAATTAAAATGCCCTAAATTCTCCAATAAAAAGATATAGAGTGGCAGAATGGACAAAGCAAGGCCCATTTATACGCTGTCTACAGGAGACTCACCTCAGACCTAAAGAGAAATACAGACTTAAAGTGAAGGGATGGGAAAAAGCTTACTGTGCAAATGGAAGTGAAAAAGAAAAAGCCAGAATATCAATACTTATATCAGACAAAATAAACTTTAAAACAAAAACTGTAACAAGAGACAAAGAAGAGCGACACATAATGATAAAGGGATCACTCAAACAAGATTATAAATATCTACCACCCAACACTGTAAAAATTAAATGCACAAAAAAAATTAGTGGATGTAACAAGAGAAATTGATGGTGATATAATAATAGTAGGGATTTTTAATAGTCCACTTACATTGATGGATAGATCATCCAGATGGAAAATCAATAAGGAAATATCTTTGAATAACATATGGGAACAAATGGATACAAGAGATATATATAGAGCAATTTGTCCAAAACCAACAGAATACACATTCCTTTCAAGTGCACTTGGAACACTTTTGGAAATCTGTGGATGTGTAGTCACAAAATGTATTGAGCTTGTGTACTACATGATATTGGATATGCATTATTTTATAAATTAATATTTTTAATGTTAAAATATCTGATAGAACTATTTTTAGACAACTTTAAGTGATAGTTTAGGAAGAGGAGAGATTATTGATGTCAGTTAGAAAGCATAGCTCAAGTTTCATGGTGACAATGGCTAACAAGAGTTGAGGCTTATTGACTATAGAACCTTCACTGACATGCTTATTTGTCTATTGAGAAAAGGTCAAATAAGCAAAATGTTACAGCAGAAGAGGAATAGAATTATGGCTTTTACAGCAGGGAGCTGAGTGGATGAGTTCTGCGCTGGGTTCTCATCATCTGAAGCAAAGAAATGCCCAAAGCTTTCAAAGGATTGTGATGTGAATTAATAAGATTCTGATGGCCAAACATAAAAGCCAAAGATAATGCAATTGATAATGAGATCTATAGCACAGATCCCAAGGGAATGATAAGGTAAAAGCAGTGTCTTAGGAGAATACTATGAACCTTCTCTTGCCTAAAATAAAATCTTTTATTTTAGAATACATACACTTTCAGAACAAATAGCTCCCATGATTTGTAATTTTGTTTAAAAAATTGGACATTTTACAAGACAATATATTTATTACGTTTGCCTCTTTAGTAATTCATTTGAATGGACAGTATTAAGTAAGATATCTTTAACAAAATAATGGTTTAGTTTTAGGTAATTGGTCTCTGTGGGAAATTATTATGTTATATTTATTTAGATAAAAAAAGTGAATGAAACATTCAAAACCCTTGGAGGCTTAAGTAGAATAAATGTGGAAAAATGTTAATATATATCATGATATTCACTGATAATGCTTTTTTTAAAAAGTGTATTTCAATACCTCTCTTAAAAATACATGCAAAGCAGGAGCACCTGGGTAGTTCAGTGGGTTAAGCCTTTGCCTTTGGTCCAGGTCATGATCTCAGGGTCCTGGGATCGAGCCCCGCATCAGGCTCTCTGCTTGGCAGGGAGCTTGCTTCTCTCTCTCTGTGTGTACTTGTGATCTCTCTCTCTGTGTCAAATAAATATATAAAATCTTTAAAAAAAAATGCATGCAAAGCAAAGACACAATTTAACTTGGGAGCAAATGTTTTATAATAAATATAAATTTATACCAATATACATTATAAAGCCAGAGATTAAATAAATAATATTTTAATGAGTAGTTTTGAGATTTGATAAGTGATTGTAAATATATAACTTCTCATTCATGCTTTTTAGTTGTATTTCAATCTTAAAACTATTTCACCCTCATGAGCAGTGTGTGATCAAAATGACTGTTTAAATAAGAAAAATATTCATCTGGAGAATCCCAGAAATTTCCCTTCTTTCTTCTGCCTCTTTCTTGACCTAATTGGAGCATTCCAAAAGAAAATGGAAAATAGGAGGACCACAAAGGTTATTCCCCTATGTAGGGAATTGTAATGGTAGAAAAAAAGACTATGGGATGGAAGAGAGGAACATCCTGTTCAGCATTCAAACCAGAGCATCATAAATGTTCCAAACTTATTTTGAATTCTCTTTTTCACACTTTCCTTCCTCTTCTCTACTCCTCTTCACTTTTCCCAGAGTTCTGACTAAAATATTTTGACCTCCTCTTCTTCCCCTTAGCAAAATGCTATTTCCAACTTCATTATTTCAAAAGCATTAATAATTTTTTACATGCATTTAAACATGAAGATGAAAGCTGTGTGATATTAATTGTATTTGTTCAAATGAAGTGCCTGTTATGTGGAAAGAACTTACTGTCTTAAACATAGAACAATGAATTACTTTAGGAAGCTTAAAAACTATCCAAATTAACTGAGCAGTCATGAATCAAATTAAGCTTAAAAAATCATCTATTATTGAATGCATGGGAACTATTTTAGGAAAGGACTTTTGAACTGTTGAAATACACAGTTTTAATCTCTCTCACATCCAAATGATGCAGACATATATTTCAAATTATACTTAGTTCTTCTTCTTCTTCTTTTTTTTAAGATTTTATTTATTTATTTGACCAAAAGATACAGAGAGAGCACAAGTAAGCAGAGCAGCAGGGAGATGTAGGCTCTCTGCTAAGCAAGGAGCCCGATGCAGGGCTTGACCCCAAGACCCGGTAATCATGACCGGAGCTGAAGACAGCCACCCAACCAACTGAGCCACCCAGGTGCCCCTTAGTTCTTCTTTTAATGTAGTATTCACACACAAGGAAAGACACAAATCTTAAGGAAACATTCGTTGAGATCTAAAAAATGCTTTCTTCTGTGCCCAAATCTGTGTCAAGATCCAGAATACTTTCAACACATGGAGGAGTCCATTCCTTCTCATATTCTCTGCAGAGAAAAGTGACTTTCCAACATTTTCCAAAGGTGGAATTATGTCTGTGCTAAAACATACTGTAAGTGGCATCATGCAATTTGTATTCTTGTTGTAAAGTTCATTGTGATGATTTTAGATTGATCCATATCTTTCTGTGAATCAGTAGGTTGTGTTTTTTTATTCATGAATAACGTTCCATTGTACAAATATGTTATAGTTTATTCACTGTCCTAATTCTGGATACCTGAGTTATTTCCAGTTTTTGGTTGTTATGACTGGAGCCATTATGAACATATCTTATCAACACATCTTCATTTCAATTCTGATTGTGATTCAAATGATCTAGGAGTATAATTGCTGGATCAAAGGTAAGTGTATGTTTGGTTTTATAAGAAATTTCCAGAATTTTTCCAAATGTTACACAATTTCTCATTCCTTCTAATAATAGGATGCTTCAAATACCCTCCAATAGTCAGTGTTGTGAGTCTTTTCTTATGTAGCCATTAAGGTAAGTATGAAATGTTATCTCCTTGAATTTTTACTTTGCACTTCCCAGATGAATGATGACATTTAATGCATTTTCACCTGCATGTTTGCAATTTATATATTTCTCTGTTAAATGTGTGTTCAAGTTTTTCCCCATTTTTCTCTGAGTTCTCTTCATTTTTTGTTATTAAATTACAAGTGTTCTTTATGTATTTCATTGTCAGATATATGTTTTTCAAGTATTTTCTACTTTGTCACTTGCTATTTCATCTTCTTAAATTTGTATTATATGCTATTTTAATCATTTTGAAAAATATATATATTAACATTTCTTGTATTGTTTTTACTTCTTCTGAGCTAAAAAATCTTTGCTTACACCTGAGTCATTAATATAGTCTGCAATATTTTCCTTTAAAGGGTTTTATTTTTTGTTAAAACATGTAACATCAGTCCTTTTTAAATGTTTTTTTCCATAAGTCCTTTAATATTGTTCCATTATTTCAAGATTGCTTTGGTTCCTGTAAGCCATTTACATCTTCATGTAAATTTTAAACCAGCTTGTAATTCTCATTTTCATTTTAAGAAGACTGCATATATTTTCATAAGAACTAAAAATAATCCACAGATCAATTTGGAGAGAATTACCCTTTTTACAGTAATAGATGTTCCAATCATTAAGCACAAACTATCTTTGTACTTATTTAGGACTTTTTGTAGATGGATGATTGAAGACATTGTCTCTGATTTCTATTTTGGTAATTTGTGTCCTTCCCCTGATTTTGTTTAGACAATCTAGTTCAAGATATATCCATTTTGTTGAACTTTTCAGGGAACCAAATTTTGCCACTGTTAGTTTTTTCTGATGTGTGCTTTTTTCCAAATTCATTTATTTCTCTCTTTATGCTATACCATTCTCTTTTACCAACTTTGGTAATTATTTCTTAAATACCTTTGCCCATTTAAATAATGTGGTCAAATTCACTGGGAGAAAGTAACATGACATTATTATGTTAAAAGACAAAATTCAACTGAATAAATTTTAAAGAGCTTGTTGGTTTTTTCCAGCAATTTATGAATCAGACATTATCTAATCTAGCAGACAGAAAGGAGCTCCAAATAGCTGTACTATTGATGAAATGAAAAATGAAAAATGAAAGGCTTTTATAGGCAGAGGGGGCAAGAAAAAGAAAATTACACTAGGGGCAAAGTAGGTTGATTATGCA
Source organism: Mustela nigripes (assembly GCF_022355385.1). Taxonomy (NCBI): domain Eukaryota; kingdom Metazoa; phylum Chordata; class Mammalia; order Carnivora; family Mustelidae; genus Mustela; species Mustela nigripes. Next base: position 19,625,175 of record NC_081559.1, on the reverse strand, counting down.
AGATTTCTTTCCTTTAGGGATAGCACAGGTCTATTGGGCAGATTACCTCACTGGTACTGTTCAAGCAATTCCTGACTAGTTTAAAATTCCATTTCTGGGTGAATTAGAACTGTAATTATTTTAAGTCTCAGTTTGGTGACATAGGGCTTAGCATAAGTGATTCCATTTTGGGCCTGCTGTCTTATTTTTAACACTTATTAAAACTTTCCTTCAATATTTTTATAATGTGTAATCAGATGCAAATCCTTCATAGTATTGGGTGTGTAAATTTATCATAAGAATACTAATTTTTATCTCTAAATATTAACTTCTTAATATAAATATTTTCTTTTATCTCTAAATATTAATATTAATCTCTAAACATTAATACAGAATACCTTAAATTTTATGTATACAATTTAACACCTCTGATAAAGTGTGGTGGAAAGTCACAAAGAAATTGTTCTTGTTTTACTTAAATTAGTTGAGACTAATCTTTTTCTCTGAATTTTGTATCTCATACAGAAAGGAGACATAATGAAAACACTACCTGAGATACACAAATTTCAATAGGAAATGTCATTTCAGATAAAGGACTTGAAGACATCAGCAAGTTGGGGTTTTTTTGCAGAAACTAAGTCTAAGAAAATCCTCTGTCTTCATCTCCATTACTAATTAATTTCTCATTCTTATATGTATATCTATTTATTCAGAAAATACTTATCATCAAATCCAGTAAAATGATCAAATTTAAAAATCAATTGAAGAACATAAAACTAAAGATTTTCATCAGCATAGTTTTATTAAAAATGTGGAAAAAATATACTAGCTTTGACCTTAGCAATGTAGGCAGTATCTTCAGCAGCCTTCCTCCGTGGTTGCCACCCAGATCCTCCTTTGTTTCTTTAAGTCACTTCCCCAAATTTTCTCTTCTTGGTTAGAGAAAATATCACCTGGTCTCCATATTCCTTGTTCTCTAGATGTGCATAAAACAAAAGAATATCCATAAAGTTTATTTAAAAAAAAAAGGAGCCTAGTGGTAAATTTTTGCCAAAGTTTAGCTCTAAGGAAAAAATCCTATCACTAAAGATAAATGTACATGCTTTTTCTAGTTGACATATGAAAATATTGTTGTACATAATTTTTTCTTATTTGCAATAGATGTCAAAAATCTCAGACCCCAACTCACTGCCTAAATGCTTTGAGATACATTTTGTTTACTTCAAACAATGGTCATCTATCTTGGCCTAGAATGTCCTCTCTCACACTATGTTTCAATTTCCAAGCCATTTATGATGGTTTTAACAAGTGGCATGGCATCGGTATCTAGGGGAAAAAATATGGAAGCCTTCTCTATTACGAATCAACTCCTTCCCTTTTTTTCCCTTTTATGTGTCATAGAAAGCATGCAGCAGTCCCTGGAAATAAAGTCTAAAAATAGTCCCAGTGCTTTATTTCTTGAAGGTAGCAATGTCATCACCAGCAAAAAGGTTTTGTAATGGAAAGCGATGAAATCTTTGAGTGAACAAAGCAAAGTCTGAAGGGAGCTTTTGAGTTAATGAAAGTGAGATAAAATCAATTCTGTTATTTAAAGAGATTCGACCTACTTACTTCTCTCCCCATGCCAGAGACAAAAGGTTTTGTTGTATGAAGATCCATTCAGTCTCTCACCCAGAAAAACATGCTGAGACAAAACTTCAAATTAGATTTGGAATTTGTCAGATGGACTTAACCCTCCTATTTCGACAACTCTTTCTTTAATACTATTCTTTCTTTTTCCTGTTTCCACTTAACTACACCACTGACAAAGTATTATTTTAACACATTCTTCTCCACAACCACCCACTCAGACATGTTGACATTTTTATAGGATAGTTTTTAAAAAAACAAAACTTTGGATACCAAAGAAGTATTTCCATAGTTGTGGAGTAGAGTGTCATAAGTAGTGAGAATATTTTGGTGATGTGTTTTTTGTTGTTTTTGTGTGTGATGGATGATATTCATTCTCTTATTAAAATCAAAAGAGAAAACAATATGCTTACATGAAGATAATTTCATCACAGCTTTATTTCAGTTTTTGGTTTAAAATAATAAAAACTGCCATTACCAAACATAATTACCTACTATATTACCATATCTGCCTGATTGATATTATAAAATTTGGCCTATGTCCATAAACTTAATCCATTCTTAATTTTTTTTAATGTTATAGACACAATCAAAATAATATGTAAGTCTGTAAAGGTCTTTCCAAATAAAGTCACCACAAAATCATTTCTGAGTCATGGAAGAATCATGGGACATATATTTTAATTTTCCACTAGGATCCCTCTGAATTAGCCAAAACTCACATTAGTTTTTTTTTCTTTTTTATGCCCCATTTAATTTTTTGTTACTTTTTTTTTCAATTCGAGTATAGTTAATATACAGATCCTATGATATCTGCTTTTCACTGACTGGCTTATTTCTGTTAGCAAAATGCACTCCAACTCCACCCATGTTGTTGCAAATGGCAAGTTCTCATTCTTTTTTATGATTGTCTAATATTCCATTCTATGTATGTAATCTGTGTGTGTGCTTGTGTCTGTGGTTCATATATTAATATATACAGCATGTCTTCTTCATCTACTTGTTTATAGATGGACACTTGGGCTGCTTCCACAATCTTGCAGTTGTAAATAATGCTGCTGAAATTGTACAGGTGTATTTACCCCTTTCAATTAGTATTCTTGTATTCTTTGGGTAAATACCCAGTTAGTGTGGTTACTGGATTGTAGGGTAGTACTGTTTTTAACTTTTTGAGGATCTTCCATACTGTTTCCTACAATTTCTTGACCCGTTTGTATTCTCATCAACAGTAGAGGGGTGTTCCTTTTCCACCTCCTCACAAACACTTATTCTTTTGTTGCGCTGTTGATTTTAGCCATTCTGACAGGGATGAGGTGGTATCTTATTATAGTTTGATTTGAATCTCCCAGATGATGATGATGTTGAGCATATTTTCATGTGTCTATGGACCAATAGAATGTCTTCTTTGGAAAAATGTTTATTATGTCTTCAGTCCATTTGTTTGTTTGTTTTTTAATTAACATATAATGTATTATTTGCCCCAGCGGTACAGGTCTGTGAATCGTCAGGCTTACACACTTCACAGCACTCACCATAGCACAGACCCTCCACAATGTCCATAACCCAACCACCCTATCCATACCCCTCTCCCCCCAGCAACCCTCAGTTTGTTTTGTGAGATTAAGAGTCTCAATATATACAATGGAATACTATACAGCCATCAAAAAGAAATGAAATCTTGCCATTTGCAATGACATGGATAAAACTGGAGGGTATTATGCTGAGAGAAATAAGTAAATCAGAGAAAGACAATTATCATATGATCTCTCTGATACGAGGAATTTGAGAAGAAGAGCAGGGGGTCATGGTGGGTAGGGAAGGAAAAAATGAAACAAGATGGGATCAGGAGGGAGACAAACCATGAAACTCACATTAGTTTTTGACAGTTTATTTAAAAATTGTATCATGATATTGTTTAAATTGAAGTTTTATTAATATTGGCATGTTAGACATTCTATACTTTGGTATGGCTATTCATGTCTGGGCACAAGAATAAGAAAAAACTCACCAAAACAGAAATGAAGATGCTCTTTTGCTTTTCAAAGCTTGTCTTATGACACTTGGAAAGTCCAGTGGGCTGTGTCATTCCTTTTTTTGGATCATGCATACATTTCCTGGAGTATACTGCCTAAGGCAGGGGCTCTACGACAAATCATGAGATTCTGGCCCTGAGAGAGAGAATGAACTTTGGCTATTTTCTTGATTAATTTTTATAAAATCACTTATATTCTCTGAAACGACAAAATTTCTTTTGTTTTCCTTTTTTTGTGCATGTGAGAGTTTCTGATATTCATATCCTTTAATCTCTGTTTCAAAAAATCCGAGGTGTTCCCAGGATGTTAATTATAAATGCAGTGGAAACTCATCCAGAGATATACTAAAGTGAAATTATTTAGAAACAGAGCTATTTCAGCTAGATTGGTTTCAGTTGATATTAATAGAAAATAAATAGAAAATTCAGTTGACATTAATAGAAAATAGAAATTTGACAAAATAGAAAATTTGAAAAATGACATTTTAAAAGCAAGAGGAATTACTAGCTAATGTAACTGAAGTATCCAGCGCTAGATTTGATTTCAGGATTTTTTTTTTTCTCCCAGGACTCAAGCAATAGGACAAAGATTTTGCTTTTCTCTCCTCATTGCTTTTCCTCTCACACTGATATTTTTTCAGGCAAACTCTACCCATTGTAATTCCAGTGTAGCATTAGCAGGGTCCTGGGATGTCCACATCCTTATTCATGTCTACATAGAAGTTAAAAGAATCTTCTTTCATGGAATATGGTAACCATAATTGACCTAACCCAGTCATGTACCCTGCCTTGAACTCCCACTATGAGACACATCTGTATTATGGCTCTAAAAATGCCAATTTAGTTCTTCTTGCATAATCACTATCCTTTGGATCTCCAGATTCAAACCACCTTATAATGATCTTGAAAGATGTAAACAAGAATGGAGAGGTCATTAGATGTCCTTAGAAGAAAACTGAGAATAGTTGATGGCAAGTCCAGTATCAGTTGTTTTTCCTAGGATTTTCCAGGAATGAGCTTGTGAACATGTTACTATATTAGTTCCTAAGTTCTACTCACCATGAGGAAAGCCAATCTCCAAGGAAATTTAATTATGGGGAGGTTAAATTTCTTGTTGCAAGTCTGTATGTTGGATGGAATAGAACCCATGATGGTTAATTTTGTCAACTTGGCTGGGCCATAATGCCTAGATATTTTGGTCAAATAGTATTCTAGATGTTTCTTTGAAGGTGTTTTTTTTTTTTTAATAGATGGTATTAATATTTAAATTAGTAGACTTTGAGGGTAGTAGATTAATCATCATAATGTGGGTGCACCTCATCCAATCAGTTGAGTGCCTTAGTAGAACAAAGACTGGCTGCCTCCAAGGAAGAAGGAATTCTACAACAGAATTCCTTTGGACTCAGACTACAACTCTCACTTGAGTCTCCAGCTTTCAGGACCATTCTGCAGATTTCTGAGCTTGCACCTCCACAATCATGTGAACCATTTTTCTATAAAATGACTCTTTCTGTAATATACACATCCTGTTGGTGTTTCCCTACATATCCCTAACACAGAACCATAATTAATAGTCATAAATGTGGCTTCTGAATAATTTTACTAGAAGTGTATGAGCCTTTTCAGAAAATCATATTAGGTAGATAGATAAGTCAGTATAAATATATATAGAGACAAATGATTTTATCTCAGTCCCTTGCCATTTCCACACTAGCCATTCACAACTATAAAACAGTGGACACTGAATTGATAAAAATGTACTTTAGTTTCTCTATGAAATCATTAGTATTAAATACATCCAAAGTTTAGTTGCTTACTTAGTCATGACTTCTTATTTGAAACATTTGCAATTCCCATTCTCACATGGAATAGGTTAAAGATTATCTCCTGTCTTCTATCATGTCACTACTCCCTGTCCATTTAAATGAATAATTTAAATGTATAACCTCTGTTAACCTATCTCCCTCCCTAGACTGCAAATTTCTTTTCAGTAAGGATTCTGAATAGTCATCTTTGATGTTAGCCAAGTGAATGTTAACATTTCATATTGATTCCAAGTTAAATATTTAAGACATCAAAATTTGTTACAAGATGGCAGATAAAGAAAGTATCATATCACTCCTATATTTTAAGCTCCAAATATTTCATGAAAACATTATTCAATTACTATTGTTATTGTTAACAATAGTAAGCTCTTAAATTTGATTTTCACTTTGTTGATTTCCACGTGCTTTCACATATTTAATTTCTTTTGGACTTTCAACAATCCTGTATATTTCATGGGGTCATGGTTAATACACATACTTAAGCTGGTATCATTATATTTAGAACTTATTCAAGGTTTATATCTTCTGATTATTTAGCCAGATTTAATCCTAATACCTAACACTTAATATAGAAGCTAGATTCTTCTATATTACATGTAGGATGTGGCAGCATGGGACCCTAGGACATTTAAAAGTGAAGTAGGATATGAAGCAGGGGGAAAGGTTCAGAAGAGAAAGGTTCATGTAACAAAACCAATAATATAACAATATAAATAATATTTTATTGTTTTATAACAGCAAACAATATAACAGCAACACAAAATAGAATTTTGACAAAAAAATCATTACCATATATATAGTATATAATGTTTTATATATAGTATATAGTTATACATATAAACATATTATATATTATATTAACTGTATTACATTATAATTTAATTGGTTCTTGGTACTTGCTGTCCCTATAACCTTGGGCAAATTAGGCTTGGAAACTCATTTTCCAGCTCTGTCACAACCTGGTAGAGTAGAATCATCTCACATTGTTCTAATATGAAACCAAATGGCCACAGGCAGAAAGGGAACTAGAAAGAAGAAGACAAATCAGATAGCAGAGAATCAGCCCATTCGAGAATACATGCCAATTAGAATTGTCCTTAATAATTTATAGACTCCAGTACACTTGGGTGGCTCAGTTGGTTAAGCATCTGCCTTTGACTGAGATCCTTATACCAGAGTCCTGGGATCAAGTTCCGCATCCAGCTCCTTGCTTAACAGGGAGCCTGCTTCTCGTTTCTGCCTGCTTCTCTCTCTGCGTGCTGCTCCCCCTGCTTGTGTGTGTGTGCTCTCTCTCTCATTGACAAAAAACAAAAAAAAAAAAAAAAAAAAAAAAATCAACTTATAGAATTCATTTGAGACTGACCAGCACTAAAGCCATGAAGATCCTTTAAGCATTTTACCTGGGTAAAAGCATCGTACTCATATCAACAGTGAAACTACAAAAGTCAATTTCTTGCCTATTGCAAAGCATATTCCTTAATAGTTACTAAAATTTAAATAATCACTAAAAACCTGTCTGATGCAACAAGGTCCTATACAATAAGAAATCAATACTCTCATTCTTGTGTGACAAGACTTGGAATTAGTGACAAGTTTGTAATGATGGACAATTAGCTCAAAACCTAATACTAAAATGTTATAAATCTTCATTTGAAACAGGGATTCTTAACTTGAATACTTGTGTGGGATACAGGGAAATAATAAAACTCAAAACGGAATGATTTTTGCATATGGATACACTTAGGATACTTTTTCTAGAGAGAGAACTTACATCTCTCAAGCAAACCCAAAGAAGGTTATGAACCACTGTTGTGAAGTTTTACTGGCTCCTGGTAATATGCCAAAGTTTTGTTTGTTTGTTTGTTTGTTTTGTTTTGTTTTGTTTGTTTGTTTGACAAAGAGAAAGAGAGAGAGAGCACAAGCAGGGGGAGTGGCAGACGGAAGGAGAGGGAGAACCAAGCTCCCTGCAGAGCAGAGGTAGTCCGATACAGGACTTGATCTCAGGACTTCAGGATCATGACCTGAGCCAAAGGCAGTGGCTTAGCAAACTGAACCATGCAGGCACCCTAAACCATTGTTTTTAATCAGCTAAGTACATATAGTAATGTTTTAGTGCGACTGATATTAAAATACATTAATTTTAACACTAAATATTGGGTTCCTAAATTTTTTCATCTCTAGATTAACGAGCTTTTGTTAATCTGACTTGAATTACATTCAGTTATTTCTTGGACTACTCAAAAAATATTGTGCAGTAACATTCTTACTTTCTTTCCACTTGTACAAAAATTGGAAAATGCTCCCAACTGTACTCCTCATCATATTTAAAGGATGGAAGTTCAGTGAAACCAATCTCTATGGTAATTCTTTCTGTTTCCTCCCATCAGAGCACACTACCAGGCTGGCTCATATCCAGCTGTCCTGTGTACCCGAGATAAAGCCTTCCTTCCCACCACAGCCTGAAGATCTCTTTTTCCTATCTGAACTCTTAACAAACTGACAATCAGTGCCTCTTGGTTGGCAATTAATCATTTCCTACTCTGCTCCATGACATACTTCCTAGCAGCTGATTTAATACTAAATCAAATTAAACTAAGTTGAAAAGCACGTTACTATTTGCATTGCTCTAGTGTTCTGCTAATTGAAAAAAAAGTGAGTAGGCTTTTTCAAGAGTTGATTGATTTATTTTTTTCTCTTAAAAAAAGAAATTTCTTGTTTATGGCATGAAATTTCTGTTCAGTAAACGAGGCTTGAGTCTTTCATGTTTGGAAAGAGCTGCTCTTCCTCAGAGGAGAAATAAATCCCGTGTAGGATAATCTGACTCTTCAGTTGTTTACTTAAGAGAAGGTTTTTTTCTCTTTAGATTTGGCTTCAGTCACCACTAGAAAATACAGTGAGCTGAGAATTGGTATGTGTGAGAATTGGGATGTATGGTTTCATATTAGCTAGAATATTTCTTACCTCTGAAACGTTGTTCCCTCACAAATAACATCAGTCCATACACAACCCTGCTTGCTTCAAAAGATTGTTATTTAGTGAACAATAGAAATATGCAGGCTCTAGCTTTGGAAGCTAGTCCTATCCAAATGCAAGATATTACATTATTATTTAATTTGATCTTAGATTACCTGCCTGTGGAATATATTGGACTTTAATTATGCTGCATATGTTAGTATCCAGAAGCCAGGTGGGCCAGGACTCAGAGAAATTAGTATGCACCAGACAGTCATGAGTCACTCTGGTCCACATGCCTTAAGCCTCAGGGTCTAAGGCAGAAAGGAGAACTGTGTGTTGAATTCCCACAGCTACCAAGTGCGGCAGAGCTGGCTTTTCCCCTGGCAATCTTCTAGCAGAGTTCATATTTGGAACTCTTGTCTCTACTGCCTTAGCACAGTCAGAATTCCAAGTCCAGCTCCTTCAGCAGTTCTTCTAGGCCACTTTCCAAGAGGCTCATTAAGGCCTATCTTAATGAACTTCCTACTGCTACTGGTTTTTATAAATTTCAAAAGAACATAAAAGCCTACTGATTTATATTGTATCTTTCTTCCAATATGGCAATTCTGTAAAAATTAACTTTTCCATTTTAAAGCCCTGAAGTAAATGCCCTGCTATAGTTGAGCCACACTTTCCCAGGGGTACACAAAAGAGCCTTCAATTAACCCTGGATATATGGCACGCCTTCAGTGACAGCACATCGGTAGCTTGAAATAAGCCATGTTGGACGTTTTCACACCAAGAAAATGGACAAATGCCACAAATCAGTCCCCGCTGCTCCCCGCCAACCCCCCTTGACCCCCATCCCCAACCCTGGAGCCAGTTGTTAACCAGCTACCAGAACAGCACTAGATTTAGGCTAATGGGAACTTGTATCTTAAAGTTATGACCCTGAGCAAATTATTTAACATCTCTGAGACTCAGTTTCCTCCTCTGTGAGATGGTGATAATAATGCCACCTGCCAAACAATTCTGTGAATTTAATGAGAACATTATCATGAAAAAGTTCCTGCCAGTTGATGGTGCCAGCAGCTTCATTCCTGACCAGCATCCCTTGGTGCCTGTATCTCTCTGGCTATGCCCCTCTCTCCAGATTTTGGTGTCGTGGATTGCCCTTCATCTCCATTCCCTGATAAGCCCAAGAAAAGGCACTGATTTTCAGTTTTACCAGCTTTTTCTAGCTATTAGGATGAGACTGATAAATTCCAAGGACTTTCCATGGGCATGTGGGCATTCATTCTTGTGTCTGGAGGCTTCTAACTTTGATTAAGAAAAACTCCAACCACCTGACTGTCATAAGGCAAGTTTTCTCAGTTCACATCACGTCTGGGGGAAAAAAAAAAGTGATTTGACTGATTCTACTTTGCTTACATGTAAAGTACTATAGAAAAATTAAAACAATACAGAAATGGAGCATCAATCACTGATTTTTATTGTTGTTGTTATCAATATTGAATGCATAGACATATTTTGCCACAAGGATTTTTCTCATGAATTCTGGTTTAAAATTGCTGCTCCAGGTTTAAAATCCCTGAAGCCTCAAAGTTTCATTCTGTTTCTCTTCCAGGGTCTCTAACACTGATGTTATGGGATGATATGAGCTGCTTTTAGGGCCACTAGTTCTGTGATATTTCAGAATAGCCTTCTTGAGAGGCTTCCTATCTCAACCAGCATCTATATAGTGCTGAGATCCAAGGTTAACCATTTGTTTAAAAGGTATCTTCAAATACTCTGCTGCCTATTTCATCAGATGAGATGTCTTCATGGAAGTAAGAAGAATGGGATTCATTAAATGGTCTGCATGATTGTTCACCCATTTTAAGAGAAGAAAACAAATTAAAAATCTACTTCCTTCTTAGTAATCTAGTTTCTTCCCCTTTTCTCCAAGCAACAATAGTCACTGAATCTTCTGGGCACTGAGCTCCATTCATTCATTCCATTCATTAAATCTACTCCAGGAATTGCCCAAGGAAATTCATATTCCTAACTCCCAGTCATAGAATGTATGGCTCGCCTCCAAATATTTCACATTGGGATTTGACTTCGAGAGCACACACTCTGAAATACTCAGAGTATTCAGAAATACTAATCAGACACTTATTTTCCATCTGCTCTTTATACTGTGAAATACCTAATAAAAAGCAAAATCCTAACAAATTCTCTGGAGGAAAAAAATCACAAACACATTCTATAATCACTCAATCATTCTTTTGTTTTATGCAGTTGATAAATTATTTTAAAGTTGTTCCTGGAATCTGCAGGATTTCTTTGCCTTTTACATAAAAATTATGCATTTGGAATGGAAGCTTTTTCAACAAGAATGTAGAAACAATTGTCAATGATTGAATTTAATCTGGCATTATGTGTACTATGGTATCATAAAATAGCTTCGTATTTCATCTTTTGGCTTTGAAAAGATGGAGTCTAAAAAAAAATCCATGATGTTTCTTGATACTGTTTTAGTATTAAAAGGCAACTAACTGTTGTCATAATAAAATGAATGTTTATCTGTGTCTTTCAGAAAATCTGGGTGGAAATTTTAAAAATTCACTCTATTTGTATAGATTGTCAACACACTGTTTTTTACTGCACACAATACAAGCACACAATGTAGGACTCCCCTAATATTTGAAAAAAAGAGAACTTTTGTCATAACAAATTCCTATCCTAAGAAAAAGCATACATTTTAAGATTTTAAAACTACTCTATACTATTACTTTTAAAATTCAGAAATAAAAAATACGTGTTAATAAAATGACAAATCATAGAAATTTAGAAGAGATATACCTTTTAACATTTTCTAGTTCTACAGAATAGAGAGCCCAGAAGTAGACCCTCAACTCTAAGGTCAAATCTTCAACAAAGCAGGAAGGAATATCCAGAGGAAAAAAGACAGTGCCTTCAGGAAATCGTTTTAGGAAAATTGGACAGCCACAAGCAGAAGAATGAAACTGTACCATTCCCTTACACCATACACAAAGATAAACTCAAAATGGATGAAAGACCTAAATGTGAGAAAGGAATCCATCAAATCTTAGGGGAGAATACAGGTATTAACCTTTTCAGCCTTGGACACAGGAACTTCTTTTTAGACATGTCTCTAAAGGCAAAGGAAACAAACGCAAAAATGAACTATTGGGACTTCATCACGATAAAAAGCTTCTGCACAGAAAAAGAAATAGTCAACAAAACTAGAAGGCAACCTATGGAATGAGAGAAGATATTTGCAAATGACATATCAGATAAAGGCTTGATATCCAAACTCTATAAAGAACTTGTCAAACTCAACACCCAGAAAAACAAATAATCCAATCAAGAAATGGGCAGAAGACATGAACATAAATTTCCCCGCAGAAGACATACAAATGGCCAACATACAAATGCTCCTTATCTCTTGTCATCAGCGAAATAAAAATCAAAACAACAATAAGATTCCACATTACACCAGTCAGAATGGCTAAAATTAACAAGACAGGAAATGACTGAAGTTGGCGAGAATGTGACGAAAGGGGAACCCTCTTACACTCTTGGTGGGGATGCAAGTTGGTACATCTACTTTGAAAAAACAGTATGGAACTTCCTCAAGAAGTTAAAAATAGAATTACTCTATGACCTAGCAACTGAACTACTGGGCATTTACCCTAAAGATATTGATGTAGTGAAAAGAAGGGACACATACACCTCAACGTTCATAACAGTGATGTCTACAATTGCCGAACTGTGAAAGGATCCAAGATGTCCTTCAACAGATGAATAGATAAAGAAGATGTGGTTCATTTATACAATGAAAGATTACTCAGCCATCAGAAAGGATGAAAACTTACCATTTACATCGATGTGGATAGAACTGGAAGGTATTATGCTAAGTGAAATAAATCAATCAGACAATTATCATATAGTTTCACTCATGCATGGAATATAAGAAATAACACAGAGGATCATAGGGGAAGGGAGGGAAAACTGAATGGGAAGAAATCAAAGAAGGAGACAAACCATGAGAGACTCTTGACTCTGGGAAACAGACTGGGGGTTGGAGAAGTGGAGGTGGGTGCAGACATGGGGCAGCGGGGTGGTGGACACTAGGTGGGGTCACGTTCTGTAGTGAACACCGGTGTTGTGCATAACTGATAAATCACTGAGCACTGCATCAGAAACTAATGATGCTAATATGTTGCTAATTGAATCTAAATTAGAAAAAAAAGATATTTTCTAGTTCCACTCAGGGGGACCTCAGGAAGAAAAACAAATTTTTTATTGCTAAATATATAACTTGTGATAAATCCAGAATTTAACTTCAAATTCATATACTTTGTTTTTATTTCGGTCCCCATTCTATTTGAACCTGAAAATACATGTACACATCCCATGTCATTATATGTTAGAAAGCCAAGTTGCCAGCATTTATTATACTTAATGTGGAAAAACCTAATGGGCATTTAGCTGGACTACACTATCAACATCTGTTTTTCATAGATAAATATTAAGTAGGAAATCAATCTTTTTGGTCACACCTTCTTTCCCAAATGAATTTGAAAATATATTTCTGAACAAGAGAAACACCATTCATGAAGACAACTACATTTAAAATTTTAGGTCTAAAGAAACACTTTGAAAAATAAAATTCATATATAAACCAATATACAAGAAGGAAGGTCTCAGGGAAGTTGATGTGTCCTTAAGTATTAAGAGATTCTAATTATCATGGATCATGAACAATTAGGCAACGGGTAGACAGTAGCTCCAAAACAGTATTCAGGGGCACCTCCTTCTGTGGAAAAGTGAGAGTAAGTGGACTGAGATACAAGAACAGGAAGCTGTTCTAAGAAATAGTGGACCATTACAGGAGTGAAAAGATTAATTTGCTTGTATTCATGCCAATTTATGATATACATAAGTCATATAGTTCATAAATTCCTTCAAATATAAGGCAGCATGTTGCACCTGGAAAGAACATTCCATTGTAAATGTAAAAAAACACATTATAAATACAGCTAGATTGTGTGTTAAGTTTCTGCAAGTATATGTATCAGATCTATATCTGAATACCTACTATACTCTAGGAATATACATTTTCACTAGGGGAAGTGGAGTCACAAATATAATTCAAATGTAATTACAGAATATGTAAGAATTTACAAATTGGCTGATTTTGGATTGTAGGCAGAGCCAGTGGGAGGTGGAAGCTGAGGATTGGGTGGGTAGGGAGTTCCTCCAAGGAAAGCAGGGGATGGCTGTCTTTCTAGATGTGGAGTAGGAGAAACACTTCCTACTTTACTCCCAGAATGCCACTCTCTCTTCATGGTTGGTGATATACCAAAGCAAAACATGTTTCTGAATTCTTTCTGATGACAATTATGAAACGTTGCCTTTTAAACAAATGGAATTTTACAGAAAACAGTATTATTAAGAGCACTAGAGGACTAGGGAAGGGAGATGATCTCCTTGTTTAGTATTTGGTGAGCTTAAAACACTTAGAGAGCCCCAGGGAGTTATGTCCAGTAGGACTTTCATTCTATAATTTGCACTGCAAAGAATGATTGCAGAGTCATCACTCTATAGAAGGTAACTAGAATCATGAAAGTACAAAAATGTTCCTAAACAGTGTGTGAAGTGATACAGAAAAATTATGTTATCATAACCCAGAAGAACATCAACCTTTTAATGAGAAGGGCAATATGCAAGAAGTTCAGAAGAAACTTAAAAAAAAAAATTTAGCAAAGGACAAGGAGAAAGCAGAGTTACAGACACCAAGAAAGGACATATTACAAGAAAAATAGGATGCTTACCAAAAGTCACTGCTGGTGTCTTTGAGATTAATTTTTGTGAAATGGTGAGAACAGAAGCCTCAGACAGCAGGCAGTCAGGAAATTTTCTGAGATGTTACTTAACTTGAAAATATTATTTACTTCTTTTAATTTAAAAGAATTTCCCAAACAAGAATTAAGCTTTATATAGACAATATCTAGAAAATCAACTATTACAATGAAATAGTGGGGAGTAGAATTACTCAAAGACTTTGATTCTAGATGTTTTTAAATGTTCACTTTGAAAGTGATCCACATTACCTATTTTAATTATCAAGACTACTTTGAAAGATGAGGGGCATTATTTTCCATATTTTTGTCATTGAAGAACCCAACATTAAGTGTAGGTGTCTCACTACAAAGACCTATGATTTTTCCAGTTTTAAAGTGTTAAATGGGGTGATCATTTTTCATACAAACAAAAGGAAGGATGTGCTTTCCATAAAAAAAAAAAAAGTTGCTTCACTTGGCCACCAAAGCAAAAGCAATATCATTTAATATTTTATAGTTTATGTGTTTACTTAGCACAGGCAAAGTTATTTCATTTAGAAAAAAATATATACTTAAATGGATTCAGTCATTTTCCCAGTACTGGTTTTCAAAATATTCATTTGAAGCCCAAGTTCAACAGAGATTATTTTCCTTCCAAAAAATTTACACACTGAATATTCTGTTTGCATAGTCTTGCAGTGCCTCAGCTTTCTTATAAAAATGTTTCAGAATGGAAGACAATGGTTTTTGCTGAACTACTTTGCTAATAGAGTGGTTTACTCAAGCCCAGTGCCATGGAACAACAAAATGGCTTTTGTTTATTTTTAAATCCGTGAGGATTTGATTTTATTGAACTTGCATTTGGATTAAATTTCAGCAGCATTTATTTCTGCTTCCATAAGGGTCATTTTCCAAATGAACAACTGGGAAGCTAATTTGCTGAAGCCAGTGATGCGTTGCTGAGCTTTTCCTTGGTTTGCTCTGATGACTCCTCACTTTCACCAATAGCTCTGAGACGGTGAGCAAACATAGGATAGTAGCTCTTGGATAAATCTTACCAATAAAAGTGGTTGAGAAGTAGGGCAGAACTTTGGAGTGTAGTAACAATTTCTTCATCAAAGTGTATTTCTATCTACCATCCCACTGACATTCAGAATCATTTCTAAGGATTTCACAGGAGCGTGGTTCTCACCTAGATGCAAATCACTCCTATCTGCTCTCATCTTTCCTTCACAGGTTAGACTCCTTGGCTTTAGCAAGGTGAAATGACTATGGTACTCCAGAGAGCTGTGAATTTTAGTGAGTATCATTGAATTTGGTGTAGTAGGGTAATTTTGTCTGAGTAAAACAGACTAGAAATTCATTCCCACTAAATTGAAATGGAAGGTTCTTCTTTATCTTTTTATCTTTAAGATAGTCTCCTCCCATTCTGTTTAGCCACAGGAAAATTGTTGACTAAAGATCTACAAGGTAGTATGGTAGGGACTTTACTTGTTTTATTTACAAACTCAAATGTTCAGATCTTTATAACTAGGAATTCATTTTTATTCCAACAAGGGTTTCCTTTTTTTTTTTTTTTTTTTAAGATTGTATTTATTTGAGATAGAGTGAGTAAGAGAGAGCATGAGAGAGGGAAGAAGGTCAGAGGGAGAAGCAGACTCCCCATGGAACTGGGAACCCAATGCAGGACTCCATCCCGGGACTTCAGGATCATGACCTGAGCTGAAGGTAGTTGCTTAACCAACTGAGCCACTCAGGAACCTCCCCAGCAAGGGTTTCTTAATTATAGTTTTGAATACTTGTTCTGTTCCTTTGCTTTGGTTTTCTTCTCAAAGGACTCCTATTATCCATATGCTGTTATTTTCTCTTATGTCTTTCATCTCTCCACTTAAAAAGTTTAACTCTTTATCTTTTATGTCTTCAATTTCTTTTAAGATATTATCCACTCAATTTATTTCCTCAAGTTAATTTTAAATCTCTGAAATATTTTCCTTGTATTTCTAATTCTTTACTCAGATTTGTCCTCTCATTTCTGAGTTTCTGAATCTGATTTATACTGTCCTTTTATGTATTGGATCATTTTCTTTTATTTCTTTTTGTATCAAAAAAAGTAGATTGCAATTCTGGTTTGTAGCTGATTTTTTTTCTGGCATGGTTTCCTTGTCTGGAACATTTTCTTAGATTTCCTTATACTCATTTTAAAGTAAATATGTTGTATAATATTTGACATTGTCTATTTTCACATAAAATTAGTCTTGAGCTATTAGGAGGAGGAAGTTAGAGTTGAAATTTGAAAGAGCTCATTTCAGAGAGGTCATCTTTTGTGACTTGCATGATGTTACAATGTAAACACATGCACACACACACAGCAGCTTGTTTTCTGAAATTTCTTGACACAGTTGCTCACCATCAGCTTTATCTGAACATCCTGTTTCCTTTGTCTCTATCATCTCTGTGTTGTGAATTTTTTCTTTCATTTTCAGCAGTTTCTCTTCCTTATAAGATGAGCTGATGAATGGAATCCTAGATGGTCAGTTTAGAGAATTCATAAGACCGTCCTGCTCTAATTCCTTTACAGTTAATGCAAGCTCCTTCCTGTACCTGAAATCAGAGTGGGCAGCACACTTTCAGTTTCAACTGCTGTTCCCAGAATGGTGTGGTATTCTTTCCAGTGGGTATCTATTGACTATTTTTGTGTGTTCTACTGTTTTCCAGTTCATTAGGTTCTCTACTGCTTTTCTTCTGCTTTTTCCTGTGCATGCATTAATCCCATGGAGGTCTGTAAATGTCCATAGTTTATCACAACCACTTGTGCTTTTTCATTTTGGGAGCTAATTTGTCATTTAAATGTTGTCTGTGAAGTATATGTTTTGCTATCCAATTGGTCTTGTCTGCTATTTTGTGAGGAATTTCAGAAAGACTGAAAAACTGCCACTCTTACTGTCTTCCTACATACTTCCAGCATTGAATTTTAATATATATGTGTATACAAACTTTCTACCATCACAGCAAATCAGTCCCTATATTTGCCCCACAAACAATACAAAATCATTGTTAATAAATATTTTGTATCCAGAAATGTGTGAGAATTTTTTCCCTCACTAAAATTCTAGTTTGACTGCATACAATTATTATAGCAAATCACATTTCCTCATGATTCTAAAGACATTGCTCCACTGTCTACCTAGATCCAAAGGTGATAAAACACCTGATGTCAATAGAATTCTAAATCAGTCTTTGTCAGTCTTTTTTTCTCATTTTCTTTTATATTTAGAAGGACTTACAACTTTCTGTTTATCCTTGATTTTCCAAAATTTCACTATGCTGTTAGTCTTTTAAATATATCTTTCTAAGTCCCAGGTAATTCCTTTCAACTTGAGGACCAGTGTATTCTACATGTTCCTTTATTCTCTCTTTAAAAATATTTTATTCTTTTGAGAGTCAGAGAGTACAGAGAGCACAAGCAGGGAGTATATGGGAGAGAGGCCGAAGCACAGGGAGAACAGATTCTGGCTGAGCAGGAAGCCTCATAGGAGGCTCCATCCCAGGACTCTGAGATCATGACCTGAACCGAAGCCTGACTGAGCCACCCAGGTGCCCCAAAACTTTCCTTTATTCTCTATCTTGCACCTCTAATCAGATACACATTGCAATAGCTCCTATTTTTTCCTTTTACATACACTTTGTACCATATTCTTACAGAATTCTTCCTTCTGTTGCTTCTTTCAGCTCTTATTCACACTTGAGGAGTATACATTTTACCATTTAAACCCCCTTGCAAATATTTAAGTATAGATGATATATAAATTCAGATTTTTATGACATCCTGTTCTTCTTAATAGATATCATGTCCTAAAATATCTTTATAAAGATATAAATTATACTTTTTTGACATCTTTCTCTACATTCTTATTTCGTTTGTTTAGTTTATTACTTTCACTAGGTATTGGTTTTCCTCAAATATCCAATAGTTCTTTATGTCCATTTTCATTTAGAATTTTTTATTTGCCAGTCTATGGATGCTGTTTGGGTTTACTAAAGCCAGACTCTGATGATTAGTGGTTGATGGAAAGAAGACCAGAAGGTATGCGGTTAGGCATAATTTGCTTGTTATAGTTGTTTTCCTTCAGGGAAATCTCTCTTCATTTCTGAGGTTTTACTGGCCACCTGGAACATGAGCCTGTTTCTTCCACTAAAGTATTAACACTAAGTTCTCTACCTACCGACAAATACTTATAATACTTACTGCTTAACACTGATGTATGTGATTCATGAGTCAACATTTCTAATATGTGCAATAGTGCTTCTCTCCCCTTCTAATTACAAAGACATTGCAATGTGGATATTACACAGAGTTGTTCCTGTTTTAAAGTGCTACTTTTGTTTGGTGTGCAATATCTTCACTTAATCCAAATCAGTTTACTTTTCAACTATCAGGTATTGCCCAAATTTATGATCTATCACTAATAGCCTTTTTCCTTTTCATTGGGTTATAGACTTTAAAATATATTTTTATTAATATTAATAAAGTAACATTAATAAATTAATAATCTATGGTATTCGAGAAAGAAGCATAATTACTCAGTCTGTTATTTTTACCCAGATATTATGAACTTTGAAAATTTCATTAGATAACTTTTCATGAAACATAAATTTCAGTACAAGTACAGTACAAGTACAAATTTCAAACATGCACCCAAATCTAGTTAAGATTTCAATCAATATTTATCATGACACACAACATCTTCAGACTCTATAATATACACTCTATATTATAATTGATACTCTATAATATTCAGACTCCATAATATAATCTACATTATATTATAGTATAAATTGCAAGGACTTTAAAATTAGGCAAACACAAACTCTGGTTTTTTATCAGATGTGTGAATTGAACAAACCACCTTAATTCACTGAGACTATTTTTTCCTTTAAAATGTAAGTAATAAGCATCTCCTATGATATTTTGAATTTTAAGCAATGTATATGATAGCATTTAACAAATTTCTGAGACCTGATACTCTCTTTTTTTCTCTTTCTTTTATTTACTTCTTTTTTTCTGTTGCTCTATGTGACAGATGCCAGAATTCTCTGCAGCTAAAATATGATATTTCTTGCTCTCAAAGGCAATACAATGAAGAAAGGATTCATCTCTGCATACTTTCTCTGTTTGTTTTGAGTGCTGTGAAATGTCAAACAGTATTGCAAAAGAAAACAACTTTGAAACCAGCACAGCATTTGTGAATAATTTCCTCTTGGTATTATTGAAATATTTGAATAACTATGATTCCATTGTTGGTTTTAGAACAATGTATTTCCTTCTGTAATTCCCTGGGATTGTAAAATAGTACTAGGTCAGTATCTTACTCTCTTAAATCAATGTTATACTTAATTCCACACCCTCTCACAGTATTTCTGATGTTTGGGGTCAATATGTTGTGATTTATGAAATAACCTAGGTTTATATCTAAGGACATAGAAACACACACACACACACACACACAAGCAAAGGCAGGATGGAAAAGCCAGGATATCTTACTTGGAGTAAAAACTAATGAACATGAGAACAAAGGTTCAAGTCATGAAAAAGCCTTTAATATCACAGGCGAAGATGAATGTGGACAAATGCTATGAAAATTTATAATACTATTAAGTGTATAACAAACACTGAATAAAATAAAGAGCCTGTTGATACAATGCATAGTCTTGATCTTCAGTGTTTTTTGTGAACTCAATAATTTGGGAATGTTTTCAGTACCTATAATCAGTTAAGCCTTAAAAATATGGTCAAGTTTCTACATCAGGTTTTTAGTAAATTATATAGTATGTAATAGAAATACTTTGGGAAATTTCTAATGCTCAACTTGAGAAAAACATACCAACTAACTAGAATGTAAAAAGGAATTCAATCAGGAATGTGGGTAAATCTTCACTACTATATATAGCATCACTAATGGAAAGAAGATAAAAATTAGAAATGTGTTTCTTATAGAGTGCACCCATGTTGCACTGATTTCTTTAAAACACCACAATAACTAATTATAAAATTATTAAAGAATTTAGCATGGATCTCCTGAACTCTGTGAAGGCCATACCTAAACCCACACAGAGCATCCTAAAGCCTCCATGCTTTTTCCTCTCTTACCCACTTTCTTTCCCACCAATCTTACTATTCTCTGCTCTAATAATATCCATTTGCCTCTAAACTCAGTCATAATACCTTGACTTCTTTGTCTCTCTGCACTGACTTTCCCCTTTTGCTCCTGATCCACTATCACAAATAGCTTATTAAGTAAGGCATGATATTTTCTTGGAGGAAAAAGCAAGACACAAGAGCCATACATGTGTTAGTGTCCTATGCCATCACACAAATATATGAGAAAGACTAATCTGTCATTTATAGGATTTGTCCTGTGGAATCATGGTAGACATATGCACATGTTCAATGTTATAGCATCCTCATGGCCAACCTCGGGTGTAAGCAATACCTCCATTTTACAGATGAAACTGAGCACAGAGGAATTCGTTACTTGTCAAAATGGCAGAACAATGTTGAGGATTCTGGCCTGCCTGAATTCTCAGCCCATATTCTTAACCACTATGCTCTGCTTCCTTTCTACTAAAAGCAAAACAAAAACTTCCTAACTTCAAACACATTTCTAAACTTGCTTCTCCTCATAAGTAATTCTGATACAAAATGTGTTCATTTTTTTAAATGTGTTCATTTTAAGGTGAATTTTACTCCTTTTTTTTAAAAATAAATATTTTATTTATTTATTGAATAGAGAGAGGCAGGCAGAGAGAGAGAGAGGAGGAAGTAGGCTCCCTGCCAAGCAGAGAGCCCAGTGTGGGACTTGATCCCAGGACCCTGTGATCATGACCTGAGCCAAAGGCAGAGACGTAACCCACTGAGCCACCCAGGCCCCCCAAGTTGGATTTGACTCTTATAAAGACAACATTTTTTGAATCAAGAATAGAGTTCTTTTGGTGTAATTGTAAATTGTGTTGTTTTTAAATTTTCCCCTTCTGAGACTTTGCTGTTAGTGGATAGAAATGCTACTGGTTTCTGGATATTAGTTTTCTGCCACTTTGCTGAATTTGTTTATTACTTCTAGTATTTTTTTGGTGGAGGTGTTAGGATTTTTCTATGTATAGTACCATATCATCCACAAAAAGTGAGTTTAACTTCTTCATTACCAATATAGATAACTCGTATTTCTTTTTATTGTCTGATTGCTGTGGCTAGGACTTCCAGTACTAGGTTGAATAAAACTACTGAGAGTGGACATTCTTTTCTTAAGGGTTCTTCACCCTTTAGGAAAATGTTAGCTGTGTTTTCTTCATAAGTGGCCTTTACTATGTTAAGCCTATTTTGTTGAGAGTTTTTATTGTGAATGGATGTTGAGTCTTGTTCAAATAGTTTTTCTGCATTTCGTGAAGTATCATGTGATTTTTATCCTTTGTTTTGTCGATGTGGTGTATGACTTTGATTGATTTATGATTACTGAACCCTCCTTGCATCCCAGGAATAAATCCCACATGATTGTAGTGAATGACCTTTTTAATATATTGTCGTATGAGGGTTGCTAATATTTTTTGAGAATTTTTACATCTCTGTTCATCAGGGATATTGGCCTGTGGTTTTGTTGTTGTGATGTCTGTCTGATTTGGGCACCAGGGTAATGCTGGCCTCATATTTGGAAGATTTTCCCCCTTTTCTATTGTTGAGGAGAGTAGGTATTAACTCTTCGTTAAATGCCTGGTAGAATTCACCTGTGATTCCATCTGGTCCTGGTCTTTTATTACTAATTCCATTTTCTTACTTTTTTTAATTTCTTTTTTTATTATGTTATGTTAGTCACCGTGCAGTACGTCATTCGTTTTTGATGTAGTGTTCCATGATTCCTTGTTTGCATATAATACCCAGTGCTCCATGCAATCCATGCCCTCCCTAATACCCACCACCAGGCTAACACATTCCTCCACATCCTTCCCCCTATGAAACCCTCAGTTTGTTTCCCAGACCCCATAATTTCTCATGGTTTGTCTTCCCCTCTGATTTCCTTCTCTTCATTGTTCCCTTCCTTATCCTAATGTCCTCCATGCTATTTCTTATGTTCTTTATGTAAGTGAAATCATAATTGTCTTTTTCTACTTGACTTATTGTATTTAGCATAATCTCCTTCAGTTCCATTAATGTAGATGCAAATTGTGGGTATTCATCCTTTCTAATGGCTGAGTAATATTCCATTTCATATATGGACCACATCTTCTTTATTAATTTGTCTATCAAAGGGCATCTTGGCTCATTCCACAGTTTAGTTGTTGTGGACATTGCTGCTATGGACATTGGGGTGCATGTGGCACTTCTTTTCGTTATATGGGTATCTTTGGGATAAACACCCAGTAGGGCAATTGCTAGGTCATAGGACAGCTCTATTTTTAACTTTTTGAGGAAGCTCTACACTGTTTTCCAAAGTGGCTGTACCAACTTGCATTCCAACAACAGTGAAAGAGGATTCCCCTTTCTCCATATCCTCTTCAACATTGGTTGTTACTTGCCTCATCAATTTTTACCGTTCTAACTGGTGTAAGGTGGTATCTCAAATATGGTTTCAATTTGAATTTCCCTGATGGCTAATGATGTTGAACACTTTTTCAGGTGCCTGTTAGCTATTTGAATGTCCTCTTTGGAGAAGTGTCTGTTCATGTCTTCTGCCCATTTTTTTACTTAATTATTTGGGTTTTTTTGGGTGTTGAGTTTGAGAAGTTCCATTTCCATATTGGTGTATTCAGATTTTCTATTTCTTCCTGCTTTAGTTTTAGAAGATTATATGTTTCTAGGAATTTATCCATTTCTTTTAGGTTGTCTAGTTTGTTGGCATATAATTATTCATAACATTGTCATAATCCTTTGTATTTCTTTTCTCTATTTTTATTTTATTTGAGTCATTTCTCTCTCCTTTTTTTTTTTTTCTTGATGAGTCTAAGAATCTGTCCACTTTATTTATCTTTTCAAAGAACCAACTCTTGGTCTCATTGATTTTTTATAGCTTTTTTAGTCTCTACATCATTTATTTCTGCTCTCAACTTTATTGTTTCCTTTCTTCTACTCACCTTGGGTTTTGCTGTTTTTCTAGTTCCTTTAGGTGTAATGTTAGATTGTTAATTTGAATTCTTTCTTGTTCCTTGAGGTAGGCCTGTATTATTTCCTTCTTAGAACTGTGTTATGTCTCAGAAATTTTGGACTATTGTGTTTTCATTTCATTTCTCTCCATGTATTTTTTTTTAATTTTTTTTCTTTAACTGCTTCATTAAACCACTGCTTGTTTAGTATCATGTTCTCAAGTCTGCATGCGTTTGTGTTTTCCCCACTTTTTTTCTTGTGATATACTTCTACTTTCATACTGTTGTGGTTGGAAAAAATGCATGGCATGGTTTCAATCTTCTTAAATGTATTGAGGTTTGTTTTATAGATTACTCTGTGATCTATTCTGGAGAATGTTTTTTTTTTTTTAATTTAAATTTTTTTATTTTTTATAAACATATATTTTTATCCCCAGGGATCTGGAGAATGTTTTAAGCATACTTGAAAACGATGTGTGTTCTGTTGGTTTTGAATGGAATGTTCTGTTATGTCCATCTGTTTCAGTGTCTTTCAAAGGCATTGTTTATAGATTCTCTGTCTGGATGATCTATCCACTGAAAAAGTGGAATATTAAAGTTCTCTACTATTATTGTACTACCATCAGTTTCTCTCTTTATGTCCATTAGTATGTGTTTAATGCATTTAGGTGCTCCAGTTGTTACATAGGTAGATATTTACAATTATTATACCTACTGTTATTGGATTAATCCCTTTATCATTACATAATGCCTTTCTTTGTCTCTTGTGATAGGTTTTGTTTTAAAGCCTATTTTATCTGATATAGGTATTGCTACCCTGGCTTTTTTTTTTTTTTTTTTCCTGCTTCATTTGCATGGTGAATGTTCTCCCATCTCTTCATTTTCACTCTTTATGACTCTTTAAGTCTGGTGTGAGTCTCAAAGGCAGCATATAAATGGGTCTTGTATTTTTATCCATTTTACCACTCTATGTCTTTTGATTAGAGCATTTAGGCCATTTGTATTTCAAGTAATCATGATAGATATGTACTTACTGACATTGTTAAAATTTGCTTTCTCGTTGTTTTTGTAGCTCTACCTTGCTCCTTTCTTCTTTTGCTCTTTTTCTTTGTGATGAGTGAGCAACTATAGTGTTTTGTTTGGCTTCCTTTCTCTTTATTTTTTTGTATCTGTCATAAGGTTTGGATTTATGGTTACCATGAGGTACATATATAACATTCTAAGTAAACAGCAGTTCATATTAACTTGATGGTTTAAATGTATTCTAAATTTAAAAAACAAAAACAGAAAAAGAAGAAATCCTCTTTCTTTTTCCCATTCTCTTCCCTTTTTACTTCTTTCTCCACACTTCATGTATATGTTGTCACATTTTACATCTTTTTTTTCATATTTTTCTTATACCTTCTGCTCCTCCTTCTCCCGCTCCTCCTCCTTGTGTGTTTTCCATTACCCTGTCTTCCACATTACTGATTCATTATTCTGCATCCTCTAATCTATTTGATTCCCTCTAGTGTGTTTTTAATTTCAGTTATTGTATTCTCCATCTCTAGTTGTTTTTTTTTT
>NC_081559.1:19590823-19597228 GCF_022355385.1 Mustela nigripes | reverse complement strand
TTTTTTTTTTACATAATTTCTATCTATTGAAAATCTCACTGAATTCTTCCACTCTTTTCCCCAACTCAGTGGGTATTTCTTTGATCATTAATTTAAATCCTTTACCGGGCATAATTGCTTATCTCTGTTTCATTTAGTTCTTTTTCTGAGGATTTTTTCTTGTTCTTTCTTTTGGAGCATATTCCCCACCCCACATTTTGCTTAACATTCTGTGTTTGTGTTTATGGATTAGGCAAAATGGTTAATTCTCCTAAACTTGAAGGAGTGGTTTTGTGTATGGTATCTCCTATGTACTTTGTGTCCTTGGGGACTGTTGTGGGTTGGCTAACCTGTATACGTTAGTTACTTTTTGTAAACTGTGACTTTTTTGCAGAAAGAATTAAAAAATAATAATGATAAAAGAAAAAAAAAGAAAGTAGTAAAATATAAGAAGAAAGGGAAAAAATTAAAAAGAATAAAAGGAAGAAAAGAAAACATAGAGAACAAGAAAAAAAGAACAAAACTGAAAAAGAAAAAAATAAAAACAGGGGTGCCTTTGTGGCTCAGTTGTTAAGCATCTGTCTTCAGCTCAGGCCATGATCTAGGATCCTGGGATTGAGCTTCACATTAGGCTCCCTGATCAGCAGAAAGCCTGCTTCTCCCTCTCACACTCCTCCTGCTTGTGTTCCCTCTCTCGCTCTCTCTCTCTCCCTTTGTCAAATAAATACATAAAACCTTAAAAAATAAAATAAATAAGAAATAAAAACCAAGCTAGACAACACAAGTTTTTTTTTTTAAGTAAAAATTAAAATTAAATTAGAAAGTTAAAATTGAAGAAAAAAAAAAAAAAAACCCACCTCAAACCTGCAGCTCATTTTCTGTGCCCCAGCACCACAGGGCAGCTGATGTGGGCTTGAGCACCTTGGGTTCACTGAGGTCAAAACTCCCTGTTATAACTAGATTCACCATTATGTCATTAGGACCAGCCCCTTACTATGTTGGGATCCTCCAGTTATTGAGTCCAACTTCACCCTTTATAGTGCCAGATTCTGCTCTGATCTGGGCTTTTAAGGGTTGGGGACAGAACATCCCTGCAGTTTCTAGGCCCTTTTAAAATATGGCTTTTTTGTGTGTTCTAGTGAGATCAGGGCTGATATGGGCTTGCATATACTGGATTTGTTGAGGTCATAAGCTTTCTGTGATGATCTGACCCATTGTGCAATGAGGGTCCACTAATACTGGCATCTAGACCCTGCTCTAATCTGCTGTTAAAGTGGAGGGGGAGGAGATATTCCCATAGCTCCTCAGGTCTTTTGAACCCCAGTTCCTTTTCAATGTCCCAGCACATCTAAAGCTGGTGTGGGCTTGCGGACCCTGAGTTTGGTGAAGGCACAAGCCCACTGAGATGACCAGACTCACCCACCATGGTGTCTGAACCCTGCTTTAGTCTGGGCATCCAAGGTGGGGTCGGAAAGTAAACTTTGTCATTCTCCAATCTCTCTGACCTAGAGTTTTCCCATAGCTTCTGCACCATTTGGCAGAATTCCAGTATTGTTTCTTTTATATGTTAATTGTTCTTTTAAACCATGGCATTTTTTCTGTGCCCTAGGACAAACTGTTCCCAGTCTCTTGGTACTATCCCTTTCCATGCCATTTGCGGTGTAGGTGGTGGGGTTTTCCTTTGTTATGTGTTTCTGTTTCTCTTCCTGTTCTCTTTCTTCTGTTCTATCTTTGGTTGTTCAGTAGCTATTCAGCCAGCCCTCACTTCTTAACGGGAATTGTTCTATTAACAGTTGTAATTTGGTGTGTTTTGTGAAGGACGTGAGTTCAGAAATCTTCCAATGCACCATCATGAACCAGAACTCTGTTTATTTCTTTATAGTCATGGGCTATATACCTTGTTTGTGCCAAGTTTTGGGATTGTGAAATTAGATTTATTTTAATAAAAATGTATCTTGTATAAATGTATTTAATACAAGATACATTTATTTAAAGTAAATGTCTTAAGTGGCCAAATGAATGCAGAAAGAAAAAGAAGTAACTTCTCAAGAAACTTTGAAAAATAACCGCTTCATCAAGGCAAAAACATGATTTTAAAACTATCAACAAATCTAGAGCATTCGTACAAACAGGATAAAGATTTATCTGTCAGGAAGTGATTTGACATCATCTATGAGAAATGCCATTACTTAAATTGGAAGGCAATTAGTTGGAAGAAACCAATTTTAGTGCAAAGAAAATGGACTTGGTTTGTTTAAACATGGATGACCCAATGGGTTGTTAACAAATCCATATACCAAAGGTTTTCTCCTAATTAAAATTTTAATAAAGTTAACCAAGTAAAATGTATGACATTTGAAAGTCATCTTTCAAAAATCACGTTAAAAATGCTTAGTTACTAATGGAAACTTTCCTAATTGTAGCAAATATATGTGTGTCTTTGAGGGGAAGCAAAAGCACTTGCTTCCTAATTGTAGCAAATATATGTGTGTCTTTGAGGGGAAGAAGAAGCACTTGCTTCTTCCATTAGCTCAAAAGAATGACTGTGAGAACATCTTGATTCTTTTAAAACAGTCTAGCTAACAGGCTAACAGACTACTAACTTGAAAGAGAATACTTATATTCAAGGGCAGGAATAGATGAAAAATATCTCTTCAAAAGCAGAGATGGGATTCAAAATAATAGGGTGACAATTTTTAATGGAGTATTTCAAACAATAATCATTTCATCTTTGATGCTTATTTAAATTTATCTCTATCAAAACCTATAATACTTTTGCCCTAATATTTAGGAAGAATTTTTTGTTGAATATATTTGATATATAACATTGTATAAATTTTAGGTATATAGCATGTTACTTTAATACATTTAGATATTGTAATATGATTGTCATTTTAGCAATATTTATCACATTACATAATTACAGTACAATATTGTTGTCTATATTCATTATGTTGCACAGTGGATCACTATGGTTTATCTACTATTTGTTCTAAGTTCAGACCCTTAAACAATTCAGGAAAAATTTAACTTAGTGTAATACCATGCTCAAATAATTGATAGTTACATCTTGGATATGATATAAAAATATTGTCTCTAATTTAATCTTTTTAATATAACTGAGAGAAACTACAGTGGATTAGAATCTCTTTTTCACTTTTAGGTTTTAAAGTTCATTTCTTAAGCTGAGTTTAATAAAAATAAGTTTTTCACTTAATCACCTTACTTCAGAAATTCAAATTGTTTCTAAAAGAATTTATAGCCTGGCATAGATGTGTAAGAATGCTTAAGTTATAAAAGTTAGCAAGAGGACAATCTCTTTTTTCCAATTCCTATTATGTATCCTCTTGAGTTGGTATTGTGTCGAAGCTCAGGGATAAGAATAATTTAAACACCGCTTTGTGGACTAAAGCATTCTTAACAGAAGGCAAGAATCCGTTTACTTAGCACCAAGAATTGGGCCTCTGGCACTCTAAGTTCCTAGTTTAGAAAGTTTGGCTTTGATGAAAAAAATCACAATACATAAGAGCTTGAGGACTTCTCTGTCAAATTCTCTCCTACCACAGCTTAGTTCAGTAGTCCTGAGCATCTCGACACAAAATTGAAACTGAGAAATGGGTTTCTAAGGGGGACTGTAGACAAGGAAGAAACAAAAGCATCCTTTGCTTTAGCTGTTTCCTCTGAGGTAAGGACATTTGTCTGGCCCAGATATTCCTCTCTCAAGGTAAATATGACTAGAGACAGATGAGATATCAATGATATTCTTACATTATAATGTGGATACCTCAAAGAAATTGCAGAGGAAGTACAATTAGTTGTTAAAGCATTGTCTGCATAGGCACACCTTGTTTCACAGAAGCCCGCCCCACTCCTACACATTCACATTTGTCCATCAGAAACAGGCCTTTTTATAAATAGTTCCATTTCCCCAAGGTAATATCAGATGTGGAAACTTGTCCCTCATTAGCTCAGCTGAGTCCCTGTAAGTGGAAAATTATTGACACAACTATATTATCTTATTTAAAGGATCAAAGCATTTGCCAGCCAGATCTTGTTATTCATATTTGAATAAAATATACTTGATATTTAAACTTGAAATATTCAATTTTGGTTTTACTTCCCTTTTTCCAAGGGTAGGTAATGACACTGATATTCTTTGGGGGGAGGCCACTATCTTCTTTCCCCCTTCTCTTCACCACATCAAAATGAAAGAATCACAATCAGAATTTTTAAGAGGTTTTTTTATCTGAACACATGTTCAGAAATGGGTAATATACAGTCAGAACTAGCTGTATTTTTTACCTGCTGCTAAAATGTTTCTTAAAACTACTTTTAGTTTTAAGACTAAAAGTACTTAAAACTTGACTACATTATTTGGGAGTATTTCCCTTAAATTTTGTTTATGAAACCATAACAAAATGGTTGTTATGATTTCATAAACAAAATTAAAATTTTTATTTTTTAAAATTTTTTAAAAGATTTTTAAAATTTATTTATTTGACAGAGAGAGATCACAAGTAGGCAGAGAAGCAGGCAGAGAGAGAGGGGAAGCAGGCTCCCCGCTAAGCAGAAAGCCCGATTTGGGGCTCAATTCCAGGGTCCTGAGATCACAACCTGAGCAGAAGGTAGAGGCTTAACCCACTTAAACCCTTCAAAATTTAAATTATTAATAGATATAACAGAATCTCTCTATATATGGCATGCGCACGCGCGCGTGTGTGTATGTTTGTGTGTGATATTCATGTATTGAGTATATATTTTATTTATATATACACATGCAAATTATATATAGGCACACATACATGTTTTTAATCTCTACCTGCAATTAACTCTCCTACCTTCATTTTTCTGGAGAGAGCCTACTCCTGATTCTTTAGTTGAGGATGACCTAAGTTATCTCTTTACTGGCACAGCAGTAACTTCTTCAGGTAGCTAATACCAGTGTTTATTGAACACTTAGTGTTCGTCAGAGATCACATTAAGTTTTACTTTATCCCATGAGGTAAGCTTTATTATACATATAGACTTGATAGACTTGATGACGACTTTGAGCAAATTAATCAGTCACACAATATTAAATAATTCAAACTCAAATTTTTCAGACACTAAATGGATGCTTATAAACACCATATAATGTGATTGATTTCCAGTGGGGACCTTAGAGCTAATTTTACATGGGAAATGAGGCAGTCACTTTCACAGTATTAGCTTAGGTAATATCGTTAAAATAGGTCCCCTGCCCTAAGTATCTCCCCCAACTAGGGTTATACCTAAAATCCCACCATATATAAATACCCCTTAGAAGCAAAGCATTCAAGCACTTCAGTGAAGGGACTGTTCTCACTTCTCTTTCTCTTGTCTCAGATGAATGCATATTCCTTCTTCCTCCCTAGGCATCACTTCCACCTGCACTTTTGCAACCATCATTTCATGTTCCCTGTAAGACAATAGTTCTCAGATTGTGTTTATGGAACCTCTTGGCAGGGACAGTGCCCAGAAGACAAAGCCTGGGTGCATCCACCCCTCTTCACCCAAAGTAGCTCTGTTTAATGCTTTCAAATCAACATTATAAAAGAAAGATTTTGGTTTGAGATGTTTGATTTCTTTCTTCCACAGGCAAGAGGGATTTTACAAGAGGGATTTTATTGGATTTTCTTTTATAATTCTTTGCTTAAATTCTTTTGATCGCTAGATATTTTTTGAATATCCAATGTTTTACTTCTCACAGGTGTGTAAGAAAAGTTTATGTTCTCAATGTTCTCTATGTTCTCAAAAGGTTTACAATCTAGTTAAAATATACATAGACAGTTTCCATTAATGTGAAAGGAATTATACTGAATTTTTTACGGAGAACACAGGCATTGCAGTTTCCATTTGTTGAGCTGATCAGATGACACCTCACAAAGCTAGTAAACCTTGAAATACTTAACCACAGGAGGAAGTTTTCCTTAGGTAACACTTAGGAGCTGTTGGCTGACCGTGTTCGTTCCATAGAGGTTCTAGCAAGGCAATACTATGTGCTAATAAATTAAATATAATTTATTATTTATTGGTAATACCAAGAGAGATAATGCCATGTGCTAATAAATTAAATGTATAACAGAAAAACATGAAAAACTTAACTGAATGCTATAATCTTCTTACGTAGTTTAGTATGAGTCAATTTATTTTTTTTAAAAGAAAATAAAATTATTTTTATTATGTAAATGAATTAATCATATTCCACTACAAAATACTTTTAAAACTTCCATTTTTCACCAATGGCAAGACTCTTTTCCAAGTCCTCTAACTTGCTAATTCTTAATATTATATGATTTTGATGTTGCTTAAAGCACTAACTAGAGGGGTGCCTGGGTGGTTCAGCGGGTTAAATCCTCTGCCTTCAGCTCAGGTCATGATCCCAGGGTCCTGGGATGAAGCCCCACA
>NC_081559.1:19539607-19587823 GCF_022355385.1 Mustela nigripes | reverse complement strand
ACATCTAGGTTCTTTCCATAGTTTGGCTATTGTGGACATTGCTGCTATGTACACGTGCCCCTTTGGATCACTACGTTTGTATCGTTAGGGTAAATACCCAATAGTGCAATTGCTGGGTCATTAGTATGAGTCAATTTAGATTAATTTTGCCTTTTCTTGTACTACAACTTAATATCATTTGCTCTGTTGTCCTTATAAATGCATAGTGAGATTACCTAGAATGGCCAGACATATTAGCAAGGTCAGATGACTTTGGAGACTAAACACTGAAAAATACTAAAAGTATGAAATCACAGTGTGATTTATGATTAGCACACATTTAAAGTAAGTTCAAAAAAATAAAGTTTATAAGATAATTATTATATCAGAAAACCATAAGTAAGGACTCAATTCTATATTCTAAAATTTATCCTGCAAATTCTACTTTTAATTTTTTTTTTGTTCTTTTATTATTTAGAACTGAGGTCACTTTGATGCTGAAATTTCTTTATGGTAGCAAGTTAGATGATATTAAGTTCACTAGGCATCTTAGTCTGCTTGGACTGTTAAAACAAAATGATATATAGAGTGAGTGGTTTAAAGAAGAGAAATTTATTTTCTTATTGTTCTGGAGGCTAGAAATCTGAGATCAGGGTACCAGTGTTATTGGTTTCCCTTTTTGGCATGTAGATGGCTGACTTCTCACTGTGTCCTGATAAGGTAGGAGTGTGGTGGAGGTGGGGATAGGGAGGGCCCTCTGGTGTCTCTTCTTATGAGGGCACTAATCCCTTCTCACCAAGGCTGCACCTCCATGACTTAATCTGGCCTTAATTACCTCTCAAATGTTCCCTCTCCAAATACCATCACACTGGTGGTTAGGGTTTCCACATATAAAAACAGGGAAAAACACAAATATTTAGTTTATGATACTAAGGTACAATTGCTCACCAGAGAAGGAGCTGTGCAGTATGTTTTCAGAAAAAAATACTTAAAAAGTGACAACTTACACCAAAATAGTGTAGATTCCACATTATTGTTAAAATACATCAGGAAAGGGTATCTGCTTAGAAGATCCACAAGAGTGTTATTACAAAGCAAATACAAATGATAAAAAGATAAAATGTTTAAAGATTTATTGTAAGAAAATAATACTATCAGAATAAAAAGTGTTTATGTGAGGAGAACAATAAAATAAATAAATTCTTCCTTTGAAATTTGAAGTAGATTATTGGTCAGAGTCAAGTGCTATACACTGACAATTACTTTCTAGAACTCATTTCAAGAACAAGATGATTGAACAAAGCCAACTCAGCCAGAAAAAAGAAAGGAAAAAATATAAGTACTACAGATTGTTGAGTCTATTTTAAGCTGATAAGAACCAGCCTCCACCACACCCAGCATTCAAACTGGTTCCAAGTTTCAGTACAGATGTAAAGAGTCCTAATACAAAGATATTTTATTTCCATTCACTTTAGGATAAAAAATAAGGATGACTTCTAAAATTCCAATATTTAAAAAAAAAAAACTTTAAAAATTTACAAATGAGTTAAGAATCTAGATATTAAAAATCAAAAGTATGAAAAAAACTAACATATACAAACTCTTAGGTTAAAATATACTGCAAAACAAACTGTTAAAAATGGGTAATTTTACTGGGAACAGGAAACATAAAACACCTTTTCTAAAATCTGAGAAAGGTTTCCAAGTGTCATACAAGATGTTAAAGATAAATTTATTAATCTAACATGTTAACAAACACCAGCATTAAATAGCTTGTAAACATGGAGAGATTGTTCTCTCTGAATGGTGGAATTACCAATACTTTTATTTATTTTTTTTTAATTTTTTAGTTTTTATAAACATATATTTTTATCCCCAGGAGTACAGGTCTGTGAATCGCCAGGTTTACACACTTCACAGCACTCACCAAAGCACATACCCTCCCCAATGTCCATAAAAGTTGTTTCTATTTTTAAATATACCCAAAGTGAAGTTCTATCACTCCATGATAAGTTATCACTGTATCACTTAGGCACTTAAAAAAAAATTCTTCCTAGACAAGACTGCATCAGGTAAACTTTTCAGATGACAGAGGTTTAGACTCTAGAATTTTAAACTTACTGTCATTGAAACTACAGATTTTTTTTTGGCTGAAAATAAAAACAATTTGCTGTAACATAGGGAAATTTATTCATCAAGCCCATGGCATTTTTGTACATAAAATGGTCCAGTGGGAATATCCCAGGCAACAATACATGAGCAAGATGCTTACACACCAAGTCTCTTGCTTTATTCATACTATTAATAAATAAATGTCTAGGACGCCTGAGTGGCTCAGTGGGTAGCCTCTGCCTTTGGCTCAGGTCATGATCCCAGGGTCCTGGGATCAAGGCCCGCATCAGGCTCTCTGCTCAACAGGGAGCCTGCTTCTCCCTCTCCCTCTGCCTGCCTCTCTGCCTACCTGTGATTTCTCTCTCTCTCTCTGTCAAGTGAATAAATAAAAACTTTAAAAATAAATAATTAAATGTCTAGATCATAGAACACTGTTTATATTTATACCATTTGTTAAATTTTAAGTAGCAGCCCTATTTGCTTTGATAATGTTTCTCCCAAAAAGCTGCAGGTTATATCTCTAAACAAGTTAGTTATATTTATTGAGATAGTTCTCTGCATATTTGAATAATTATGCCATGGAATATTCATATGCTGATAAACTAAAATGAATTTATTCTACTCTGACTTTCCTAGAAAAAATATGAGTGGATTTCACTAACATTTCTTAACTAGAGACACTAAAACCCAACAATTATTAACAGTTCCTACAATAAGGGAATAAAAGAAGCAAATCAGACAATTTCACTGGTAGCACACAGCATAGGATACACATGTTCTCCTATTTCACCCGTACAGCGATAAACATAATGTAAGCATTTTCACAGTTGTCTGCAATCCACATAAAACATCCATACGTTGTTCATTTATAGATCATTTACCCTTCACAGGTGCTATAACTCTGATACAGTGTGTTGCTTTTACGAATGAGCACTGATGTTTATTTCAGCTGAATCCTTTGAGGTAAAAAAACTAGAAATTATGTTAAAACAAAGTGGAGGGGCGCCTGAATGGCTCAGTTGGGTAAGCATCTACCTTCAGCTCAGGTTATGACCCGAGGGTCCTGGGATGGAGCCTAGCGTCCAGCTCCCTGCTCAGTGGGGAGCCTGCTTCTCGCTCTCTCCTTCTGTGTGCCGCTCCACCTGCTTGGGTGCTCTTTCTCTCTCTTTCTCTGTGTTAATAAATGAATGAATGAATGAATGAATGAATGAATCTTTTTTTAAAGGCCACTTAGGTGGCTCAGTTGTTAAGCTACTGCCTTTGGCTCAGGTCATGATCCCGGGATCCTGGGATGGAGCCCTGCATCAGGCTGCCTGCTCAGCGGGGAGTCTGCTTCTCCCTCTCCTGTTCCACCTGCTGTGTTCCTTCTCTCACTGTCTTTCTCTGTCAGATAAATAAAATAACATCTTTTTTTTTTTTTAAAGTGGAATATCCAACTTTCTACCGAGAAAAGACTTCCAGTCTGTCAAAAAGAATCTGTATTTTACCTTTTAACTCTGTACTTCCATTCGGAAACATTCTTGATCCAGGTTGGACCTGGTACACACAGTGAAGCATTAGCATCTCTTGGGATTGTCTGTCTGCTGCTTTGATCTGCATCTGGATCTAGAGGAAAAAATAAAACAGAAATTACATCATTTTGTATCACACGCACGACCAGAGAAGAAGATTCAGAAACTCCTTATCTCCAGTAGAGCTGGCAGGCAGACTTCGGGCTGACAGTATGCTTATGGTTCTGAATTAGTTGGGGTTCTTCTGATGGGATGGCTCCCTTTGGTTCCATTTCTCAAAAAAAGAGAGACATACAGAGAGAGAGATTTATAATAAGGAATTGATGCACATGGGTATGGAGGCTGAGAATTTCCAGATCTGTAGTCCACAAGCTGGAGAGCCAGGAGAGCTGAGAATATTCCAGTCCAAGTTTGGGTTTGAAGGTGGCAGAAAACCAACGTCCCAGCTTGTAGACGCAGAGAAAGCAAATTCTCCCTTACTCAGTCTTTTGTTCTATTCAGACCTTCAAAGTATAGGATGAAGCCCACCCACGCTGGGGAAGGCAGTTTCCAGTCTACCAACTGAAAAGTTAATCTTATTCAGAAGCATCCTCATAGACACACCCAGAATAATGTTTAATAAAATATCTGGATAGCCCATGGCCCAGTCAAGCTGACATAAAATCAGTGTCACAGGTTTATCATTGGGTTAGTTTTTGCTGAAAGGCAATGTGGTCCAGTGATATGAGCATAGTCTCTGAATTTACTCTGGGCCAAAACCCACCTTCCTTATCATGCGTCTACCTTATGAAGCTATTGTAGATGTTAAATGAGTAGGTGTATAAACAATACAGGAGAGTTTGGTGTTATTATGGAATTATTGCAGTAGATTTTGCAGGAGTCTTGGGAGAGAGGTGACTCACTGAATTCCCTACTTTCCAAATTCTTTGTTTTTTTATGGGGATAAAAGTATATATTTGGGAGAGAAATAGAGTAAGTAGAAGGTAGCACAGAAACTTACTGTAATTCTAAAGCTGATTAAACTTCAGTAGAAGCTTCAGTCTCTGAGTCACATTTGACCTTAAATATTATCTGACTCCTACAACCCAGAAGGCAACGTGTGGCCAAAAATGCCCTCCAAAAGCTGTTGTTCCAATGATCACTGTAGTCTTAACCTCTGTTACACTGGGACTTAACGGGCCATAATCCCAAGATAGCTATAACAGTCACTGTGAAAGTTGATCATGAATTAGTTTGAGGGGGATTTTTGCAGTCTTAACTGCTTCACGAAATTTCAAAAACACCATCCTGTATGAAATAGTGTAGATGACTGGGCTTATGTTTAATATAGCCAAATTCTAAAGTTGAATCCCCCCCCCCCCCCCCCCCGGACTGCTTGAAGTTGTCCAGCTTTGGTGACCCTCCGTGAATTTGTGATAAGACTTACAGAAAACTTTCACCATTTACCTGTCTACTTGAGTCATTTCTCATAAACAGGGAGAGTATGCTACCTCCATTCAAGGGAGCTAAAGCCACACAATTAATTGCAAGGGGTTTTGCGATTGCCCTCTGTGTGCGGACTGGGAAGAAACCTAATCATCTGAAATTTAAAATAAACTCTTAAGAATTAAACTTTTTGCGGCTTGGGTTTTATCGATCAGAGACGAAGTGCCAGATGCTGTCACCGCTTATTTTTCATGTTTCCAGCTGTACTTTGAACTCTAAAAATGGTTAAGATTGCACTCAGCGCCTTCTGATGCGGTCGGCTTGTAGAGTTCTTCACAGTGTTTATAGACTTCTGAGTTCTTATTCATTACGCCATTATCTTCTTACATTTAATACCTGAGGTTGGGGGACAGGCGTTATTTTCCAACCGGAGGAGGCAGAGAGAGGGGAGGTGAGTGACTTGTCCGTGATTCACAGCCTAGCTCGCCAGGACGGAAGCTCCCAAAGGACAGGTCATTTTGTCTTTTTGTTTACTGTGTATCCCGTGTCTGGGACGATACCTGGCACGTCGTAGGTGTCAGGAACTTTTTTGTGGGAATAATCAATGAATCTGATTGGACCTGGGAATAGATTTCCTCAGTTCTACAAACTTGTCTTTCGCACTTTTCATTTTGGCAAGAGTTTTCTGGATGCGACTGCTGTCAGGTTGGTGAAGGCGCGACCAGGAGCCTTCTCCAAGGAGGGGTAACGGGGACCCCGGAAGGTCCTCTGGGGGCCTGTCCCGAAAGCGCTAGTCTCACTCTGGCGGCGGCGGCGGCGGCGGCGACGGAGTTCGAGGCCGAGGCTTGGCAGACTCTGGGGGGCTGCCTCTGCCACTGTCCCCTCTGGACGCGATCGCGCTGGCTGTGGCAGGTGCTGAGCTGCCACGATCCCTGACCCCGACCCTTGCAGCTGGGGCACAGCCCAGAGGTCAGTGGGGC
This sequence comes from Mustela nigripes, assembly GCF_022355385.1. Taxonomy (NCBI): domain Eukaryota; kingdom Metazoa; phylum Chordata; class Mammalia; order Carnivora; family Mustelidae; genus Mustela; species Mustela nigripes. The sequence continues at coordinate 19,581,816 of NC_081559.1, read as the reverse complement.
GGCGGCCGGGGCGGGGCGGCCGCGTGGGAAGGCGGGGCGGGGGCAAGGACTGGGGCGGGCGGGGGGCGCGGGGTCGCGGGGGGCGGGGGCAGCAGGCCTGGGAACGCGGGGAGGTGGGGCCGGGGCAAGGGCCGGGCGCCCTGGCTGCTCCGGTTCGCCTCCTCCACGGCGCAACCCCAGCAGCATTCTCCGCCTCCCGGCTCCCTTTTCTTCTTTCCTCGTCTTCCTCTTCTCCTTCTCGCCCTCTCCGAGCTTCCTCCCCGGTGTCACTGTTTTCCCCCTTTCCCTTAGAGCCTCGGTTCTCCAGGTCCAACAGAAGTCTCCGCGAGCGCCACGGAAACCTCCCGATCTGCGCGCGGGTGAGAGATGTGTCACCGCTCGGGCGCGGTCGAGCGCGCGCCGCAGCCCCCCGCGCCCGGTCCCGCGTGGGGACGGAGCCTCCGCGGTCCGCGGTCCGCGGTCCGCGGGAGGCAGGAGGGACTCGGAGCCGCGGCCGCTCGCCGAGGTGGAGCGAGCTGCCCGGAAGCGTCGGGCCGGCCTCCCCGCGTGTCCTTACGGAGCCGGGCGCTGGTGCTGGGCTCCCGGACCAGACGGTGCGATTTGGCGGATGGCCTGGACGGGCCAGGGTTAATGCTACCCGAGGTTAGCACGTGCGACTCCGCCGAGGTGACCGAGTGGGAGATGGAGACGGAGCAACCTGCGGCAGGAACTCTTGGTCACTTTCAAATAATTTCCCCTGTCAGTGGTCGAGAAACAATTCGAAAGATAAGATAAATATTCAGATTTTTGAAATAACGAGAAGAATCCAGGTTGATGGAAGGTGGGGCAGGAGGAGTTTTGCCCTTTTCTGAGTTAGTCTTCACTCCTTTGCTTCTCCTTCTTTTTCTGAAAGACCAAAACGAACATCAAGAATTTAGCTAATCCGTTTTTCTTTCTTCTTTTGAAAGGTTGTTTCAGCGCTGCTTTGCTGGCTGTCTTTTTTCTCCTTGGCTTCTATTTGGAGGTAGAAATTTCAAGAGTGTGCTGGAAAGAGGGCAGGAGGGTGGAGGTGTGTCTTTGGGGGAAGGGAGAGAGGAATCAAGTCAGAAACACCATCCTTGAAAATTGGAACCTTGGTGTCATTCTGCCTGGTACCACCAGCCTCTGGAATTATGTCAGCAAATAAATAAATAAATAAAACCTTTCAGTAGCAACAAGCCCATTTCTTAAGATCATTGTTTGCCACCTGCTGTAAGATCTTATCACAGTGGTTCCAGGACATAGACCCCAAGAGTGAGGCATACATCCATGTGTGCACACATACATACTATGATGTTAGAAACAGCAGTGCAGTTTCCAAAGTCAAATTGTTTGAGGTTCTTGGTGATTGAACTATGCATGACATTTGTAAAAGGAACAAAAGATACTGTCTGGAGGGATACAATATGATTTGGAGCAAGGGATCAATAGGAAGGATATGTAACATTAATTTCAAATGTACACTAGATTTTAAAAAGATCAGGCAAGATTGAAATTGGTTGCAAACCCAAATAGACAGCTGAAGTTAAGTGATATTACAGGGAGTTCATTATATCTGAGAAAAAAGAAATCAAGTTTTTGACAGATGAATCTTTTCTATTAAAACTATCAATTTACCTTTTAATTTACTTTAGATTTCTTTCTTTTATATATATATACACTTGATGACTTTGGTCCAACAAGAATGAAATTAAACTCCATTGTTATATAAGGTAGTTCCCTTCCAAATCTATGCAAGTTCTTGAAAATACAACCTGTGATGGACATGGATCTTATAAGCAGGCAGTTCATCAATTCACTGCTCTTGACTTTTCTGGAAGCAGGAGTCAGGTTGTGCCATCTTTTCTGCATTCCAGTTTCTCCACAATTTCCAAATCTCAAACAAGTACAGATTGGAGACTAAGTAAACCAGATTGTTATAGCAAAGTGTCCTCTGGACCTCATCCAGGGTGTTACAAAGACTACTCTATCCAGCATTTAGAGCATACATAAAATGGGTAACAGCAGCATCAGTGTGAGAAATTAAGAGTGCACCTACATTAAAAGGGACTTGATAGGAAATTAGATCAGGTGAGGGTTATACTGACTTAAACCACCGTATAGCTCAGGGAACTACACTAGGCACCATAGAGATTGATGTAAAAACAATGAAAAAAGAACTTGCATCTCAGAAAGTCTGACAATGGAATGGGAAAGGGATGCGCACATGTGACACATGAACACTTCATTATGTCATGATTCCCATATTTGTGAAATGGGGATGATGATCATGATGAAAATGATGATCATAAAAATAGCAATCCTAGAAATATCTAATTGTCCCTGGTTATTTTCTATATGGCAGGCATTCATATCAGTGTCTTACTTGGATTATATTTATATATCACAATTTTTCATTATGAGTTTCTGTACTCAACATTGTGAGATTTTAAGATTACCTGTTTTCTGCCCACTGTGTGTCATTGCGTGTCTCTGTCCCATGATAGCCCCAAATAATCCCATACCCTTCTATCTATCTAGGATCAGAAACCAGCAATGGAGGAAGGGGACATCTTCCTCTTGATGAAACGAAGCATGTTAGCTCAATGCCTCTAAAGCCCCAGACTCAGACTCACACTGTATGACAAATAACAAAGTTCTGGGGGTGCCTGGGTCACTCAGTCAGTTAACCATCTGCTTTCATCATGTCATGGTCTCAGGGTCCTGGCATTCAGCCCAGCTTCTCCCTCCCCCTCCCCCTCGGCTCCTCCCATCCCACTTCTGTGCTCTCTATCTCTCTTTCAGATAAATAAATAAAGTCTTTAAAAATCAAAATCAAAACAAAACAAATAACGATGCTCTGTTTGGAGCAATTGCTTGGTTTGGATTTTTTATTATTATCTAAAAGATTGTGTTTCTCCAAATATATGTTCTCCGAATATATGCATATATTCTCCAACCAAAGGAGTTCTTATTGCTATAGCTGCTTTCCTCAAAGGATTTTATTCCCAAATTTCCTAATTACAAAACTCCTGTCCTTTCCACCAAGCATACTACTTCCCAGAGAGTATCATGCAAAGCAGTGTGTTCTGAAAATAACAATATATCTATAATTTACCTATGTTTGACCATAACAATTTGGTTTTCTGGATTTATACATTATTTTGCCTATAGTGTATAGTTGTATTGTTGATAAAGCAACAAGAAGGTCTGCAAAATTCTTTGCAAATTTATTACTGAATTTGAGGGATAAAACTATCCCATTTGTGATGTCAACTGGCCTTGACCTACAAGGTAATGAACTGGAATTGGATGATGGGAAATTTCTTTTTTTTACCCCATTCTTTTGCTCTGAAAAATTGCAGCATTGTAAAAAATGAATTGGTAAATGACTTATATAAACTGCACGTGGTGTTTACCTAAAATTTATAGCACTGCTTGAATTGGATCTATGATTCACATGGTGAAACACTGCTCTTGTACCTAATTACAGCTGCACTCAGCTTCACAGATAATCAAGTAATCAAGTAATCAAAAACTTAGAGCAATTTGACTAAGTGGAGTAGGTACAACTTAATCTTACTTAACAAAATACCTACCCTCCCAATTTTAAATGCTCCAAAATGCTATCAAAAATAAATTGTTGGAAATATTTCCATTGCATTAGTGTAATATGTATAAGGGAAATAAAAGAGAAAGCGGAGTTCATGAAGAGAAATGAAAAATTTCCCATTTTGCTAAAGAAAAATATGCTATGTGTCTTAAAATATGTGACCAAAGTATTGGTTGTATTTCAGATTTTCAAGAAAACCTCTACATTTTTAAGAGTCCAGAAATGAAATATTTTAAAATTAAACATACGGTGAAAAAAAACTTGAACATTAAAGTGTTTATTTTTCAAAATATTTCTATTTATCAATTATCTGTTGTAAACAAACCACTCCAGGCTTAGTGGCATAAAACAATACTTTCACTATACTCACGGATTCTGTGGGTTAGGGATCAGAATAGCACACAAGAACACGTCTCTGGAGGCTTAGCTGGGGAGACTCAAAAGCTGTCAGACTCAACTTGACAGATACTGAAGGGAAGAATATGTTGGTGTTTTCACTCATATGTGAAAGTGTTAATGTTGACTGAATCTTGGATCTCAGGTGGACTTTCAAGTCGAGCATCTATCTGTGACCTTCCTCTGTGGTCTCTGTGGAAGACTAGTTTGGACTTCATCACAGTATGCAAGTGGTTTCAAGGAGCAATTCCTCTCCTGGAGAAGCAAAACCTGGAAGCATGGCATCGTATGATGACCCGAAAGATCACAGTGTTGCCTTTCCCTTTGCTATTGGCCAAGGAAGTCACAAAAGTCCAGTAGATTCGAGTGCTGGCCCATAGACCCAGGGTCTTGGGTCCTCAGTCTTCATAGGAGGATTGTCCCATTCCACAGAACTTGGGTGGGATATAGATTGGCATGGCCATATTTTTAAAATATCTATAGTAGACTTTGCTATGGGCACACAATTCACCTCTCCCCTACAGGAAAATATGTATATATATTTTCTCACAATGTGCCCAAGACTCATCCAATTGTGAGAAGGAGAAGCAGCTCTATTTTCATACAAAATAAGTGCTGGCTCCTTTAAGATACTTCTTTAGCTCATCTGTCTCCTTTCATTTTCTACTCAGCACCTGATAGCCGAATGTATTTTCAACACCGCTTGGTAATCTTAGGTCACCCTATTCACCAGGTAGATTTTCTATTTACTATGTTTTGAGGAAAATAGTTTTGCTAAACTTTTGCCTCTACATAACAAGTGTCTTTTTTTGTCCACCTTTGACCAAAAATCTCCTTAAGGTTTTTCCAACTTCTTCCCAGCCCCAAAGCCAGTGCTACATATTTTAGGTTTTCATTATCTTAGCACCCTACTCTTAGTACTAGAACTAGTACTACTATTGCTATCATAATAAATCTCCCCAAACACTTAGTCACGTAAAGCAGCCATCATGATGCCCAAGGATTCTGTGGGTCAGGAACTTGGGTAGGCACAGTATGGATGGTTTATCTGTGCCCCATGGTGTCTAGGTCCTCAGGGATGGAAGTAGAAAGGATTCCACTTATCATCTTTGGCAAAGACCTATTTGTGGTTACTGTCCCCACAGTGCTGATCTCCAGGGTTAGATGTCTTGGTTTCCAAAAGATGAACACTTATACGAGGGTTTGCTACAGTGTTTTGTTGAACTGTCAGCTAAGGTTGTTGCTGGAGTCCATGTGGCCATGGACCAGCAGGCAGGAAGCATAGTCTTGGTCTTCTGAGGAGGAAGGAGGGATGCTGTTACATCACGCAGGCCCAAGGAATATGCCTGGTATCAGGTGATCCTCTTGCTCACCTCTTGGTACTCCCTTGTTCAAGATGCTGACAGGGCAGCATCTGGGGCTGAGCAGACCATATTGACCAGGGGCTCCCATGCTATTTATTGAAAAAACATCTTAGAATATTTTCCATTACCATCTTTTTTATATTCCTTACAGCAAAGTCACTTTCTTTATGAATCTTAATATTACAAAATTTAAAGGGGTCATCTGGTTGGCTCAGTTAGTTGAGCATCTGCCTTTGGATCAGGTCATGATTTCCAGGTCTCCGGATTGAGCCTGGTATCGGGATCCAGCCCATGTCCAGTTCCCAGCTCAATGCAGGGCCTGCTTCTCTCTCTCCCTTGCCTATCTCTCTGCTTGTGCTTTCGCTCTCTCTCGAAGGAATAAAATTTAAGATTATCACTTCTTTTCTAGGACTTTTATTTTGTATCACATTAAGACTTATTAACAATGAGTATTGAACACCAGGCCGGATAGATGAGGTATATCTTTTGCTGCTAGAGAAAAAAATTCAAAATAAAAACAAGAGGGGCGCCTGGGTGGCTCAGTGGGTTAAGCCTTTGCCTTCGGCTCAGGTCATGATCCCAGGGGCCTGGGATCGAGTCCTGCATTGGGCTCTCTGCTCAGCAGGGAGCCTGCTTCTCCTCACCTCCCTCTCTGTCTGTCTCTCTGCCTATTTGTGATCTCTCTCTGTGTCAAATAAATAAATAAAATCTTTAAAAAAATAAAATAAAATAAAATAAAATAAAAACAAGATGCTAGGGGCGCCTGGGTGGCTCAGTGGGTTAAAGCCTCTGCCTTCTGCTCAGGTCATGATCCCAGGGTCCTGGGATTGAGCCCTGCATTGAGCTCTCTCTTTGATGGGAAGCCTGCTTCCTCCTCTCTCTCTCTCTGCCTGCCTCTCTGCCTACTTGTGATCTCTCTCTGTCGAATAAATAAATAAAATATTAAAAAAAAAGATGCTACTTGCAAATCATTTTAGAAATTAAATATTTACTATGCTGTAACATGGCAGGGAAATATTTTTTACGTTTAAAATTTTGATCATTATTGCTGATTAATATTAGTGATCTTAAGAGTACATAATTGTCTGGGGTGCCTGGGTGGCTCAGTGGATTAAGCCTCTGCCTTCTGCTCAGGTCATGATCTCAGGGTCCTGGGATGGAGCCCTGCATCGGGCTCCCTGATCGGCAGGGAGCCTGCTTCCCTTCTTCTCTCTCTCTGCCTGCCTCTTTGCCTACTTGTCATCTCTGTCTGTCAAATAAATAAATAAATAAATAATCTTTAAAAAAAAAAAAGAGTACATAATTTTCGTAACACTAAGATGTTAACAGGCTTTTGAAATAGTTTTCCCAAAAGAATAATAGCACTTTGTTACATAATCTATTTTAGAGTGACCAGTAAATTTTTATCTGTTCAAGTTTTTAAAAAATCTGTTGTGTAAAAAAAAAAATACAGTTTAATGAAGTTGATTTTTAAAACCATATTTTCTACAAAAAGGGGGGAGCTCACAAAGTCATTTGGAAAGTTCATTTTTGAATTTTCCTTTACTTTATGGTAAAGCAAAGTAGTAGAGTGTTAAGATTTGAAAATGATTTGAAGGCATTTGATTTAACTCCCTCACTTTATAGAAAAGAAACTGGAAACTTTGACTCACCTAAGACCATGCTGCTAATTACTGACAGAACTCTCAACTCACACATGTCAAATTCTGTTATAAAATGTTTTCTGTTGCAGTGTCCTTGGAATAGTTACAATAAGTGTTTATTTTTTCCCACCTATCTTGATGACAAATCTCTTACTTCTTAAATTGGCCTGCTTATTATTTTCACTAAATAAACTTTATTCTGTAGTCTGTAGCATTTCTATTTCTTTTTCTGAAAACAGATAAAATATTTGGAGAGGATTGCTTTGTATGTGCCCATCTGGTATCAAAATACAAAAAAGCACTATTCACACAATAAATATTTTTGTACATTTCACAGAATGTTTAAAATTCCTTACCCATTTCTTTGACATAAGGATCCTATTCCAAAGGATACCTGCCAGCATTAGTAGCACAAAGAAGAAAAGTAGGAATATAAATAAACTCCCTTGATATTTTTAGTTTGCTTAGATTTTAATATCTCATAGGTCTTGGATAACTTCTGCTAGATACAAGCGTTTTCTGCCTGGCTTTGTTTTTATTCCTTCTTTGAACTAGTACTGATTTAATGGCACTTGTTATTGGCTAGAAAACTTAATAACCTACAATTGCCAATTTTTCTCCCTGGGTTTTATTTGTGTTTTCACCTTTTTCTTTGGAATTATATGAAATGTAATCATTTAGATTTAGTACAGTTTCATATTTTTCAAAATAATTTAGCGGCTGTAAAATAGAACTAATAACCTTATGCTAGTTGAATTTCAAGTTATCGAATCCCCACCCCTTTCCTATCAGAAATCCTCTGCATTATACTTTCATTACAGATGTCCCCCATGCTTTGAAAAATGAGATCTCTGTGATGCAATGCTTCCATTTGACATCTCTTTTGTAGTGCTTTACAACTGAATTACATTGGTGTTCTCTTTTTCAGCATGCCAACACAAATGGCATTTTATGTGCCTATCCCTTACTGTACAGTATGCATTGCACATTTTTTTTTTTTTTTTTGCAAATGGGATTGGAAAGTGAACTGCCTTTATATGATTTACGGCTATTAATATGGGTGCTACAAACTCCAAAGATAAGTGCAGTTCTATTCATATTTATATTTGCAAAAGGTTTCTATGGCTTCTAAGGGAGAGGTTTCTGTGTGGATAATAAAAGACATTCTCTCTGTTGCAGCTTATAACATGCTGATAATAATACTGCATTGACTCGGAACTTTGCTGCTTTCCTGTGATTGGCCTCGGGGAGCTACGGCTGCCGCTATCATAGAGCACCTCAGTTACAGAATTATATATGATCTTGAGTAGGACATCATATATTTGATCCTCAGGGTGCTTTAAGAACCCTTCCATAAGGGATACAGCTAGTAGAAGATTCTTGGGTGTAAATAGCTTCAGTGTTAACCAAATACATTTAAATAATAAAACAGTACCTGCTGCTTATTCCTGAGAGTTAAGTTTGCCACATTCTTTGAGAAACATGCTAAAAAGCTTTAGCTGAAAGTAGTTTGGGGGCACAGTTGTTCATTTTCCTCTCTCAAGTTGCTCAGGACAGTTTTTAACTTTTTGCAGGTCTCTGTGTACATCATTTGGCATCATTTCTTCTTAAAATAGCCCCCAACTCAAGCATACACTTCATTACCAAAGTGGGCTTTGGGAAGGGGGCAAAGTAGATTTTATACCTGCTAATCTCTGAATACAATAAGTCTTTTTAAAAAAATACTGCAGATTAACATTTGTACTTATTTATTTTAAGATTTTATTTATGTGACAGACAGAGATGACAAGTAGGCAGAGAGGCAGGCAGAGAGAGAGGAAGGGAAGCAGGCTCCCTGCTGAGCAGAGAGCCCTAATGGGGGCTCTGTCCCAGGATCCTGAGGTCATGACCTGAGCTGAAGGCAAAGGCTTAACCCACTGGACCACCCAGGCGTCCCTGAGTAATAATAGGTCTTATAATGTCTTTATACCCCAGTATGAAGGGGAACCTGAGTGGCTCAGTCAGGTTGAGTGTCCGACTCTTGATTTCTGCTCAGCCCTGCATCCCACGCTCAGTGGGAGTCTGCTTGAGATTTTCTCCCTCTTCATCTCCCTCTGCTCCTCTGCCTGTTCTCACTCTAGCTCTCTCTCATGCTCTCTCTCTCTAAAACAAATAAATAATCTTGAAAAGGAAAAAAGTTTCATCAAGATTTTCCTATTCCTGAAAAAGTTGATACTGTTTGTTTTGAATCCCACACAAACCTATACTTAGGGAAGGGTCTAGTAAGCAAAAGGCTTAGCATATTGTAAACTTAATATTACAGAAGTGTTGAAAGTGTTTAAATGTTGAAAGTACAGAAGTGTTCAGAAGTGGAAAGTATCTCATAAGACTAAAATAATTTTGGATGACAAAAAAAGTTCTAAGCACTTCTTCTGATATCACTAAAAGAGTCTTTTAAAAACACTGAAAAGAGAGCCCAAACTGAGGTCATCCTCTATATCCTTCTGAGCATCTGTAAATCCATTTGGAGCATATTGTCCTCCCAACCACAAGAGAATCCCTGACCGTGGTGCTCTGTAGCCTAGCTGAGATCTGGCTGCCAAGCTCTTCAATAGGGAAGCCCAGTTATTCTTCCTTCTTAAAAAAAATGGTGCCATGAACCAGACATTTTCCAGTTTCTGTGCTCCAGAAGCCCTCATCTGTATGTTTAATTTTCTTTTTTTCCTATGTTTAATTTTCTAAATAACAGTCTTCCCATTTGGAAATGGCATGCCAACTATGTAAACGTGTTTATACTGATAGACTTTATAAATGATCATTTCTCTCTATATTGTGGTTTCTTGGTAATACATTTACATTTAAAAGGAAGTAGTGTCTGCACAATACATTAACGAACTGGTTTCCAAATATTTCTTTTAACAAAATATTATTTTTAGTCACTTTCAAAGAAAATCATGTTTTCCCTATTATACAAGGCAGATGAAAGTTATTGTAGCGAGTCGCACAGCTCCTCTCTCTGACCCTTGCTTTTCAGAAATGACATGGAGGCACTTTGGAGGAGCCCCAGGGTTTCTTTCCTTAATCTAATGCATTAACTAATGTTGGGGGTTTTAGAAATAGATTTAGAAAAACCTCTTTTTAAGTACACACTGAGCACAAGCCATGACTTTAAAACTATATAAGATGAACATAATGCATAATTATTTCAGCCTAAACCTAAATAATTATACACAGATATTTTCTGGAATGATTTCATTATTTAAATTCTCAAAAGGATCGCAAATTAGAGAATTCATTGAATTAAAATTTGGTTAAATTGCAGTAAAAAGAGTGCTGATTCTTATATCTTGGGAAATTACTAAATGCTTTCTTATTTTTCTCATTCTACACCCCTTCCCATTATCTATCGCATTGGTAAAAATCTCATCAGGAAGAACTAAGAATTTAAAGCAACTTCAGTTTGTATAACACACAATTAACTAATTTAGTTTAAAAGAAAATACAGGTATATGAGAAAATAGAAAGCGTAACAAAATCAGAGAGTATTCAAAGAGCTTCTGAATTCTTCAGTTTTTAAAAATTTTTTTTTTTTGCTTTTGGTTTCTACAGCTGAATGCCATCCTTGGATTAACCCAGCTGCCAGCTATTTTGCAGAAGGAGAAAAGGAAGCAGGACGTATTAGAGTTGTATCAATGCTGCATTGAACGCATCCTTTAATTTTCTCCTCAGGGAGATGCACTTTTTGTGGAATAGGAGGAACAAAGAGTGATTTTCCTGTAAGAAGTCTTTCCAGCTCTACCCAGAATTTTTTCCCAGCGATTTATGTCATGTCTCATTCTGAAAAGGCTAGAGATGGCTTAGAAAATAAAATATAGTGTGAAAAAAATATTTAAGGCTAAAGCCCAAAAGCACAAACAAAATCAAAATGCATGTGGAAGGAGGGTATTTAAAGTATTTGGCATGGAGTTTGACGTGTAGATTTCTGATAGTTACTACAAATAAAAGAAACATAATGGAATGTATCACTTTTATTTTTATTCAAAAATAGAAGACACAATAGAAGACACCTGTAAAGATGGACTTTTTTTTAGTGTGAATCTCAAGTAGGAATTTAATCCCTAGTTTACAAAGGAAGAACACAACTATGTATGCATAGCCTGTGACCCTGGGATATAGAAAGTGTGAAGCAAGTAAATAAAAGCCAATGTAGTGACTTCAAGTATTAACACAGAAACCTGATCTAAACACAAAAGAATGTCTGTATATTTTGATTGCATTGCTAAGTCATAAAGAGCTTGGGATTTTTACAATTGTTAACCAAACACGTTTTTCACTAGTCACTTTAGCTAATCACTTTGTCTCATTCTTTTTTCTCCAATTGCTTCTTAAATTTGGTCCTTTAATCGTGAGGCTGATAAGAACTTCATTACTAATGAATGGAGGTACAGAACATACAAGTGGCTTGCACTTGTACCGCTTATGGTTAGCTGAGAGCAAAACCAGATTCTCTAATTTCCAGTGTAGAACTTGGTCTCATAGCAACATACCCTTTCTGGTGTTGGTTCAAATATCCAGTTTCTTCATTGGGAATGAGATTACTTCTAGAAGCAGTCTTTGCTGCAAATTAAGTTTTGTCAAGTGGCGGTTTTATAAGTTCTCCTTACCAGTTGCAGAAGAGATTGTTAAAAATTTGTTTTGACATTCCTTGACATAGAAGCAAAGATTATCAACGTTCTTTCCCCCCCCACCACACTCTATCAAAAGCATGGAACTGTAGAGCCCAAAGAAATATTTTTCAGGAATGAAAACCAACTAAATACGTAAGTGAGAACTAGAGATTGAGAAAGGAAGACTAGCTAATCAATCAGGAGCACAGACCCACCAGCTCCAGAGGATTTGAACCTGATGTAACAGTTTAAAAAAAGAGAAACATATTTATAATTTATAATTGTATTTGAAAACAATATAAAACTGTCATATGTATATTAATTTTAATATTTTGTGTAAATATTAAATATTGATGAGCACAAATATTCATAAATAATATTTATTGGATTGTACTTGATATAAAATATTCAATAAAATTAGAAATATATCACGCCTGAGAGTATCTTGCTCAATAAGATTGAAATGATTGATCTCTTTCTCTGTATTTGTTGCTTTATTCATTATCTCAGTGTGAGATAGTCTTTCCTGACTCAAACTAGACTTAAGTTATAAAAAAATCTTTTAAGATATTGAGTCTAAAATTTCTTTATTTTTAACATCAGAAGAAGATTGTGTAATTTCCTTATTACTATGCGAGCCTCATGCAGGCTTACCTAGGAACCAAAGTGTTTGTACTTTGAAAATCCTACTTATGATTCCATTGGTGTTTGTCATCCATTTCAAAATCATGACACAAACCAAGTAAAGCAGTATAGGATGATTATCAACTCCGCTGAGCACTTGGAGGATAACTCACACCCCCTTACAGCTTCACTGAATTCTGATGTAATTTCCTACCGGAAATTGAAAATAGTCTTCTGCTTCAACCTGGTGACCCCACAGAGAGGACACCCGACAAAGGTTATGTCCCTTTGTAAAATAATTTTCCTTTTCTTTCTGACTCTTCTGATTAGATTACTTATTTGATGTTTATTGATCTTCAAGGCAGATTCTTCTCGAATCATCATCTCTGTGAAACTTCAGTTATATTTTTTGGCTGACCTTCATTCATCTCTCCCTTCTATAAACAACATTTTAACATTTCTCAGTGTGTCCTCATATAAAATACAACACAGTATTGAAAAATACTGAAATACTAAAATTATTCATACTCTCACCATTCCAGCCCAGTGTATATCACGGTTTAACCTACTACTTCCTACATGGACACTTAAGTTTTCATAGATACAATCATAGGTACATACTGTATTATATTTCATTATGCTCTGATAACATCATACTATAAACACATTTCTAGATCTTCCACATATACACTTGAGTGGTGCAAAGATTATAACATGGAGTACAATACAGACTTCCTAATGCTGGGCTTTCTGATTTTTATCCAAACTTCCACTCACATAGCATGCCTAGTTTTTACAGTGTATATGATTTCCTATATGTACAAAATCTGGATCTATCTCTTGTGCAGGGAATTAACTGTTCCTGTTTAGGGGCACCACATTGCCTGCTGATATTAGACAGAATGTGTGAGTCAGAGAACTAACTCCAGGTTCTACAGGCTACTGTCTCCTGATAGCACATATGGCAATACTAGTACCCCTTGGGCACATCAGTGCCATTCTCCAAAAGGCCTCTTGGTGTTGCACAGGCATTTCATGAGCAAAGTTCTCTCTTTCCAAGGAGGTAGATTCTTGACTTCTGTAGGATCTCTGGGTACTCGGAATTTGTTGTGAGAAAACCATGTATTCTCAGTCAAGAGTGAAAGAATGTTACTTTGGGGATTTTCATAAAGTACTAAACTTCTGAAAACTGCACATCTAATTTGCAATATACTATTGTATTGCTTTGTCTTTTCGGATCAGCCGTTTGAGACAATGTTGCCCTTTACTTATGAGAGGGCGAAATTCTCACATAATTAACAACACTCTGTTCCTTAACCTGGAAAGCCTTCTGAACACTGGTCAGAACACCAGAACCTGAACAGATTGTCTGCCACTTTCTATATTCACTTCAAATGTTAAGCCTCTCAGGAAAATAAATCGAGTAGCTAGCCTTGGTTGAAACACTTAAGGAATATGCATGCTGAGCATATCTTTACATAGATTTTCATAGACCCTTGTCAGAGTAAAAAGTCACATGGATTGACCTTATAAGACATACTTTCTGAATGCTATTCTGGGACCTGAGAAGAGTTAGTTCATCTCAAATGGTTTATTGTTTCCTCACAGAAGAATCAAATACACTTATGAACAGTATCTGAACTTTTGGGTAACCAATTTCTTGCATAAACATTAGAAACAATGAAAACATTTGCTAAAATCAAGTTCATTAGAGTTTATTTTGACTCCTATATAATAGAATGAATATCTTTATTTAATCTTCCTTTTAAAAAAATAGCAGTAACCAATGAGTGAGAAAGAATATCTTGTGCCTCCAGCACCATACCATCATGATTCTTGAAATACTGAATGCAGACAGCATCTGATGGTGTCGGAGTTCCCGTATACGAATGCCTTTCCAGATGAGGGAAAGTTTAATTGCACTCATAAGTTGTCTCTCATAACAAATACCATTAATCTGGCTTTCTGAATTGTAAGCAAGGGGGAAAAAATAAATAAATCCTTTAAATCCTAGCATTTTCTATTTATTATTCCTACTAATAAGCTGAACTTTCTCTTCAGGTTTGCATATCGTCTTATAGTTTTTGTAAATTTAGATATTGACGGGACCCTTTCATGCCAGTACCTCACAAGCTGTATACCTAATGAAGGCAGGGTTTTTAGTAAAACAAGAAAGAAATAAAACAAGAAGAAATAAACCTTCCCTTTTATGAGTGTAGGTGAGTGAAACTTGTAACCATTCTGGGTTAGCACTGTACCAGATATCAGAGTACTACCCAGGAAAAATACATATGCTGTGGCAGTAATAGAGTTATTTAGGAATTTGGAGACTTTGCTTTGCCTTAGCATTACATGTATGGGATAATTTTATTGTTCATGATATGATATAATATTACTTTCCAGAAAATGCCAAGAAAAGACTCCAAGCTTTTGCTACTCAAAAGCTTAAATTTTAGATACATGAGAATCTATGACCTACCAAAAACAAGTAAAAGCAACCAAAATGACAACTTTTTAAAGGATTTCAGCCTTAAACACTTTTTACTTTGATGGCATCAAATTTACTTCATTTTATCAAGTATGCTAGATTTAATATTAGAGTAGAACACTAAAATAGTATAGAAGACATAGCTACACAATGAAAGAGGAACATCTGTGCACGCATTTCCAGGGTATTGTAATAGAATTTGACTCTGAGGTAAGCTATGCATACACAGTTCACTTAAACAAGATATTTCTCAATGTCTTTATTTTCCCATAAAATATATTATCATCCCTTTTCTTGGAGCACTGATTAGGGATCAGAATTTTGCAAAGAATGAATTTGATGATAAATTTTTTAGTTTATCATGCCATACTGAATTAGAGATCATAATCATAGATTTTATTATTACTATCACGTATAGAAAAAACAGTCTTTTGGGCCTCCTGGGTGGCTCAGTGATTGAGCATCTGCCTTCGGCTCAGGTCATGAACCCAGGTCCTGGGATCGAGTCCTACAATGGTATCCCCGGTAGGCAGGAGGCTTCCTTTTCCCTTTCCCACTCCTCCTGCTTATGTTCCCTCTCTTGCTGTGTCTTTCTCTGTCAAATGAACGAATGATTGAGTAAATAAATAAATAAATAAAATCTTTTAGAAAAAGAAAAAGGAGTCTTTAAAAATCAGACAAACCATTATACAGTGAGATCTTTCACTAAGTGTGTCTCTGCCAGGGATATAACTTCTTTTCTGTCATAAATGGGGCTGAACAGACCATGCTGCAAGAAGGATTTCTTTTTATTTAACCTGAGGACAGTCTGTATTCTTCTACCCACCTCTGTCGCCCCATTATCTGAAAGGTCAATAAACATCTCTGTAAAATTCCCTTTTAGGTTCCTGAACAGTGCTTTTAGTTCCACCAGGTTTAAATGCAATTTTAGATAATCAGGAAATGTCATTCTTTCTGGTTAGTTGAAAGTCAGAGGGGAAGAATTTGTGAAAGGTAAAATGGGAGAGGAAGGTGGATTTAATAGTTGACCTAAATAACTTTTCAGGAAGGCTTCTAATCCAGCTGAGCTAAGATAATAACTTTATTAGTGAGACTTTTTCACTGTTTGAACAAATGGATTAACAGGCCATAGTTCAAATCTCTCACAACTTCTGTTAGCATCATGAGATTATGTACCAAGGGATCTTTTCACCTTCGATAGCTCATCTCTCTTGGTCTTCATCATCACCCTCTCTTTCACCAGACCCACTCAGTGTTGCACATGTGTGTTGAAGCCACACTTCAGGCTCCAACTGATGGACAAGAAAAAACAGCATGAAGTGAGAAGCAAATGAAATCCATGCTTTGAGTTTGTGAAAATGCAAATAGTTATAATTCAATCAAACTTTTTAAAATTAAGCATTTCAAAATAAGGGTGAAGCTCTCACTAGCAGCATGTCTGTTAGACTGGTTATGTCCAACTAGTGCAGATGCCTCAAAGGGCGAAAGTACCAAAAATGTAAGGAAAGTTAGCTAACATCATACCCAATTATGAAAAATTGAGAGATTTTCCCCTACAATCAGGAACAAGACAGGGATTTCCACTCTCACCACATTTATTCAACATGGTACTGGAAGTCCAAGCCACTGCAGTTAGACAAGGACAAGAAATAAAATGCATCCATGTTTATAAGGAAAAAGTACAACTTTCACTATTTGCAGACGACATGATACTATACATAGAAAACCCTAAAGATTCCATCAAAAAACTACCAGAACTGATAAATGAATTCAGTAATGTTGCAAGAAAAAGAAATCAGTATGTATAAATCTGCTGCATTTCTATACACTAATAATGAAGGAGCAGAAAGAGAAATTAAGAAAACAGTCCCATTTACAATTGCACCAGAAATAATAAAATACTTAGGAATAAAGATAACCAAGGGCTGAAAGATGTATACTATGAAAACTATAAAACATTAATGAAAGAAATTGAAGATGACACAAACAAATGGAAAGATATTCCATGCTCATTGATCAGAAGAACAAATATTGTTAAAATGTCCATACTACCCAATAAAACCTACAGATTTAATATAATCCCTATCAAAATACCAGTAGCACTTATCATAGAACTAGAACAAATAATCCTAAAATCCTTATGAAACCACAACCCCCCCCCCAAAAAAAAACAGATCTCCAAAGCAATCTTGAAAAGAAGAGCAATGGTGGAAGTATATCAAGATATACTACAAAGCTATACTAACAAAAACGGTATTTTACTGGCAAAAAAATAGATCAATAGAGTAGAATAACAGCCCAGGAATAAACCCTTGCTGATATGGTCAGTTTATCTAAGACATAAGAGGCAAGGATATGCAATTGGAAAGAGGCAGTCTCTTTAGCAAATGGTGTTGAGGAAACTGGACAGCTACATGGAAAAGAATAAAATTGGATGACATTCTAATACCATACGCAAAAATAAATTCAAAATGGATTAAAGACTTAAATGCAAGACCTGAAACCTAAAAATCCTAGAAGATTTTACATCTCTAAAAATGAGCACATTTCTTCCAAATTGCCTAATTTGTTGGCATATACTTGCTCATGTGCTCTTATAATATTCTGTATTTCCTTGGTGTTCTTGAGATCTCTCCCCTTTCATTCATAATCTTATTTATCTGGGTCCTTTCTCTTTCCTTTTGATAAGTCTGACCAGGGGTTTATCCATCTTATTAATTCTTTCAAAGAAGTATCTCCTAGTTTTGTTGATCTGTTCTACGGTTTTTTTGGTTTCTGTTTCATTGATTTCTGCTCTGATCTTTATTATTTCTTTTCTCCTGCTGGTAAACTCTAAACAGCTTTATTTCCTGCTCGTTCTCCATCTCCTTTAGGTCTAAGTTTAGGTTGTATATTTGAGACCTTTGTGATTCCTTGAGAAAGGCTTGTATTGCTATATACTTACTTCCCTCTTAGAAACACCTTTGCTGCAACTCAAAGGTTTTGAACAGTTGTGTATCATTTTCATTCGTTTCCATGAATTTTTAAAATTCTTGTTTAATTTCCTGGTTGACTCATTCATTCTTTAGTAGGATGCTCTTTAGCCTCCATGTATTTGAGTTCTTTCCAAGTGATGGAAATTCTTGTGATGAAATTCTTTCTTGTGTTGGAATTCCAGTTTCAAAGCATTGTGGTCTGAAAATATGCATGGAATGATCCCAATCTTTTAGTACCAATTGAGACAGCATTTTGTGATCTAGTATGTGATCTATTCTTGAGAATTTTCCATATGCAGAGAAGAATGTATATTCTGTTGCTTATGAAGGAAGACTCTGAATATATTTGTGAAGTCCATTTGGTCCAGTGTGTCATTCAAAGCCCTTGTTTCCTTGTGGATCTTCTGCTTAGATGATCCGTCCACCTAAGTTGGGTGTTAAAGTCCCCTAATATTATTGTATTATTATTTATGTGTTTCTTTCATTTTGTTATTAATTGGTTTATATAATTGGCTGATCCCATGGTAGGGGCATAAATATTTACAATTGTTAGATCTTCTTGTTGGATAGACACATTATTTATGATATAGTGTCATTCTTCATCTCTTATTATAGTCTCTGGTTTAAATCTAATTTGTCTGATGTAAGGATTGCCCTTCCCAGCTTTCTTTTGAAGCCCATTAGCATGATAAATTGTTTTATTCCCCCTCGCTTTCAAACTGGAGGTGTGTTTAGGTCTGAAATGAGTCACTTGTAGATAGTATATGGATAGTCTTGCTTTTTTTATCCAATTTGATACCCTGTGTCTTTTGACTGGAGCATTTAGCCCATTTGCATTCAGGGTAACTATTGAAAGGTAGGAATTTAGTGCCATTGTATTACCTGAGAAGTCCCTATTTCTGTGCATTGTCTCTGTTTTTTCTGGTCTGTGTTATTTGGGGACTCTCTCTTTGCTTAGAGGATCCCCTTTAATATTTCTTACAGGTCTAGTTTAGTGACCACAAATTCATTTGATTTCTGTTTGTCCAGGAAGCTCTTTATCTCTCCTTCCATTCTGAATCACAGTACTGATAGATAAAGTATTCTTGGCACATGTTTTTCTCCATTAGTACCCTGAGTATATCATGCCAGCCCTTTCTGGCCTGCCACGTCTCTGT
Organism: Mustela nigripes; assembly: GCF_022355385.1. NCBI lineage: Eukaryota > Metazoa > Chordata > Mammalia > Carnivora > Mustelidae > Mustela > Mustela nigripes. Next base: position 19,562,913 of record NC_081559.1, on the reverse strand, counting down.
GGATAGGTCTGCTCCCAGTAATGTTCCTAACACTGTGTGTTAAGGAACTCTTGTCTCAAGCTGCTTTCAGGATTTTCTCTTTGCCCCTGAGCTCTGTAAGCTTCACCATTATATTTCAGGGTGTTGCCCTATTTTTACTAATTTTGAGGAGGGTTCTCTGTGCCTCCTGGACTTGAATGCCTGTTTCCAGTCCCAGATTAGAAAATTTCCCACTATAATTTGCTCCAATATACCTCCTGTCCCCTCCCCCAATTCCTCTTCTTCTGGGATTCCAATTATCCTAATATTGTTTCACTTTGTGGTATCATTTATCTCTCAAATTCTCCTCTTGTAATTCAGTAATTATTTATGTCTCTTTTTCCCAGATTCTTTACTCTCCATTTTTTTGTCTTCTATATCACTAATTCTTTCTTCTGCCTCATTTATTCTAGCAATTAGAGCCTCCATGTTTTTAAATTAACGTATAATGTATTATTTGTTTTAGGAGTAAAATTCTGTGATTCATGAGTCTTACAAAACTCACAGTGCTCACCATAGCACATACCCTCCCCAAAGTCCATCCCCTAGCCACCCCATCCCTACCTTCCAGCAACCCTCAGTTTGTTTCTCAGTTGTTAAAGGTCTCTTATGCTTTGTCTTCCTCCCTGGTTTTGTCTTGTTTCATTTTTCCTACCCTTCCCCTATGATCCTCTGTCTTGTTTCTCAAACTCCTTTCAGTAAGAACATATGATAATTGCTTTTCTCTGATTGACTTATTTTGCTTAGCATAATACCCTCTAGTTCCATCCATGTCATTGCAAATGGCAAGATTTCATTTTTTATGAAATAAATATGTACTATATAAATATAATATTCATATATATGTGTATACACACACACACACACACACACACACACACACACACACACAATTGTGAGATAGATCCCTACATCTTCTTTATCCATTCATCTGTTGATGGACATCTGGGATCTTTCCATAGTGTGGCTATTGTGGACATTGCTGCTATAGACATGGAAATGGACATGCCGTTCAGGTGATATTTGTATCTTTGGTATAAATACCCAGTAGTTCAATTGATGGGTCATAGGATACCTCTACTCTCATCTTTTTGAGGAACCTCCATACTGTTTTCCAGTGTGGCTGCACCAGTTATCATTCCCACCAACAGTGTAGGAGGGTTCCCCTTTCTCTGCATCCTTACCAAGAGTTGTCATTTCCAGACTTGTTAATTTTAGCCATTCTGACCTGTGTGAGGTGATATCTCATTTTGGTTTTGATTTCTATTTCCCTGATACTGAGTGACATTGAAAATTTTTCCATGTGTCCGTTGGCCATCTGGATATCTTCTTTGTGGAAATGTCTGTTCACGTCTTCTGGCCATTTCTTGATTGGATTATTTGTTCTTTGGGTGTTGAGTCTGGTAAGTTCTTTAAAAATTTTGGATACTAACCCTTTATCTGATAGGTCATTTGCAGATATCTTCTCCCATTCTGTCAGTTGTCTTTTGCTTCTGTCAACTGTTTCCTTTGTTGTGCAAAAGCTTTTGATCTTGATGAAGTCCCTATAGTTCATTTTTGCCTTTGGTTCCCTTGCCTTTGGAAATGTGTCTAGCAAGAACTTGCTGTGTTCGAGGTCACAGAGTTTGCTGCCTGTGTTCTCCTCAAGGATTTCGAGGGATTCCTGTCTCACATTTGGGTCTTTCATCCATTTTGAATCTATTTTTGTCTGTGATGTAAGGAAATGGTCCAGTTTCATTCTTTTGCATCTGGCTGTCCAATTTTCCCAACATCATTTGTTGAAGAGACTGTCTTTTTTCCACTGGACATTCTTTCTTCTGTCGAAGATTAGTTGACCATAGAGTTGAGGGTCCATTTCTGGGCTCTCTATTCTGTTCCATTGATCTCTTTGTCTGTTATTGTGCCAGTTCCATACTGTCTTGATGATTACAGCTTTGTAATAGAGCTTGAAGTCCGGGACTGTGTTACCACCAGCTTTGGTTTTCTTTGTCAACATTACTTTGGCTATTCAGGGTCTTTTCTGTTTCCATACAAATTTTAGGATTATTTGTTCCAATTCTTTGAAAAAAGTTGATGGTATCTTGATAGGGATTGCACTAATTGTGTAGATTGCTTTAGGTAGCATGGAAGGTTTCACAATATTTGTTCTTTCAATCCATGAGCTTGGGACTTTTTTCCATTTCTTTGTGTCTTCCTCAGTTTCTTTCATGAGTACTTTATAGTTTTCTGAATACATATTTTTTGCCTCTTTGGTTAGGTTTAGTCCTAGGTATCTTATGGTTTTGGGTGCAAGTGTAAATGGGATGGACTTCTTAATTTCTCTTTTTTCTGTCTTGTTGTATATAAATTCTGTCTTGTTGGTGTATAGAAATGCAACTGATTTCTGAGCGTTTGTTTTATATCCTGACACTTTGCTAAATTTCTGTATGAGTTCTAGCAGTTTGGGGTGGGGTCCTTTGGGTTTTCCACATAAAGTATCATATCATCTGCAAAGAGTTGGTGTTTAACTTCTTTCTTGATTCATAAGCCTTTTATTTCTTTCTGTTGTCTGATTGCTGAGGCTAGGACTTCTAGTACTATGTTGAATAGCAGTGGAGCTAACTGACATTGCTGCCATGTTCCTGTCGGAAAAGCTCTCATTTTTTTCCCAATTGAGCATGATATTCACTGTGGGTTTTTCATAGATGGCTTTGATGATATTGAGGTATGTACCCTCTATCCTTACACTGTGAAGGGTTTTGATCAAGAAAGGATGTTGTACTTTGTCAAATGCTTTTTCTTCATCCATTAAGAGGATCGTGAGTTTCTTGTCCTTTCTCTTATTAATGTATTGTATCACATTGGTTGATTTGCAATGTTGAAACAACCCTGCAGACCAGGAATAAATCCCACTTGGTCATGTTGAATAATCCTTTTAATGGATTCAATATTAATGGCTAATTTTGGTAGAATTTTGGCATCCCTGTTCACCAGGGATATTGGTCTGTAATTCTCCTTTATGATGGGGTCTCTGTCTGGTTTTGAGATCAAGGTAATGCTGGCCTCGTAAAATGAGTTTGGAAGTTTTCTCTCCATTTCCATTTTTTGGAACATCTTCAGAAGAATAGGTATTTAATTCTTCCTTCAATGTTCAGTAGAATTCCCCTGGGAAGCCATTGGCCCTGGGTTCTTGTTTTTTGGGGGACATTTTTGATTACTGCTTCAATTTCCTTGTCTGTTCAGGTGTTCTATTTCTTTCTGGTTTAGTTTTTGTAGTTTGTAGTCTCAAGGAATGCATCCATTTCTTCCAGATTGTCAAATTTGTTGGCATATTGTTGCTCGTAATATATTCTTATAATTGTTTGTGTTTCTTTGGTGTTGGTTGTGATCTCTTTTCTTTCATTTATGGTTTTATTAATTTGGGTCCTTCCTTTTTTGTTTCTGATAAATCTGGCCAGGGGTTTATCAATCTTATTAATTCTTTCAAAGAACCATCTCCTAGTTTCATTGATTTGTTCTACTGTTCTTTTGGTTTCTAATTTATTCATTTCTGCTCTGATCTTTATTATTTCTCTTCTCCTGCTGGGTTTGGGTTTTCTATGCTGTTCTTTCTCCAGCTCCTTAGGTGTAGGATTAGGTTGTATTCTTGAGAACTTTCTTGTTCCTTGAGAAAGGCTAGTATTGGTACATGGTTTCATCTTAGGACTGTCTTTGCTGCATCCCAAGGATTTTGAACAGTTATGTTTTCATTTTCACTTGTTCCCATGAATATTTTTTAATTCTTTAATTTCTTTAGTAGGATGCTCTTCAGCCTCCACATATTTGAGTTCTTTCCAACTTTCCTCTTGTAATTGAGTTTCAGTTTCAAAGCATTGTGGTCTGAAAATATGCAGGGAATGATTTCAATCTTTTGGTACCACTTGAGACCAGATTTGTTACCCAGGATGTGATCTATTCTGGAAAATGTTCCCCGTGCATTAGAGAAGAATGCGTATTCTGTTGCTTTGGGATGGAATGTTCTGAATTTATCTACGATATCCATCTGGTCCAGTGTGTCATTTAAAACCTTTATTTCCTTGTTTATCTTTTGCTTAGATGATCTATCAATTTCAGTGAGTGTTTAAATCCTTTACTATTATTGAATTATTGTTGATGTGTTTCTTTGATTTTGTTATTAATTGGCTTATATAATTGGCTGCTCCCATGTTAGGGGCATAGGTACTTAAAATTGTTAGATCTTCTTGTTGGACAGACCCTTTATGTATGATATATTGTCCTTCCTCATTTCTCACCATAGCCTTTGGTTTAAATCTAAATTGTCTGATATAAGGATTGCCACCCTAGCTTTCTTTTGATGTCTATTAGCATGATGAATTGTTTTCCACTCCCTCACTTTAAATCTAGAGGTAATTTGTGTCTAAAATGAGTCTCTTGCAGACAGCATATTGATGGGTCTTGTTCTTTTATCCATTCTGATACCATGTGTCTTTTGATTGGAGCATTTAGCCCATTTACATTCAGGGTAACTACTAAAAGATTTGAATTTAGTGCCATTGTCTTGCCTGTAAGGTGTCTGTTTCTATATATTGTCTATGTTTTTTTCTGGTCTATGTGACTTTGGGGTTTTGTCTTTTCTTTGAGGATGCTTTTCTTTTTTTTTTTTTTTTAAAGATTTTATTTATTTATTTGACAGAGAAAGATCACAAGTAGGCAGAGAGGCAGGCAGAGAGAGAGAGAGGAGGAAGCAGACTCCCTGCCGAGCAGAGAGCCCAATGCGGGACTCGATCCCAGGACCCCGAGATCATGACCTGAGCCGAAGGCAGCGGCCTAACCCACTGAGCCACCCAGGCACCCGAGGATGCTTTTCAATATTCCCTTTAGGGCTAGTTTGGTGTTTGCAAATTCTTTTAGTTTTTGTTTGTCCTGGAAGCTTTTTATCTCTCCTATTTTTAATGACAGTCTAGATGGATATGATATTCTTGGCTGCATATTTTTCTCAGTTAGGGCTCTAAATATATCCTGCCAGTCCTTTTTGGCCTGCCAGGTCTCTTTGGATATGTCTGGTACCGATCCAATATTTCTACCCTTGTAGGCTATAGACCTCTTGTCCTGAGCTGCTTTCAGGATTTTCTCTTTGCCTCTGAGACTTCAGTTTTACTATTAGGTGATGGGGTATTGACCTATTTTTATTGATTTTGAGGGGGATTCTTGTGCCTCCTGGATTTTGATGCCTATGTCCTTTCCCCAATTAGGGAAGTTCTCCACTGTAATTTGCTCCAATATACCTTCTGCCCCTATGTCTCTTTCTTAGTCTTCTGGGATCCCAATCATTCTATTACTGTTTCCTCTTATATTTTCACTTATCTCTCAAATTATCTCCTTGTGATCCAGTAGTTGTTTATCTCTTTTTCCCAGCTTCTTCATTCCCCATCATTTGGTCTTCTATATCAATAATTCTCTCTTCTGCCTCATTTATCCTAGTAGTTAGAGCCTCCATTTTTTGTTGCACCTCCCTAGTATCTTTTTATTTATTTCAACTTGGCTAGATTTTATTTCTGTTATTTCTCAGAAAAGAATTCTTCCATGCTTTTCTTGACCCAGCTAGTAACTTTATAATCATCATTTGGAACTCAAGTTCTGATGTCTTATTCATGTCCATAATGATAAGGTCCCTGGCAGTCAGTACTGTCTCTTGTTCTTTTTTTTTTCTTTTAAGTTGGGATTTTCCTTGTTTTCATTTTGTCCAGAGAAGAGTAGATGAATGAGAGAGTGAAATGAAAAAAGGTAACGACTCCAGAAAAATATACACTAAACAAATCTGAAGAAACCCAAAACTGGGGGAGGAAAGAAAATAAAAAAAGAAAAACTGCTTCACAAAATTTTAAAGAAAGGAATATATATATATATATATATATATATATATATATGTAAATATGATGAAGATATGAAATACGACTGTAAATATGAAAATTTAAAAATATTTTTAAAAAGGAATTGATAAAATAAGTTGGTTGAAAAAAGAAAGAATAAAAATTTTTTAAAAAGAGAGAATATGATTAGGTGGGGGACTAGAACAAAGCTATATACTAAATTTGGGGTATATTTTGGACTGTTAGAAGAAACTGTATTCCAAAATTTTAAAGAAAGAAGAACATATGTATACAAAAAATAAGGTTAAATACACTGAAGGATAGAATATGTCTGTAAAAATGAAAATTAAAAAAAGATTCTTAAAAAGGAATTAGTAAGATAAGATGTTGGTTAAAATAGGAAAGAAGAAAAATTCAAAAAAATATAGAAAATACAGTCTCAATGTATCCTTAAGTTCAAAATGAGTCCATTGTGGGCAAAATATAGATGGGTCCTGTCATTTTATCCAATCTACAACCCTGTGCCACTTTATGGGAGCATTTAAACCATTCACATTTAGAGTGATTACTGAAAGGTACGTTTTTATTGGCATCATGTCGCCTGTGAAATCCTTGTTTCTATAGATTGTCTCTGTGAATTTCTGTCCTATGTCACTCTTGGGTTATTTCTTCTTTTATAGACCCCCCTTAATATCTTGTAGTGCTTAAAATCTTGTAGTGCTGACTTGGTGGTCACATACTCTCTTAAATATTGCCGGTCTTGGTAGATCTTTATCTCTCCATTGATTTTGAATGTCAAACTTGCTGGATAAAGTATTCTTGGCTGCATGTTCTTCTCATTTAGTGTTTCTGCACAGCAAAGGAAACAGTCAACAAAACAAAGAGGCAACCGCTGGAATGGGAGAAGATATTTGCAAATAACACTACAGACAAAAGGCTGATATCCAAGATCTATATCCAAGATATATAAAGAACTCCTCAAACTCAACACACACAAAACACAAAACGTGAGCAGACACTTCTCCAAAGAAGACATACAAATGGCTAACAAACACTTGAAAAAAAATGTTCCTCATCATTAGCTATCAGGGAGATTCAAATCAAAACCACATTGAGATACCACCTTAAACCAGTTTAGAATGGCCAAAATCAACAAGATAGTAAACAGCATGTGTTGGAGAGGATGTGGAGAAAGGGGAGCCCTCTTACACTGCTGGTGGGAATGCAAGTTGGTGCAGCCACTTTGGAAAACAGTGTAGTGATTCCTTAAGAAATTAAAAATAGGTCTGCCTTATGACCCTGCAATTGCACTACTGGGTATTTATCCCAAAGATACAGAGGTAGTGAAAAGAAGGGCCATATGTACCCCAATGTTCATAGCATCAATGGCCACAGTTGCCACATTGTGGAAAGAAACAACATGCCCTTCAACAGACAGATGGATAAAGAAGATATGGTTCATATATACAATGGGGTATTATGCCCCCATCAGAAAGGATGAATACCTGACTTTTGTACCAGCATGGATGGGATTGGAAGAGATTATGCCGAGTGAATTGAATCAAGCAGAGACAGTCAATTATCATATAGTTTAACTTACTTGTGGAGCATAAGGCATAACACGGAGGTCATTGGAAGATGGAGAGAAGTGAGTTGGGGGAAATTGAAGGTGGAGACAAACCATGAGAGACAGTGGACTCTGAGAAACAAAATGAGGGTTTTGGAGGGGAAAGTGATGGGGAATTTGGTGAGCCTGGTGGTGGGTGTTAAGGAGGGCATGTATTGCATGGAGCACTGGGAGTGTTGCATGAACAAAGAATTACAGATCACTGAAAAATAATTTAATTTAATTTAATTTTTAAAAATATATAGAAAAATAAAAAAATAAAATTTTTAAAAAATTAACTTTGAAAAACTAAAGAATCATGGGGGAAAAGCCATGAATTCTATGTGCTGCATTCCCCTAGTGCTGGACTCTTGCAGTTCTCATTGATCCATAGACTTGGACTTGGTTAAATTTTCTTGCTGATATTCTGGGAGAGGGGACTATTGCACTTATTTTCAAATGTCTTTGCCCAAGGTGGAACTGCACAGCTCTTGTCAGGGGCCAGACTAAGTAATCCTTTGGTAGCTTTTGTTCCCTGAAAGTTTTCCTGTAGCTCTGAAGAACAAGAATAAAAATGGCAGAGTCCCAATCTCTGGTCCAGAGGGGCTGAGAATTTAGGATCCCACTGTTGAGCATACCCTCAGAGAAAAGCAATCACTCCTCTGTCTCCTTGGTCTCTGGGCACACTCTGTGCTCACGGCCTATGACCAACAGTTTCTATCTCTGTTAATCTCTGGAGTCTCCAAACCCAACAGATTCCTGCAGTGCACTCTCATGCTGTTCATCCCAGTGGAGGAAGTGGCAGGGGAGGATCTCCTCAGATCTGCCAATTGTGGGTACCTGTTCAAAGAGCTGTGGTCCAACAGTGCCATCTATCTTGGTTTATGACAACCCCAAGTTAAGAGCCCATTCCTTGGCTCTGTCTTTGCAGCCTGCTTCCCTGCTCTGATACATGGGAGCTCTGCTACACTCAGGCACCCCTGGTCTTTCTGTGATCCTGAGGTTCCTGAGACCACACTGTCCTAGTGAGGATTCTGCCCCTGGCTCCACCATTGGAGTGACATCCCTCAGTGGAACAAACTTCTAAAAGTTCTGATTTTGTGTTCCACTGTCCCATCACTTGCCAGTAGCCAACTGATGGAGGCTCCCTCCCCCCCTCCACAGTCTATCTTCTGTTATATCACCTCAGATTCACTTCTCCACATGTCCTACCTTCCAGAACATGTTTGCTTTTCTGTTCATAGAAATGCTTCTATTCTCTTCTTTGATCTCCTGTTGACTTTGTAGGTGTTCAGAATGGTTTAAGAACTATCAAGCTGAATTCCTGGGGCCAGAGAAAATTTAGGTCTTCTACTCCTCTGTCATCTTGCTCCTGCAGAGCCTCCATTTTTTATTGCATCCCATTAATAGCTTATTTTTATTTCAACTTGATTAGAATTTAGTTCTTTTATTTCTATGGAAAGTGATTCTCTCTATCTGTATAATCATTATTCTGAATTCAAGTTCCAACATCTTACTTATGTCCATACTGACTAAGTCATTAGTATCTCTTGTTCTCTCTTTTTGAGGTGAGTTTTTCCATCTCATCATTCTGTCCAGAGAACAGATGAGTGAGAGGATAAAATTTTTAAAAAATGACAACAGTGTTCCCAGAGAAATATACCTTAAACAAATCAGAAGAGACCTGAAACTGAAAAAAAAAAATTATAGAAAATTGAAAGAATATAATCAGACAGGTGAGTAGACCAGCAAAATACACTGGATCCTGTGTGTGTTTTGGCCTGTTTGTTAGAAAACAAGATCTCAAAATTGTAAAGAAAGAAAAACTCAAATATGTAAAATAAATAAATACATATGTACATACATACATACAATGAAAGGACAGAATGCAACTGTAAAAGTGAAAATTAAAACACAAAGTAAAAAAAGTATATAAGCAAACAGGTTAACAGAGCAATACACTATATTCTGGGTATATTTGGGTCTGTTTGTTAGAAGAAACTACATCTTGAAATTGTAAAGAAAGGAAAAACATATATATATATATACACATAAAATTAAATACAATGAAAGGGTAAAATATAACCATAAAAATTGAAATTTAAAAAGACTTAAACTTAATAGACCCAAAGCTAGCAAGGAAATTGAAGCAGTAATGAAAAAATTCCCAACAAACCAGAGTCCAGGGCCAGATGGCTTCCCAGGGGAATTCTCCAAACGTTTAAAGAAGAATTAATACCTATTCTTCTGAAGCTGTGTCAAAAGAGGAAATGGGAGGAAAACTTCTAAACTCTATGAGCCAGCATTACCTTGATCCCTAAACCAGACAAAGACCCCACCAAAAAGGAGAATTACAGACCAATATCCCTGGTGAATGGGAACACCAAATTTTTCACCAAAATACTAGCCAATAGGATCCAACAGTACCTTAGAAGGATTATTCACCACGACCAGGCAGGATTTATTCCTAGAATTCAAGGGTGGTTCACAAATCCACAAATCCACTCAGTGTGATGTACTACATAAATAAAAGAAAGGACAAGAACCATATGATACTCTTAATAGAAGCAGAAAAATTATTTGACAAAGTACAGCATCCTTTCTTGATTTCTTTCTTCGTGTGTAGGAATAAAGGAAATATACCTCAATATCATAAAAGCTATGTACAAAAAGCACAAGAAATATCATTCTCAATGATGAAAACTGAGAGCTTTTCTGTGAGACCACCATCACCTTGATCCTTAAACCAGACAAAGACCCCACCAAAAGGGAAAATTACAAACCAATATCTCTAGTGAATAGGGATGCCAAAATTCTCACCGAAATAGTAGCCAATAGGATCCAACAGCACATTAAAAGGATTATTCACCATGACCAAGTGAGATTTATTCCAACATCCACAAATCAATCAATATGATACACTACATAAATGAAAGAAGGGACAAGAACCATATGAGTCTCTTAATAGATTCAGAAAAACCATTTGACAAAGTACAGCATGATTTCTTGATCAAAATTCTTTACAGTATATGATAGAGGGAACATACCTCAATATCATAAAAGCCATATACATAAAGGCCCATGACAAATATCATTCACAAGCTTTCAGCTTTTCCCTTAAGGCTGGGAACATGGCAGGGATGTCCACTCTCACCACTGCTGTTCAACATAGTACTAGAAGTCTTAGTCGCAGCAATCAGACAACAAAAAGAAATAAAAGGCTTCTGAACTGGCAAAGAAATCAAACTCTCACTCTTCACAGGTGACATGATACTCTATGTGGAAAACCCAAAAGATACCATCCCAAAATTGCTAGAACTTATATAGGAATTCAGCATAGTGGCAAGATGTAAAATCATTGCATAGAAATCTGTTGTGTTTCCATGCACTAACAATGAGACAGAAGAAGGAGAAATTAAGGATTCAATCCCATTTACAATTGCATCCAAACCATAAGATACATAAGAATAAACTTAACCAAAGAGTAAAGAATCTGTACTCAGAAAACTATAGAATACTCATGAAAGAAATTGAGGAAGACACAAAGAAGTGGAAAAATGTTCCATGTTCATGGATTGGAAGAACAAATATTGTGAAAATGTCTATTGTGAAACAGATTAATGTACACATATCAAAATACCATCAATGTTTTTCAAATAATTGAAACAAATAATCCTAAAATTTGTATGGAACCAGAAAAGACCCTGAATAACCAAAGTAATGTTGACAAAGAAAACCAAAGCTGGTGGTAACACAGTCCGGACTTCAAGCTCTATTACAAAGCTGTAATCATCAAGACAGTATGGAACTGGCACAATAACAGACAAAGAGATCAATGGAACAGAATAGAGAGCCCAGAAATTGACCCTCAACTCTATGGTCAACTAATCTTCAACAGAAGAAAGAATGTGTAATGGAAAAAAGACAGTCTCTTCAACAAATAGTGTTGGGAAAATTGGACAGCCACATGCAAAAGAGTGAAACTGGACCATTTCCTTATATCACAGACAAAAATAGACTCAAAATGGATGAAAGACCCAAATGTGAGACAGGAATCCATCGAAATCCTTGAGGAGAGCACAGACAGTCACTTTTGTGACCTTGAACACAGCAAGTTCTTGCTAGACATATTTCCAAAGGCAAGGGAACCAAAGGCAAAAATGAACTATAGGGACTTCATCAAGATCAAAAGCTTTTGCACAACAAAGGAAACAGTTGACAGAAGCAAAAGACAACTGACAGAATGGGAGAAGATATCTGCAAATGACCTATCAGATAAAGGGTTAGTATCCAAAATTTTTAAAGAACTTATCAGACTCAACACCCAAAGAACAAGAAATAATCAAGAAATGAACAGAAGACATGAACAGACATTTCTTCAAAGAATATATCCAAATGGCCAACAGGCCACACACACACACACACACAATGCTCCACATCACTCAGAAACAGGCAAATAAAAATCAAAGCCACAATGAGATATCACCTCACACTGGTCAGAATGGTTAAAATTAACAAGTTAAGAAATGACAGATGTTCATGAGGGTGTGGGGAAAGGGGAACCCTCTTATACTGTTGGTGGGAATACAAGCTAGTGCAGCCACTTGGAAGTAGTATGGAGGTTCCTCAAAAAGTTGAAAGTAGAGCTACCCTATGACCCATCAATTGAACTACTGGATATTTACACCAAATATACAAATGTCGCCTGAAGGGGCACATGCATCCCAATGTTTATAGCAGCAATGTCCACAATAGCCAAACTATGGAAAGATCCCAGACGTCCATCAATAGATGAATGGATAAAGAAGATCTGGCATAAAGGTGCCTGGGTGGCTCAGTCAGTTAAACCACCCTTTAACTCTGCCTTTAGCTCAGGTCACGGTTCTGGGGTCCTAGGCTCAAGTCCCACATTGGGCTTTTCCCTCTCCTCCTCATTCTGGCTCTCAGTTTCTCTTTTTCACATAAATAAATAAAACCTTAAAAAAGGGAAATCTGGGGAGACAAGATGGCCAGGAGGTAGGAGGAGGTGCCTTTTCAACCTGTACTCTAAAGTGAGCTGATTACCTACCAAAGAACTCCGATCACCCATGAAATCAGCCTGAGATCAGAATTATACATGTCTGGATCTCTACAGGGGCAGAAGATGCTAGTGGGCAGGTAAAGCAGAGTGGGAATGTCCGACTGATATCGGAAGATAAACAAAAGGGGGAGGGAGCCACCAGATGCAACCAATTGGAAAATAATCCCCCTAATATGAGAGTGTCCTGCATCTGGGGACCAGCATTAACTTGGAGACTGGTTGAAAACACTCAAAAAGAACAAAGGATCATGGGGGGGGGGCGATTGTGGGAATTGGGGTAGCTAGGGACAGGGGCTTAAGTCTCCGGACCCAGGACAGCCTCCCCTGGTGCTGAGCCAGAGAGAGTGTGACAGAGAAACCAGATCTTGGTCCCTGAGCCACCAGTGCGCCCAAGATTGCGTGGGGTCCGGCTCCTGTGAGGGGCTGGGAGCCTCGCCAGATGGCAGAAAGCCGAGCTGTGCTACAGAGCCTGAGACACATGCGACCCTCACTCTCCCCTGAGAGAAGTGCAAGCAAGCCCAGTGCTCTTAGACCCAGAAAGACCAGGCACTGCCAGCCTGGGCCAGCAGGAAAATCTCAGTATGCGATTGCTGCTTGGAACCTCTCTGGCAGTCTGGAGATGCCAAACAGCAGCAGAAGATTTTGGGGGGTACAAGCAGAAGATCCTGCATCCCCAGGGACTGCAACTTAGAACCTGCTCTGCCAGCAGCCAAGTGGGAATTTATATGGGCTCTGCAGCACCCACAGGAGAGCAAACTGAAGCTTTTCTCTGAGAGGGAGGTCAGGGTGCAGTTTGCTTTCCTCTAAACCTACAAAAACCATCAAAAGTGGTCAAGGTGAGAGAAAAAAAAAAGAACAAACATAAAAACCTCCAGAGAGCAAAAGCCTGAAAAAACCATTTTCCTCAGAGCCCACCCCCTTGAGGGGGGTGGGAGGACTTAACTCAGGGAACATCATTGACTGAAAACCCATGTGGCAGGTCCCTCCCCAAGAAAACCAACCAAGAAAGAAAAAAAAAAAAAAGGACTACAAGAGAACAACCACCACTACGTCATAGGACAACTTTTATTTTTAATTCGATCCCACTATTCTGGCTCTTTTATATATATATATATATATAGATAATTTTTAACCTATTTACCATCACAGTGAGATGTCCAGTACATCAAATTCCATAATAACCTTCTAACCTAAACTTTTTGATGCACACCTGTGTTTTTCTTTTGCATTTCTATTTTTTAAATTTCTTTTTTTTTATTTTAGTTTAGTTTAGTCTAGTTTATTCCTTTTTTACTTTTATTTTCTAATATTCATATAGCGTTAAACTTCAAAGTAATCCCCTTTCCCCAATCAATACTACCCCTATAGGTAAACCAATTTTTAATCCCCCTTTATCTTAGGAAAGTTGAGTCCTTTAACAAAGATATCAAGATACATCCAGGAAGAATCAAAACAACCTTCTTCGCCCACACTGAGAATTTATAACCACTCTCCCATCTTTTTCTTCCACCAGTGTTTCTGTGTTTTTGTGTTTGTCCTGATAGTATATAAATCTTACACTTGGGGTTCTTTTGACGAGGTTCTTCCTTTATTTGCTTATATATATATATTTTTCTCTTGTCATATACTTTTATCAGTCTTTTTGTTTGTCTGTTTTTGTTTCTATACTTCATAAATCTTACCTTTGGGCCCATTTGGGCTGAACCTTCTCTTTTATCTTCCCTTTTTTTCTTTTTCTTTCTTTTTTCTCTCATTTGGGTGGGGAATCCTGATTGCTCAGAAACGTTCCAGGGTGCACCTTGACTGCACCACGTTCGATACATCCAGGTACATCCATTCAGTCATCTCTCACCAAAATGACTAGGAGGAGGATTGCCCAACAGAAGAAAAACACAGAGGATGGACCTTCTGCAACAGAGCTAATGGCTATCAACATATACAATATGTCAGAAAGAGAATTTAGGCTAACAATTTTCCAGGCAATAGCTAGTTTGGAGAAAGCCATGGATGACCAAACGGAATTGACTAGGGCCAAACTGAAAGCGACCAGAAATGATGTTCACAATGTTAGGGCAGAGCTGAAAGCTACCAGGGATGAGGTTCACAATGCTTTCAATGAGTTCCAATCTAATCTAAATTCTCTCAAAGCCAGAGTAACTGAGACAGAAGATAGAATTAGTGATCTGGAGGACAAACAAATAGAAAGGATCAGGAGGAAGCCTGGAACAAACAGCTTAGAAGCTATCCAAAGTATCCAAATTGGCAATGAAGAAGTCAAACTCTCTCTCTTCGCAGATGACATGATTCTTTATATGGAAAACCCAAAAGACTCCACCCCCAAACTACTAGAACTCATACAGCAATTCAGCAACGTGACAGGATACAAAGTCAATGTACAGAAATCAGTGGCTTTCTTATACACGAACAATGAAAATACAGAAAGGGAAATTAGAGAATTGATTCCATTTATTATAGCACCAAGAACCATAACATACCTGGGAATAAACCTAACTAAAGAGGTAAAGGATCTGTACTTGAGGAACTCCAGAACATCATGAAAGACATTGAAGAAGACACAAAAAGATGGAAGACCATTTCATGCTCTTGGATTGGAAGAATAAACATTGTTAAAATGTCTATACTGCCTAGAGCAATCTATACTTTTAATGCCATTCTGATCAAAATTCCACCTGTATTTTTCAAAGAGCTGGAGCAAATAATCCAAAAATTTGTATGGAATCAGAAGAGACCCTGAATCGCTAAGGAAATGTTGAAAAACAAAACTGGGGGCATCACGTTACCTGATTTCAAGCTTTACTACAAAGCTGTGATCACCAAGACAGCATGGTACTGGCATAAAAACAGACACATAGACCAGTGGAACAGAGTAGAGAGCCCAGATATGGACCCTTAACTCTATGGGCAAATAATCTTCGACAAAACAGGAAAAAATATCCAGTGGAAAAAAGAGTCTCTTCAATAAATGGTGCTGGGAAAACTGGACAGCTATATGTAGAAGAATGAAACTCGACCATTCTCTTACACCATACACAAAGATAAACTCAAAATGGATAAAAGACCTCAACGTGAGACAGGAATCCATCAGAATCCTAGAGGAGAACATAGGCAGTAATCTCTTCAATGTCAGCCACAGCAACTTCTTCCAAGATATGTATCCAAAGGCAAAGGAAACAAAAGCGAAAATGAACTTTTCGGACTTCATCAAAATCAAAAGCTTCTGCACAGCCAAGGAAACAGTCAACAAAACAACGAGGTGACCCACAGAATGGGAAAAGATATTTGCAAATGACAGTACAGACAAAAGGTTGATATCCAGGATCTATAAAGAACTCCTCAAACTCAACACACACAAAACAGACAATCATATCAAAAAATGGGCAGAAGATATGAACAGGCACTTCTCCAATGAAGACATACCAATGGCTATCAGACAAATGAAAAAATGTTCATCATCACTAGCCCTCAGGGAGATTCAAATTAAAACCACATTGTGAGGGGTGCCTCGGTGGCTCAGTGGGTTAAAGCCTCTGCCTTCAGCTCAGGTCATGATCCCAGGGTCCTGGGATCGAGCCCTGCATCGGGCTCTCTGCTCGGCAGGGGGCCTGCTTCTCATCCTCTCTCTCTGTCTGCCTACTTGTGATCTCTCTGTCGAATAAATAAATAAAATATTTTTTAAAAAACCACATTGTGATATCACCTTACACCAGTTAGAATGGCCAAAATTAGCAAGACAGGAAGCAACATGTGTTGGAGGGGATGTGGAGATCTTCCACTGTTGGTGGGAATGCAAGTTGGTGCAGCCTCTTTGGAGAACAGTGTGGATATTCCTGAAGAAATTAAAAATAGAACTTCCCTATGACCCTGCAATTGCACTACTGTGTATTTACCCCAAAGATACAGATGTAGTGAAAAAAAGGACCATCTGTACCCCAATGTTTATAGGAGCAATGGCCACGGTCACCAAACTGTGGAAAGAACCAAAATGCCCTTCGATGGATGAATGGATAAGGAAGATGTGGTCCATATACACTATGGAGTATTATGCCTCCATCAGAAAGAATGAATACCCAACTTTTGTAGCAACATGGTTAGGACTGGAAGAGATTATGCTGAGTGAAATAAGTCAAGCAGAGAGAGTCAATTATCATACGGTTTCACTTATTTGTGGAGCATAACAAATAGTATGGAGGACAAGGGGAGATAGAGAGGAGAAGGGAGTTGGGGAAAATTGGAAGGGGAAGTCAACCATGAGAGACTATGGACTCTGAAAAACAATCTGAAGGTTTTGAAGGGGCGGGGGGTGGGAGGTTGGGGGAACCAGGTGGTGGGTATTATAGAGGGCACGGATTGCAGGGAGTGTGGGTGTGGTGCAAAAATAATGAATACTGTTATGCTGAAAATAAATAAGAAATAAATTTTTTAAAAAAAGACTAAAGTTCCCATATTTAAAATGATGATAAGAGGATTCCCATTTCTGGGAAGACAAAGTACACATCCTATTCCCCATTCATCCCATAAAGTAAAACAAACATTAAAGCCTCTGAAAGGTAGAGGGAAACAGGCAGAAAAGCTAGAGTTCTGGGTCCAAAGGAATAACACGGTTGGGAATTCATCAGGTTTCTGTTTTCTCCTAATATATCCCATATTGGGAACTGAAGAAGCCAGTAATCTGAAAACAACCAAAAAGCACAGACAGAAATGCCCCAGAGTGTTTACTCTCTCTAGCCACAGGGACAGGGAAGAGGAAGCAAGCCTCTAGCAAAACCTCCAAAGGAAAGAGAGATGATACAAAACTCTAATAGCAGCAGTAAAAGAAAGACTATAACTATAAACTCTACATATATAAAAAGAATAACAAGGAAATTCTACAAACAACTATATACACATATTTTTACAACTTAGATGAAATGGATCCACTCTTTGGAAACACAAATTACTACACCACTATACATAAAATAATTTAAATAGTTCAATAACTATTGAGAAAATTCAATTTATAATTTTAAAAAACTCTGCCAAAAAAGAAATTATCAGGTACAAATTATTTCAGTAGAAAATTCTATCACAGATGTGAAGAATTAACAGCAGTTCTACAAAATATTTTCCAGAAAATATGAGGCTAGAACTCATTTCATTTTATGAAACTGGTATTATCCTGACACCAAAACCAGAAAAAGATAGTACAACAAAGAAAGCTACAGACTCATATTCCTTATGAATATACAAGCAAAAGTCCTTAAATATATTAGCAAATAAAATTTGGAATGTACATTGGAAATTATACATGATGACCTGATAGAGTTCATTGAAAAGTTGCAATATTCAGAAATCAATCAATGTAATCCACCATATTAACAGACTAAAGAGGAAAAAATTTCATGATTGTATCAGTTAATAACCGCACAAGAAAATATTTGATCAAATTCAACACATTCATATCAAAAACTTTTGAAGAAATAAAAATAAAAGAGAACCACCTCAACCTGATAAATTGCATATACAAAAACCTTATAGATAACATTAATACATAATAGCAAAGAATAGAATGTTTTCTCCCGAAGACTGGGAAAAAGTCATGGATGTTTACGATCTCGCTGGTCTTTTTCAGCATAGTGCAGGATATTCTTGGCAGTGCAATAAGGTAGGAAAAAGAAATAAATGGCATACATACTGGAAAGGAAAATATTAAACTCTCCCTATTTGTGGAGACACATACATAGAAGATCAATAAATTGTGAGAATGCATAGTTGAATTGAACTTTCAATTTTGGATGCATGACTTTTTCATTTATAGAAAATTCTCATCACCTATCTCTTCAGGTTTTGCTTCGCTACTGTTCTCTCTGTTCTTTTCTTCTCTAATTCCTACTCGATTTTACAGTTTTTAAGTCTCTTTTGAATGTCTGGGAGTAATAGAAGCATGTGGGTGGCTCAGTTGGTTAAGTGTCTGACTCTTGATTTCTGCTCAGGTCAGGATCGAGGAGTTGTAAAATCAAGCTCTTGTTGAACCCTGGGTTGAGTCCACTGTTGAGTCCAGGTGGGGCTCCACACTCAGCAGGGAGTCTGCTGAGATCCTCCTCCTCCTTCCCTCCCCTACTAACACTCACTCACCTTCTAAAATATATAAATAAATAAATGAAATCATAAAAACATAAAATGTGAATGTTTGAAAATAACAGACATTTTATCTCATTGGTTCTCTGGATACATTTCAGTCCATTATTTTTCCCCAATTAGTCTTTTATTTTTCAATGAACACTAAAGTTTGTCTTCTTCATGTCTTTTTATTTCAATGACTGAATTTTTCATTGCCAAATTTTCTCTTTGATTATTATTTATCTACTAATACTTACCCAATTTCAGCTCACTCTTTTCTTTCTTTCTTTCTTTTCCTTTACTTTCTAGTTTCTGGCACACAATAGTAAAGACCCCAGTTTCTGAATCAAACTGCATGGGTTCAAAGCTGAACTCCATCACTTACCATGTTGAATTGGCCAAATCACTTAAATCTCCCTTGTCTTAGTTTTTGCATTTGCAAAATGATGCTTTTCCTCCAAAGGTTGTTACAAAAATTATTGAGCTTTTATAAGTAAAACTCTCAAAACAATGTCTGGCACATAGTATCTTTTATATAATTGTTGACAATGTTATCATTTTTTATTAATGTCATTTCTTAATTTGTCACTTCCAGAATCTAAAGCACATTTAACTTTCTGGGCATTGCTCATATTTTAATTTCAGCCAGACAAAATATATATCCTATTTTAAAAGTATTTTCCTATTAACAAGACCTTTTTTCACTTATATGCTTTAGAATTTTTATTTGAAAGCATATCTTGAGCTAGAAGTCTTTTTCCTTTTTCCTCTTCTTCAATTCCTTACAGCTCATGTTCATTGCTATCTTGAAATTAGGTTCTATTTCAGAGCTTCTTTTTTGATATTGTAAGTAGCTAACCAAAAAAAAAGTCGAGTGACAATTTGATTTGGCTTTGTTTCTTCATTCCCCATCTTAGCTATATATTTCAAGTTGAAAAAAAAAAATGTTTTTACAGATCATGCTTCCTTCCAGTCAGTCCCTCCTTCCCCATTCCCAGAGTGAAACATTTTTATTTTCTAGATGAAAAGTCTTGGTTATAGGTTTTTCTACCTCCTGATGCTGCATGGGAGAAGGGTGAGGCACAAACAAAGTTTCAAGAGAATGGGAGCAGGGGATGACAGTAGAAAAGACTGCCACCCCAAACAACTCTTCAGTCTCATATTTATTAGAAAGTGAGTAACAGGCAACAAAGAAGCGAGTAGATTATGAGTCTTATAGATACATAAGAAGAAAGGCAAAATATGTCTGGTTACATAGTACATGACCTATAGTGAGCAAGCCCAAGCAAAAGGATTGACTAACTGCTGATTTCTCTGGGGAAGGGGAGATAATGGGAAAATGAAGCAGGCAGCATTCCACCCTGACTAGACCAGGCGTTCCCAACTGCTCACCTTCAGGAACTAATACCATCTTTTCCCCCAGAGGCCTATTGCCAGTACATGTTTTTCTTAAGTCTATATCTAAGTATGCTTGGTAACTAGTATAATTTCTCATAGGTTTCATTTTAAGCAGCATGTTGTTCTGAGGGACAGTTACAGGTTTAGCTGTGAACTCCATTATTCTGTGTTTTGGTCTGAGGCTTAGAAAGGAAGTTAGTAGATTCTGTTCTACTGTTGTTTGGTTCTTGGAAGAACACTTGAAGAGGTTCATGTTCCCCTTGATTATATCAGAAATTGAGTAAAACTACACACAGTGGAGCTCCCATCTTGGGCAGAAAATGTGGCATTCCAAACTCATTCCTGTGTACCCCAGCAAAAACTTCCCTAAATATGTCAGAACCTGAGTAGAAACCAAAGACATAAAAATCAAGGACAAGAAAACAGGGTAAGGAGAAATAATTTTTTTCTTTGTTTATTCTAAAGAAAACTTTTTTTTTTTTCTTTAAAGTTCTAAGGAAGTTGAGCCATGGTAAAAGAATTATTTACTATGTCAATATAGTTATAACTTCCATTATTATGTTAGTATAGTATTCTTTCCAACTCCTTTAAAACTCCACTGATTGTGGTCCTAGTAGGTAATATAACAACATATCATTTCTCATAATGAAATCCATACCCTCTGACTTTTGCTCCTTTAATATTGGCATTGGGGCAAGAGCTTCCTTATGAAACTAAGCAAAATATTCTTTATTTTGTAAATACATATTGTAATCATGATTATGCATAACAATGCATCATTAAATAAGAAATCATTTAGGGGCACCTGGGTGGCTCAGTGGGTTAATGCCTCTGCCTTCATCTCAGGTCATGATCTCAGGGTCCTGGGATCGAGCCCCACATTGGGTTCTCTGCTCGGTGGGGAGCCTGCTTCCTCCTCCCTCTCTGCCTGCCTCTCTGCCAACTTGGATCTCTGTCTGTCAAATAAATAAATAAAATCTTTAAAAAAAATAAGAAATCATTTTGACTGATTTTTACCTTCTTTACATAAATCTAGAACCACCTTCCTTTTATTAAGATTTTTAATTCTTATTAAAAAAACAAATATTAATTTTATTATCATAGACACTAAAATCAAACATAATAACCAATTAAGATACAGAAACAGCAATTGCATTTTTAGATGTGCTTTATCTCTAATTCTCAACAGCTCTGAACATTAGCTTTGTGATATAATTGACTTTCAGTGCTTCTTGGTAGGCAAGCTCTGTTAAATGAAATCTGAAAGTGCTCAATTTACAGATCAGTAAGAAAATATTGTGGTCTTGCTGCTTGGACACAAGCCACAGTGGACACAAGCCACAGTGGCTCCCTTCATTACTGTTTTGCCTGAGAAGGCTTCTGGGGGAACACTGGAGTAAAGAGGCTGGCTTCGGAGGTATGGCCCCTGCAGATTATGGGAAGAACCTGTGCTTTATTCATTATTCAGCAAAGTACTCATATAATATATTCTTAGCATCTTATAAATGTCATATCTAAGCCTTCAATATTCACTGTAATGATTTCTCAAAGAGAAATACCTCAAGAGAGGGAGGAATAACAGCCTCTTTGGTTCTGGTTTGGTAAGGTTTACAATCCTTCATGTTGATTTCCACTGGAAAGAAACATGATATATTTCTCAGTTATTCTCTTATATTAAAAATATTACTCGGGATGCCTGGGTGGCTCAGTTGGTTGGGCAGCTGCCTTGGGCTCAGGTCATGATCCTGGTGTCCTGGGATCGAGTCCCGCATCGGGCTTCGTGCTCGGCGGGAGGCCTGCTTCTCCCTCTGCCTCTGCCTCCCATTCTGTCTGCCGGTGCTCACTCTCTCTCCCTCTCTCTCTCTGACAAATAAATAAATAACATCTTTAAAATATATATATATATATATATTACTCAACCTTTAATCTTAAATCCAATCCCAATTCCAGCACCAACACCAACCCTGACCCTAAACCTACTATGAAATCAGAGGAAGTGATTTTTTTTCACAGACCTAAATGTGACTTTAGTGGACTTGACTTTGTTGCCTTTTCCCAGGGTTATACATCAGAAGCAGGAATTCAGACACTGGCATTTTTCTTTATGCAACTTAATCATCTTATAGCCATCCCCCAATCTCCATCCTTGTGGGTAAGAGAAAGGATGAGACAAGTCCACTCTTAATTTTCTTACTAGAAATCACACATTACTTCCAACTCATACTCTATGCTGAGAATGAATTATGAGAACCCATTTACCTTCAGGGTAACAATTGTATATGGATATATGGCACATGGACATATTGTGAATATGAATATCATTTGACATATTCACAGGCTCTTTTTGTTTACTGTTTATTCTTGTTTATGTTTTTCCTCACTAAATGCAGAGAATAGGCTTCCAAGCGCTTACACATTACCATCACCGGAAGCAACAGTGAAGCAATCATACACCTGTAGTCCCAGCCATGTGATCACTTCGCTTAGGTAGGTGTGCAGCTACTGCCAGGGAAGAATAGCCTATTTCTGCTCTCTTTTTCTTTCTCGAATTCTTGCCCTTCATGCAAGACAGACTTGCCCTAAAATGAAATCACCAGCTTTTAATTCTTAAATTTAGAATGCTGGTGTAGGTTCTATGGTCTTCAAATTCCCTTCTGCTCCATTCCTCTTTGCTCCCATCTTATATAAGTCATTCTCATAGTCGATAGATCTAGTTTTGTTGTGTGTTTGTTCCCTATAGCCTAAGCTTTCTTGTTCAAAAGAACAACTGGTGGAACAAGAATAGGAAGTGGTTAAAAAAAAAAAAAAGGACCCCAGATTCTGAAAAATGTTTTATCTCCTTCTAAAATAGTCTTGCTGTAGAAGGGAGAACTTCTGGGGTGCCTGGGTTGCTCAGTCAGTTAACTGTCTGCCTTCGGATCGGGTCATGATCCCAGTGTCCTGGGATTGAGCCTCACATTGGGCTCCCTGCTCAGCGGAGAGCCTGCTTATCCCTCTCCCTCTGCTGTTCCCTCTGTTTGTGCTCTCTGTGTTAAATAAATAAATAAAATTTTTAAAACGGAAAAAAAAAAAAAAAGAGGAATAAAGAACTCCTGCTGTGGAAGGAGGAAAGTCTCTATTGTGTGTATATTTTCTTTTTATTCTTAACTCCATCCTTCTCTTTTCCTGTCTGTCGTTTTTCTTTTTTTTTTCTCTTTTATCTCTTCTACTTTTCCATATATATGTATATAAATTTATT
>NC_081559.1:19508155-19539597 GCF_022355385.1 Mustela nigripes | reverse complement strand
AATACAGTATGTTTCCTTAAGAGTCAGGGAAAGAGTGAAAATCACATTGGAAGTCATAAGATTGGGGTAAAATTGAAGATTGAAAAGAATATCATTGACAAACAACATATGTAATTCAAATGACCATTTTTCAAAGCTATTCTACATTTACCCATTTACCCATTTTTAAATTCTATGGCCCAGAACCGGATGCTCTAACATTTAGTAAAATACATCTTAGTAGTGCAAAGTAATTGAAAAAAAAAAAAAACTGATTTCAAACTTGTGTCTATGGATGTTCAGTAATGGGGATCCAATATGTAAATAATAGGATTAATTGCAAATACCCCATTCCTTTGTACCCTGATTCCCTTATACTTATAGCAGTTCCACTTCTCCTCCACACTCTGTTTGCTTAAAGACCATTAAAAACATCAATTCATTCACAATATTTTCTTTCCACCTTTCTCAATTTACCTATTTTGTATCCTTCCCTTGATGCAACCAATCCTTACCATAATGTCTAGGATTGTATGGGAAAGATAGGACTTCATTTAGAATATGGGTAAGAGAAAGAAGTTTAGGAAGGCAAAGACAAAACTATCTCCACATGGGCAGAGTATTTTGGACATGCATGGTGGCTCTGTCAGTAGAATGTGAGCTCCATGAAGGCAGGACATATTTTCAGTGTTTACTGCTGAATCTCCATTTGCCATAACAATGCCTAGTACAAAGTAGGTGTTAAGTAAGTAAGTGCTGAATAAATGAATAGATTTGTCCATCCACTC
The DNA here is from genome assembly GCF_022355385.1 of Mustela nigripes. Classification (NCBI taxonomy): domain Eukaryota; kingdom Metazoa; phylum Chordata; class Mammalia; order Carnivora; family Mustelidae; genus Mustela; species Mustela nigripes. The sequence continues at coordinate 19,538,830 of NC_081559.1, read as the reverse complement.
ACAAATACAGTATGTTTCCTTAAGAGTCAGGGAAAGAGTGAAAATCACATTGGAAGTCATAAGATTGGGGTAAAATTGAAGATTGAAAAGAATATCATTGACAAACAACATATGTAATTCAAATGACCATTTTTCAAAGCTATTCTACATTTACCCATTTACCCATTTTTAAATTCTATGGCCCAGAACCGGATGCTCTAACATTTAGTAAAATACATCTTAGTAGTGCAAAGTAATTGAAAAAAAAAAAAAACTGATTTCAAACTTGTGTCTATGGATGTTCAGTAATGGGGATCCAATATGTAAATAATAGGATTAATTGCAAATACCCCATTCCTTTGTACCCTGATTCCCTTATACTTATAGCAGTTCCACTTCTCCTCCACACTCTGTTTGCTTAAAGACCATTAAAAACATCAATTCATTCACAATATTTTCTTTCCACCTTTCTCAATTTACCTATTTTGTATCCTTCCCTTGATGCAACCAATCCTTACCATAATGTCTAGGATTGTATGGGAAAGATAGGACTTCATTTAGAATATGGGTAAGAGAAAGAAGTTTAGGAAGGCAAAGACAAAACTATCTCCACATGGGCAGAGTATTTTGGACATGCATGGTGGCTCTGTCAGTAGAATGTGAGCTCCATGAAGGCAGGACATATTTTCAGTGTTTACTGCTGAATCTCCATTTGCCATAACAATGCCTAGTACAAAGTAGGTGTTAAGTAAGTAAGTGCTGAATAAATGAATAGATTTGTCCATCCACTCACACTTTCATTCATTTAACTAATCTTTTTTGATCCTGACAGGTATTCAGTGATTTAGTGTAATTACTTTGATCTCATAGATGAATTTCATATGTCTTTCTCTGGATGGCTGAGAATGCATATCCTTAGAAGAAAGTTAATTTAGTAATATTTGAATAAGTAGAGGGATTCCAGGATGGAAGGGTGAGGGAAAAGGAAGAATAAGTCAGAAAAAAAGTGAATCTAAGGGCAATCTCACTGAGCTGGTTACATCGTTACAAATGCATTTGGTTTCTCAGTGTCAGGAGACATCCTCCTAATATTTACTCAGGAAGAGTATCCAGGGGCTTTGGAGAAAAGGGAGTAGAATTTGTCCATGACTTCCTCCTATCCCCTGTCTCTCATTAGTCCAAGTTAAATCTTTCACATTTTCTGGTTAAGTTATCTGGTCTCTCCAAGGAGCTGTTTGAGAAGCAATAGTCCCAAAGTTTCAATTGATCCAGTCAGTGCACAGTGCAGCACAGAATCAGAACTCTTTGCCAGTAGGCACTGTGTGGGATGTAGCAGGCCACCCTACTTCCAGATCAAACATTTCTTGAACTTCTCCGTCTGAAAAACTGGGTGAGTACGCACATCTAGGATGAGCATAACCTGAGTTTGACATTAACGGCAATCCAAATCTCTGACACTCCAAGGGTCCTGCAAAGTGTGAGTGGCCAAAATGAAACCTCAACCTTCGGTATTTTGATGACATACCGTTTTGTTAAACATGAATTTTTTTTTTCTTTTCATCTATTTCTAGGCTTAGGTGTATAAATTTAAGTCAAAAGGGAATGGTGCAAAAAAAGAGAGAGAGAAAGAGAGAGGGAGAGGAAGAAAGAACTGAAGTCGTTTTAAACACACACACACACACATTCATATATAAAGAGCAGTTTTCTGAGTCCTGCTTTTTCTCGGAAGTTCCCTGACCCATTAATTAGTAATGTGTTCATGTAAAAAACTAAAATTTAATCTGTTGAATTAAGTCTGCTTGCTTTTATTTGTTTAATACGTTACCATGTTTTCTTTTTAAATGCATTTCACTGCAAAAAAATGTTTGGAGAAAAATAGAAATACAGACATCATCAACATTAAGACTGTTATTTACTAACTGAAATTGTATGTGTGGATAATGGGCACTTCGGAATAAATAAAAAACTCTGTTCATTAAACTATAGGGGGTTCTGAGGAATCAGAAGACACATAGGGTTTATAGCTAATTTACTCTCCTACAATTTTAGATTATACCATTTACATAGTAGTAAGTTCCAATTTAGATATGAATCATAATACACCTGGAGACAGTTGTGGAAATATTCAGAGTTCCTTGCGTCCAGTGGATGGAGTGGAAGGTATTATTACAAGAAACCAGGACACTGCAACATAATTGCATGGTGGTTTTTAATCTAGTTGTTTTCACTGAAAGCACAGAATACTATTTTTCTTTTTCCTTTAATCAGATTTACTAAATCTCTGCTTTTTTAGGGAGGTGGAGGTCCACTTGTACCTTTTCTCTTTCCGTTACTAATTTCAACTTGATCCTACTCTATTTTTATTTTAACCCTACTTTACAGTAAAATAGTATGAAATATCTCAGAATTGCTTCAGTTAATAATGGTCAAAGAGAACAATCATAAAAAGAAACTGAACTAGAATTTTTCACACTGTTTATCCATTCTCCACTAAAGAAAATGAAAAGTTTTATTTATTCCTTTTTTAGAAAGCTGCTAAAATATATTCCCTGGGAGTATAGAAGATCAAATAGAATCAATAAAAAAGGCTTAGAGTTTACATAAATATTTTTTAGAATTTAAAGACCGTATATAAGTTAGGCATTAACAAAGTCAAAAGTTGTTTCAGGCTACTAATTTTTTTAAATTAGTATATATTTTTTTTAAATGGGGGAAGGTTTGGGAAGAGAAGAGGGAGAGAGAAATAATTTTAAGCAAGCTCCACACCCAGCATGGAGCCAGATATGGGGCTTGATTTCACAACCCTGAGATCATGACCTGAGCCCAAATCAAGAGTCAGATGCTTAACCGACTGAGCCACCCAGGCACCCCAGAGCCACTAATTTCTAAAAGAGAGATCTAACTCTGTAAAGAAAAGATAATTCATTAAGTTTGTTTTAAAAATAATAAGTATTATAGAAAATCTCAATAATCTGGCAAATACATCCAAGTCTACCCATGCTTAACTGTGAAAACACCAGCACTTATACACATTACTTTTCTGTTCAATGAACTCACTATGACTTCCCATTCCCAGTATTAAATAAATAAAATTTTAAGACAGAAATAGTTTAGTTTGTATTTCTAAATAAAGAAGACCTACCATAGTCATAGCCATTTTATACATTTCTTAGCTTGTCTTCTGCATTGTTATGAACTGAACAAAAGTTTAAATGCTTAAAAAAAAAAAACTGCAATTGACACTGTATTCTTATGTGCAGGTTTCATATATATATTTCTTTTTGGATTTTCAGTCAAATTTCTGTCCAATAGTACAAAATTCACTAGGGAAAGATAAATCCCATCTCCCAGACATCACTGCTCTTCACTGTCTGAAGTCCATTGTCTTGAAAATTGTTTCAATTTTTTTTTTCTAGATTTGTTGTTGTTTCAGGCAGGGGAGTACATCTGGTCCCTATTACAATGCCTTGGCTAAAAGTGGAAGTCTGTGTGATAAGATTTTATTTTTCAAAGTTAAATCATAGGATAACAATATACTGAATGAAAGATAGTGATTTGGGGAGATGTTTTGCTGCACAGTAGGTTCTAGAACTTTTAGTTTCCTAATAATAAAAAAACAAAAGTTGTCTTATTTGAAAAGACATTGATTGGCAATTGTTCATCCAAAATACCAATAATGAGAAAATCTACAGCTTCAGAACTCAAAGAAATGGCATATCCAACAGTGCACATGATGGAGAGAGATTCAATAAGCTCCTGCTGGAGGGAAAGAACTGGAAGTTAAAAGGACTGCCTTATGCTAATTTCTCCCTGTTATGCTGGGAAAAGAAAAAGGTCAAAAGCATATGTTACATTTGCAATATTCCATTTTTGCTTGAATGAGGATTTTTACATATTGTTTTGAATTATTTAAAGATGAAAATCCTTTATAGACACAATTTTAATGTGTAAGAGACAAAGAGAAAAGTTAAATAAGTTTCCAAACTCTTATAAACAATAACAAAAAAACTGTCAATATTTTATTTCCTTTCAACCTTTCCATGAATAATTTACTTCAGTTTCAAACAGTTTGGTTTACAAACTATATTCAAGTTTGTGTGCTGCTTTTTTTCTAGCTACCTGTATAACAAAAGCAAAGTTTACATACTATTATAAACTCTTTAGACTCATAATTTTTAATAGCTACATCTCATTATAGTGATTCATTTTCCACTTATTTTCTTAGAAATTTAAATCTTTTTAAATATTTCCCTTTTTTAAAATGCCACCTGTTGGGCGCCTTGGTGGCTCAGTGGATTAAGCCTCTGGTTCAGCTCAGGTCATGATCTCAGTGTCCTGAGATCGAGTCACATGTTGGACTCTCTGCTTAGCAGGGAGCCTGCTTCCTCCTCTCTCTCTGCCTGCCTCTCTGCCTACTTGTGATCTCTCTCTGTCAAATAAATGAATAAAATCTTTTAAAAAAAATAAAATAAAATGCTCCCTGTTTTCATTATTTCCTTAGGCTAGATTACTTGATGTCAAATTACAGTGTCAAAGGATTTAAGTCTTTTAAAGGCTTTTGACATATTTTGTCAAAATACTTTCTAAAGGAACCTACTCTTCTTTGGAAATAAAATACATTTTATTGTAAGGTATGACATTTTCTTCTAATTGTATTATCATACCATAAATAATTTTGATCACCTGTGGTCTAGTTTAATAATATTTTGCTTCTTTTTAAAAATGGTTATTTTACAATTGAGGACATAATGTAGTGCTCAAAATTTCCCATCATCTTTCCCCAATGAAGAAGCACGTCTATGTACATACATTCCTCTAACCTTGGTTTATAAGAATTTCATAAAACAACTCATTATAAACTATAAACTATAATAAAATAGCTAAATAAACTATTAAGTAAGTAATACCATTGTGTCATAGGACATATCAATAGTTCTATGGAGACATAATGTTGGAACACAACCCAGATCCTAGCCAGTGTGACTGGAGTGAGAAAACTCCAGGAGATGAAGGGCAAGAGTCACATGGGAGGAACCTCTGAGTACCTTCATGCCCTCCTTTAGATGGACATGATAATTGAAGCATCCTTAACTTACTCTTGTCATTTAAAGTTAAGAGATAATCATTGCTGTCACTTGTTGCACTTGATTGCCTGCATGTAGCCCACATCCCACACGTAGTTCACATCCTGCACGTAAAACTATATCCTGTTTGTAACTGGATCTTGTGTAAAGTATAAAAGAAGTGATTGTAAGAAATAAAGTCATCTCCTGATCATCAGTCGGTCATCCCCCCCATCATTTTGGCTCCAATCACCAGGATCCCCACCTTGCAAAGGTGACAAGTGTACCCCCAAACACAGTTGGTCTCCTGTTTGGACAGAGTAGTTTAACTATGAAAGGAATTACAGTACATACTGGAGTTATAGACTGATTATTATGGTGAGATTCAAATTATGGTTTCTGTCACCATTCCTTGGACCTTTTCAGTAGGCGAAAGAGTCGCCCAACTTTTGTTACTTCCCTACATTATGCCTGCTCAATCTTCAAACTTCAGGGAAGGAGGACTAAGCAGTACTAATAAAAAGATTCATTTTTCTAAGAAACTGTTTGAAGGAAGTTGACCCCAAGTGATGTTTTCTATTAAGGGATGACTATTTAAAGGGATTTTAGATTCTGGAGCAGATATCTGTATCATTTCTTATTACTCTTGGCCATGCCAATGGCCTACAATGCTTGCTCATTATGCGCTTGAAGATCTTGGCTTTGTAACTACTCAACAATTGAGACAAAGCATCTGACCTCTGCCCTGTACAGGCCCAGCGGGATTACAAAGTCATATTCAACCTCACCTATTATATGCCCCCATACCTATTAATCTCTGGGGATTAGATTTATTACTACAATGGGATGTTGAAATTCACATATCTACATCCTCACTTGTAAAAAAAACATGATGAAAAACATGGGGTATATTTCTGGGAAAGGCTTAGATAAAAACTTACAACATAATTTGTATTTCTTAAGTTTTCTCAAGTTACTGTAAGCAAGAGACACCACTCTTTAAATTGTTAAGAAAATGAAATCATTCATACTGAAACAGTTGGTCTTCAAATATTTATTTTTTCACTTTTATAGGAAACATACTCCTTACACTACCTTTATTTATTGTGCTTCTTGTCATATATAGCAATAGAGAAGCAAAATCTAGAAGGGTAACTAAGTAGTTTACATTTCTTAAGCCAATAATTTCATAGCAATTTAAAGTTGAATTTGCCCTCACTTAAAATACAGATACCTTTCATCACCTAATACAGTAAATATTCAATAATTTTTTTTTATGCCAAAGGAAATGTAATTCCTTTTGAGACATTTTGTATGCATTCAGTGTTGGTTTTAACTTTAATGTAGGTAATATAAAATAGTCCAGAGATTGATTCATTTTATAGAGGAATCTGATGATCAGTGATATGTAAAAGTGAATTTTTTTATCATCTTACTAACTGAACCAATTCAATTGCTGGCTATTTGTACTAGAAAAGGATTACACCAAGAAATCAAATCCTACTTATGAGTGCTGAAGTGCCATTTTCTACCAATCTACTCCCACTCCTCAATAAAGTACAGCCACACAGAAAAGTCTATGTCCTAAGATAACATTGCCTACTCTCAAGTCATGGGGTTGTTTTATTTTTTTCTGAAAGATTTATAGTTTTAATTTTTATTTTTCAATCTCTTATCCATCCCAAATTAGTTTTTGTGTATGTGTGAGGTAGAGCACGTGGATATTTGTCTTCCATATGGATATTCAGTTATTCCAGCAACATTGCTTGAAGTTTTCCTTCTTGCATTATATATTGCTAATTCCTTTATCAAGAGTCAACTAAGGGTATAATAGCATTTTCATAAGTTCCCAACAGAAATATCCTTCCCAAGATGAATAACTTTACCATGAAAAAAAATGCCACAAACTATGCTATTTGCTTAGTACAAATCCACCCATCATATATACATACATATATATGTGTACACACACACACACATACACACACACACACACGCGTATAATTTATTTGTAAGATGATGACAATATATCATGGCTTTAAAAAAAAAGCAGTGTTTTTATTTTTCTCCTGAAGAATCTTACTTAAAAGATGTTTACACTCTCAATGTAGCTATCTTTAATATTTGAATGTCCACCACAAGATATCTCTTCTCTTTATTTGGGTTTTCCTCACCCAAAATAGACAGAATGTATCATATTTATATTTTTAATTTCAAATATACATTAACATCTCATAATGATTTTTCTACTGTGGTATAAGTTATTCAGCATTGACATTCTGGCCCATTTGTCTTTCTTTCCTACTTGCCTTTGAGCTTCCTTAGATAATCACTTTACTTTGTAGACCTTGCTACTCATTTCTACTCCTGGGTCATATGCACAGTTTAATTTTTAAAGTTTGAACATAACTATTTGGGCTTAACTTTAATACCACCAGTAATCAAAAGAACATTCTATCACTGAAATGCAATGTGCTCAGTGAAAAACATTTTAAATGATAACACCTGAATAATGTCTCTAAGTGTACCACTGTATCAGGATAATATGGGTCACCTGGTAAATCCAGGGTGTAACCTCGCCCTGGTGGGCTGGAGATTCTAGAGGTAGAAATTGCCAATACAAAATTCAGGAAATACAGGCTAGATTCAAAGAAATCTGAAGCTAATCAACAGGATTCACAACTTTTACCATATCCCCTGGAAATATTAATTTTTGTTTCCTTAACCACAGATGTAGCCTTTTCACTGAAAAAAAAAATCTTTCAGGGACAAAAGCATACTAATATCTGCAGTTTTTAATATATTTTTTCCTAAAGAATATAGGTAGTTAATCATGAGGATGTTTGATTTGGGTATGATTATTATAACTGATTAATTCATCTTTCAACATCTTAGATAAGAACGATACATTTTATATTGTTTTACAAATATTATAAAGTGACATTAAAATGATAGTTTACTTAAAACATAGAGGATGTATTTACTAGCAATTACATCCAAATAAAATCACACACACAGAAAATTCTGATTACAGTGCTGGCAGGGTATATGGAAATAGTGAACAGATCTGACCAATTCAGTATAGGTAGAGCCTCTTAAATTTAATGCTACCTCAGATCTGGCACAAGGGAATTGGACAGGGCAATCAAACTGATGTATTATGAGAACCCTGCCTATGCAGATTCCAAGTCTCGACTTTCGCCAGAATCAATACATATCCTCAGGATATATGTCTGGTTGTCAGCTCAATTTGAAAGGATTCCCCAAGGTCTAGAATTTTAGTTCATCTAATCCTCATTGCTTCTACCTTATTCCTATGCCTTTAAAACTTTTTTTTTAATTCAACCAGCTGTTGCAGTGGAAACTTTGCCTTGTTACAACCTATTTTATCCAATCCACAACCAAAGGATCTGTCCTGTTTTAAATTCAAAATAAACTAAGCAATAAGGGTTAAAAGTTTTTATTTTCATTTTTTTAAATACCCTGCTTGCTGTAATTCCTAGAATTCTTATGATCTACTGATGGTGAGAATTTTGTCAAAGCTTTAGAAGCACAAAGTTAATGAAAATAATATCTCATTTGCTACATGGCTGTGGTTCATATGCAATTGTGCCAGCTTCATTAAAAAAGGGACAACATAAAACTGTCATCTTTCTATTAGCCACTTTTTTCTCCTCTATTTTAGCTACATATTAGTTTACTTGGAGTATTGCTAGATGGTTTGATTACTACATAGAAACAAATCATGTTTAACCAAAAGCCAAATCATGGCTATTTCAAGAAAGTTGATCATTATAATGAATATAACTTTGGAGTGAAAAATAACCACCAAATTTAAAAAAATTAAACATAGGTGCTCCTAGGTGGCTCAGTCAGTTAAACATCCTACTTGATCTCAATTCAGGTCATGATCTCAGGGTTGTGAGTTCAAGCCCGTGTTGGGTTTCATGCTGGGTGTGGAGCCTACTTAAAAAATAATAATAATAAGTCCATTTTTAAATTTTTTAATTTAAAAATAAAAATTAAGCACAATGACTAAAACACATCATAGTCTATATTTTGATATTATTTGATACTCTATGTTAATACTTTATACAGTGAAGAATTTAAGGATTTCTTTCAATAGTATAGATTCCATAATTTAGACATTTATAAATAACATGAGAAAGTCTCTTTACGTTCAAAAAGCTAAACAACCAAATATAATGCAGCATTTAAAACTTCACAATTATTATCCTATTAGTGAAACAAGACTTCACTAGTCACCAAAAATAGTAATTGCTTAATAATTTACTAGTATATTTTGTGTATCTTTCTGCAAAGAATTTTTTTGGTAAATTTTTATTTTATTTTTTAAGGTTTTATTTAAGATTTTGTTTATTTATTTGAGAGACACAGCAAGAGAGGGAACACAAGCAGGGGGAGTGGTAGGAGGGAAGCAGGCTTCCCACTGAGCAGGGACTTAGTGCAGGGCTCCATCCCAGGGCCCTGGGGTTATGACCCAAGCCAAAGGCAGATGCTTAACTACTGAGCCAATCAGGTGCCCCTGCAAAGAATTTTCATTATAATGCAAAGAGCAGAATTCAAAAGTTAAACATAAAAATTAATCAAAACATGGAAAAGACATCTGTAGGACATACAGTGTTAAGTTCAAAAGCTTACATTGTTCTTTGAGCGTAATCCCAAGAACTTTAGTAGGAAAAAAAATATTTTAAACTTTTTTAATAAATACACCTGAAGAGTGTTTAAATGCTCAGCTCTAAGAATTTATTTCAGCACTGGTGTTAACATGGAAAAACTGAGTTTCCCTTTTAAACCGAGTCCCTGATATTGGAGTATCGTCAAATGGTGAGGTGACTGGGTAATTTCCACTCCACCACTCACAAAATACTTCACTTTTTCAGTTTGGCTCTTGACCTGATGTGAGAGCAGAATGGATAATGATTGCAAATTTTCTTCGACTTTGTACTTTTGAGCATCTCTTCTTTAAGGCAGAGTTGGAAAATATTTGCTATGGGCTGAACTGTGCCCCTGCCACTACAATTCACAGGTTGAAATTCTAATCCCAAGGTGATGGTATTTCAAGAAGGAGCCTTGAGGAGATAGTTAGGTTTAGATGAGGTCTTGAGAGTAAGAACCCTCATGACGGGCTTTCTAAGAACGAATACCAAAGAACTTGCTCTCTGTCTGCTATGTGAGGATGTAATGAGAAGACGAGCCAGGAAGAGACCTCTTACCAAAACATGATCATTCCATTACCCTGATCTCAGGCTTCCAGACTAAAGGGCTATAAGAAAATAAATTTTTGATGCTAAAAACACTCAGTCTATGGTATTTTGTTATGGCAGCTTGAGCTAAGACAACTGTGAAACAAAATATTTACTTCATGTTAATTCAGTCAAGTTACTAGATTGGACAGAAAATATTGACTGACTTACGCTTCCAAGCACCCTTTGCTCTACCTTGGAACACAACCATTCTGTGTGTATCTTGTCTCCATTTTTCTTTTTTCCTCTCTGACCTGCCTGTGACATTGTCAGATCATAATGAATTTTTCCTACCGTTTACTTCCTCCACTTTTTCTTAACCTTTTGATGATTTCTGATCTGTCAAGATCGCAGTCAATGACAGGTTTTATTGTTCCCATTATGTCAGAAAGCCATCTGCTCAAATCACTAAGTAGTTAAAGTAGATGACTGATAGAACTAGGGATAACTATAAGAAATGAATAATCCAAAGACAGAAAGAGAGAGCGCAAGCACATGGAGAGAATGAAGGAGGAGGAGGAGGAAAATGAGAAGAAAGAAGAAGAAGAAGATGATGATGATGAAGAAGAAGAAGATGAAGAAGAAGAAGAAGAAGGAGGAGGAAGAGGAAGAGGAGGAGGAGGAGAAGGTGATGGTGAAAGAGAAGAAGGAGGAAGGGGGGAAGAGGAGGAGGGGGAAGGAAGAAGAGGAAAAGGAGGAGGAGACCAACAATGATAAGAACAAGAACAAGAAGAACAAGAAGGGGAGGAGGAAGAGGAGGAGGAAGAATGAGGAGGAAGAGAGAGGCAGGGGAAGGAGGAGAGGGGAAGTGGAGGAGGAAAAAGAGGGAGGAGTAGAATGAAGAGATAAGGAAGAAGAGAATAAAGCTAACAGGAATATAATTCTAAGACCAAAGACAAGCAAGAATATGTTTTGTCCTAGAGAGTCCAAATGTCTAAGTCAAAGCAGCCTTGTACATTCTCTGCTCCCAGTTAACCCCTTTGAGGAAGGAGTTTATACATTTAAAAACTTACATGCATAAAAATACACACTGGCTAGAGAAAGGGACACATATGATATCAGTACTCAAACCTGGGAAAACATCTGAAGGAGTTTAGGATATGTTTTTTTTCCACAGGCAAATGACATTGTAAAGGGAAATATTATGACAAGTGGCTAGAAATGATAACTTGACTGGGTGCTTGAGAGAGCTTTCATGTCTTCTATGGACTTTGTTTGGAGTCAGTATTAAATAATAAGTCAGGTAGTTAGAGAACCTCCTTGTTTCTCCTGGTCTCCAGCATCATAACTGGGCAGAAATCCCCAGAAAGCAGAATCTCTAGATTAGGAAAAAACCAGATTCTCTCTCTTCCAATGTCCTGGGTAAGGATTCAGAGTCACCCAGGCCAACTTCTGCTTGCACTGTTTTCTTTGAGTGGATTATTGGACCCTCTTTGGACTCAGGATAAGACACAGAGGTAAAGAGAACTATTTCTAAGAATGAAAATACTGTGGTACTGAATACATCAAAGTTCTGAGGGGAAGTCCTTCAATTTCTCAGTGTCACACTGTTTTCCTATTTTATCAATCACTGATTCTCAGTGAGTATAAGAATTTGGGTGAAATCAAACTTCCAAACCATTTACTTATGGCAGTCTTATGTGCTACTGGATAAGAAAAGATGGTTATATCTGTTCTATACATAAATAACACCACACATAACCAGATATCTTTAAAAAGACCTATTGATACATTAGTACATTATTTTAGATATAGTTTTATTACCTGGACTTTCTGGGATGTATTTATTGCTCCATTCTTCTCATTAATATTCTTACTACCCTGAAAGAACAGAGTGGCAGGTTAGTTCACCCTTCTACTTTGTTACTTTAAAGTTTATCTCACCTGTAAATTTATGTTATTAAGAAGTTTATTCAGAAGTACTGAGCACTTTACTTTACTCTAACCCTCTAACCCTGAACTTTAATTAATAAGCAGTTAAGACAAGAAAATTTCTAGCAGCAGCTAGTATCATGGGGAGATCATCAAGAATACACTAATACCCACCTAGATTATCCATAGTACTGCATTTTCATCATTTAGAGATGGTAATAGTCTATCTACCAAATTAGAACCATTCAGACACCTCAACCCATGCCTTTCTACCTTTTTTCCTTGATACTGACTTGGGGTTCAACTCAACCTTATGGACTGAGGAGAAAATATGGTATGGCAACTATTGAAAAGCACAAAATTCCAAATCAGTCTGACAGTTACTTTTTCATTCCTCATTTTTCATTGTCAACTTTTACATGAACATTATTATTGGCTGAGTCAACTTCAAAGTGTTCTCTTCCAAGCTTTCCTTTCTGAGAAGGACATGCAGATTAGTAACCTGAAGATATGGTTCATCTGTCTGCACCATGATAGTCCTACAGTCCACCTCAAGTGGAGCTAATCAAACACTACTCTCTGCTTCAACTTATCTCAACCGTCTGCAGATGGAGCCCAAACATCATTTAATCATCATATAGCCAGTTTTCATTTCTCATGCTTTCACTAGTATTTTTCATTGACATTCATGTGTGTGTCTCCCCCTTCATGTAACACACCTGAATTTTTAATATCTTCAATGCAAACTGGATATAACTAACAAAATGCCAAAATAAGAATCAAGATGCAAAATTTTTCATGAATTTCAAATTTCCAAAAAGGCTATTACTCAGCCCTCCTATGCAGAGAATACTAATTTATTTAATCACAGGCTGATAGAGCACTGCTAAAGAAATACTTGCTTGGAATCATGAATGTTATGATGGGCCATTTTGAAGCACTTCATTGAACTACTGCTAAACTATAACCAATGAGCTTTAAATTGCTAAGCTGTTAAGAAAAAAGCAATTTCCATTAGTGGCTATAGCAGCATGGGGTGATAGTTGAAAATACATTAATATCTGCCTAGATTATTCATAGTATTGCATTATCATCATTTTGAGATGACAGCATTCTATGTGTTAATCAAGAGGTGTTGGATTACCTGGACCCATGCCTCTCTACCTTTTTTTCTCTACTGTTTGCTGTTTTTTGATATTTTTTCATAGATTTTTTTCATAGATATTATATGAATTTCTCTCCAATTTCATTTGTGGCAGCCATATTTCCCTACAATTTTCAGGATTAAACAATCCAGCCAACACAGTAACCCCTTATTCTTTTTGTCTTTTAGTTCAATGCCAAGAAAAACTCAAAAATAACGAGATATTCTCAACAGCCAATTCAGCAGAAACATTAATTTATATCCTTGTGTAAACATTGTGCCTTGGCCACTAAGACCACAAATCAGTATAGCCCAAAGTCTTGAATTTAGAAATAAAAATTCTGTTAGAGGTCATTAAATGCAACAATGAAGTGCATGAGTTCTGCTTCTCTTTTTTTCTAGACTTATGTCTGTAAGACCACAAAGCTAAAACACGGCATAGCCAGAGAAAAACACATAGAACATATCTTCCCATTTCATAGTTTTAGGTAATCAAGATTATCAAAGGCAAAAGATGAGTTTTTGGAGACAAAAACTGTGAAACATGCATTCTTAAAGATGCATTCTAAGATATATTCTAAACTCTCTTTTGTGTACTTTCAAGGATTTTGTTTTCTATAAAATGTTAGTAATGGTATAAGTGACAAATCATTTCTTTCTCTATATGAACAACAATTTTGAAGTGAACAAAGATTTTGAAATGAACAAAGAAGATGTACTTAAGGATATTGATTTAAAATAGAATAATTAGTGGTAGAACTGGAATAAGTAATGGGTATGAAATCAGAATCTTTCATCATTGTCACATGCTTGCTGAAGTGAAAAATTATTTCTGACACTGAACAAATTCTTCTGTATGAGGGTTACTTTTTTTTTTCATTTTGGAAATTTAATTTCTTACTGTTGGTGTTATTTTTTTTTTTGACTGGGTAAATCAAGAGAGATAATAAAAGAGGACACATCCAAGCAACTACCACTAGAAATTTATGATAACTCAATGAGCCATCTCTGGCATGGAATTCTTGTTTTATTTCTATGAACATTCTGCTATTAGACACCTTTCAGAGACAGTGACAAGTGTCTTGAAACTATTCGTATATTTTAAATTTGAGTACAAAATACTACAGTCATTAAGATTAATGGGAGAAGATACTTTCTGAGTTTAGAAAATAACTTTCTCAGTTACGAAATAAATGAAGATTAAATCCTTGGGCTAACAGATTCAGGGAATTTTCCAAACATTTGAAAATTTAAGCATCCCACTTTTATATAATTGGATCAACAAACCAATAATAATGAAAATTAGAATACATTTAAAACTGATGATCATTGTGTGATATTGACATAAAATGCAACTAAAAAATTTTAGAGATGTCTTTTTTTGTTTTTTTTTTCATTCTTAATGCATGTGTTAGAAAAGAAGAAAGGTTGAAAAATCATTAATTTAAGTTTCTATCTCACAAGCTAGAAAAAGCAGAGCAAATTAAACTCAAAGAATATAAAAGGGAAGAGATATTTTAAAAACTGAACAGAGACCAAGAAGATTTAAAGCACGTATGCAATAGATAAAAATCTAAATATATACTAAAGAAGATACACTAAATAAAAACATGGTTCTTTGAAAATTTTAACAAAATTTATAAGTGCTAGCAAGACTGAAGGAGAAAAATGAGAGGAAATAAAAATTATGAATGTCAGAAATAAAAAGAGCATTATCATTACAGAACCAATAGACAGGAAAAAGTCTTTAAAGAGTATTTAGGAAAAACTTATTTAACAACAAAATCTATTTATTTATTTACTATTTTTGTTTGTTTTTAAATTGGGACTTTTTAAAAATGTAATTTAATTTAATTTTTTCAGAGTTCCAAAATTCATTGTTTATGCACCACACCCAGTGCTCCGTGCAATACGTGCCCTCTATGATACCCACCACCAAGCTCACCCCACCGCCACCCCTCCCTCCAAAACCCTCAATTTGTTTTTCAGAGTCCACAGTCCAAAGTCTATTTAAATGAAAGAAAAATTACCTTGAAAAATACTTACCAAAACTGACAAAAAAGACACCAAAAATCTAAATATTCTTAATCTATTAAAGAATTTGAGTCTATAATTTCAAAACTTTTCCACAAAGTAAACTTGCAGCCAGACAGTTTCACATTCACAAAGGGATCTCTTCAAATATAAAAAAGAAATAATCTCAGGGCACCTGGGTGGCTCAGTCAGTTAAGCATCTGCTTTAGGCTCAAGTCATGATCCTGGGGTCCTGGGATCAAGCCCTGAGTCCCGCTCCTTGCTCAAAATCTGCTTCTCCTTCTTAACCTTTGCTGCTCCCTCTCCCCATTTGTGTTCTTTCTCTCTCTAATAAATAAATAAAATCTTGAGAAAAAAAAACTCACACAGTCTTACACAAATTCTTCCTGAGAATTGAAAAAGGGAAAATACTTCCTAATTTGTTTTATGAGACACATAACCCTGACATAGCCAAACTTGAAACCCTTCAGATAGACTTGTGAGGTAAAGAGCAATGAGTTATATGGGTACGTATAGATAAGCAGAGGTTTTAATAGCCTATCTTTTACCAGGATTGAGAATCAACTGCTAGGGAAACCAGCACATGGGACTTCCTTTTGGTCTACTGATTCCTTTCCTGGTTTGAAAAGCTTCAAGGATGAAAGAAAAAGATAGAAAGTTCAGTGGGATGTTGCTTAGTGAGGGACAGTACTCACAGAGACAAACATTGCCCTCTGAATTGATGAGATTTACCTACTTGTAAATATTAAGTCTGTAATTATAGTTTTTGACATTAATCAGAATTAACCTGAATCTTCATAAACATGTAAATACTGCATACAATTTTAGAGTTATATGTAACTCATCTGATTTATTCTATAGCTTTATTTTGCTGATTACAGTTACTTAATAGAATCTGTCATTTTAAACTCACTAGCAAAGCCTCAATATTTTTAGTAATCAACCATGATCTATTTATCATTTCTTTTCCATTTGACTTCACATTTTAAAATATGTCTCACAACGTACTTAACTTTTTAGTAATTATTTAACATAAAATTACATACAGTCCCAGGAAAATAGTTTAATGGTTTAATGGTTTAAATAATTATAATTTGATTAGAGGGTTGGTAGGGCTTAAGGAAATTTTAGTGAATAGTTGAAGTTATAAACAGGAATTTATTTTTCTGAAAGTAAGCTCACATTAATTTTGTGAATGGCATTGGAGAAGAGGTGTTAAAGAACTGATTAAATATCTCTCTTGATTACTGAGGGAATTTCCTGAAAAAAGAAAACCAGCAGATAACCTAGTGTAATTTCTTTATAAACATGCTGATAATTGACATCTAATAACTAGACTGATTATGTTAACATTATTAGCATAACTAGAAAAACAATTAAAAGAGCCTGAAAAAATATATCTTAACAGCACGCTCCACCTTTAGGATCATTTATGATAAATAAAACTAAGATGTTCCAATTTATGGGTATGACATCTTAGAAAATGTCATAAAAGCTAGATGACTATCTGGGGTAGGAAATAGGTTAAGTTTTAAAAACGAAATGTTCCTGGAGACATATCACAATGGTGGAGGAGTAAGAGAACTTGGTTTTATCTGGTCCCAGGAACTCAGCTAGATAACTATCAAATCATTCTGAACACCTATGAACTCAACCAGAAAGCTAAGAAAAGAATAGCTGCAATACTACAAATAGAAAAGTGACCACTTTATGCAAGGCAGGAGGTGCAGAGAACTGAATCTGAGGTGATGTATGGGAAGATAAATTGAGGACTGAGGGATCCTCCATCAGTTGGCTACTGGAAAGTGATATAGCAGTGGAGCACAGAATCATAACTTTTAGAAATCTGCTCTGGTGAAGGATATCCTGGCCTGAAAGGCACTCAGGTGGCTAAATGGGGCAGAATCCTAGGTGAGACAGTGTGGGCTCAGGATCCTTGCAGTCACAGGAAGATTGGGGGTGCCTGAGTGAGGCAGAGTTCCTAGGCATAGAAGTAGGGAAGCCAGCTGCAAACAGTGAGCCCAGGAGAGAGCTTTCAGCTCAGGGTTGCCATAAACTGGGAACTGAAGCTCAGTCCGGTGACTGCTGTTTGAGCAAGGGCCCAACAAGCAGCAAAACCAGTGAGATCCCCCTTATTACCCTAGAAGTGGCTCAGGAAAATACTGCAGGAGTTTGGAGACTTGAAAGGGGTTATGTGCCTGAGATAGAAATGCTCCACCACAGGCTTAATGAACCTGGGGTGCAGAGACCAAGGAGACAGGAGTAATTGATTGCTTTGCCCTGAGGGTGCATTGAGGAGTGGAGCCATAAGCTTTCAGCTCTGGAGCCAGAGATTGGGAGGCCATGATTTTCATTCTCATCCTCTAAAGCTGCACAGAAAACCTTCAGAGAACAAAAGTGACATAGATTAAACCACATAGAGCATATTACTTAGCCTGCCCCACTGGCAAGGGCAGTGCAATTACCCCCCAGGGCAAATACACTAATCAAAGCAACAGATCCCTCTCCCAGATCACAAAGAACGTCCAACCAAGACCTAGTTTATCTACCAAAGAGAACTGCAAAAACTCCCAATCTAGGGGAATATAGCATACAGAAATCATGGAGTTTTCCCCCATGATTCTTTGATTTTCAATTTTAACTTTTTTTCTCATTCCTTTTTCAACAAATTTCTTATTTTATTAACTCTTTCTTTAAATCATTTTTAATTTTCATCTTTATAGTTACATTCTATCCTTTCATTGTATTGTATATATGTAAGTTTTTCTTTCTCTACAATTTTGGGAGGCAGTTTCTTCTAACAGAGCAAAAGACACCCTGAATCTAGTGTATATCTCTGTTCTCTTCACCTGTCTGATCATATTCTTTTCTATTTTCATTTTTTCTGGATTTTTTTTGTTTCTTTGTTTTGTTAAAATCTTTAAAATTTTCATCTTTAGAGTTACATTCTATCCTTTCAATGTATTTAATTTTAT
Organism: Mustela nigripes; assembly: GCF_022355385.1. Lineage (NCBI taxonomy): Eukaryota > Metazoa > Chordata > Mammalia > Carnivora > Mustelidae > Mustela > Mustela nigripes. Next base: position 19,520,496 of record NC_081559.1, on the reverse strand, counting down.
TTTGGTATATATATAAGTTTTTCTTTCTTCACAATTTTGAAATGCAGTTTCTTCTAATAAATTGACCAAAATATACTCAGGATATAGTATATTGCTCTGTTCTGTTCACCTGTCTGTTTATATCCCTCCATTTTTGTTGTGGTGGTTGTTTTCTTTTCTCTCTTTTGTTTTTTCTTATCTTTTAATTTTCATTTTTATAGTTACATTCTATCTTTTCAATGTATTTAATTTTATTTTTACACATATTTAAGTTTTTCTTTATTTAAAATATTGGGCTCAGGGTGCCTGGGTGGCTCAGTGGGCTAAGCCTCTGCCTTCAGCTCAGGTCATGATCTCAGGGTCCTGGGATCAATCCCACATTGGGCTCTCTGCTCCTCGGGGAGCCTGCATCCTCCTCTCTCTCTGCATGCCTCTCTGCCTAGTTGTGATCTCTCTCTCTTTCAAATAAATAAATAAAATCTTTTAAAAATAAAAATAAAATACTGGGATCTAGTTTTCAAACAAATGGACCAAAGACACAGAATGTCCAGTGCACTGCTCTGTTCTATCCACCTGTCTGATTATATTCTCTTTTCTTTCTTTTTCTCAGTTTTTGGTCTTTTCTGATTTGTTTAGTGTATATTTCTCTGGGGCCATTGTTACCATTTTTAGTATTTTGCTCTCCTATTCATCTGTTCTTCTACAGACAGAATGAAAAATGGAAAAATACAACTCAGAAAAAGAGAACAAAAGGTTGTACTGACTGCCAGGGACCTAATCAGTATGAACATAAGTCAGATATTGGAGCTAGAGTTCAGAATATTATAAAGATTATAGGTGGGCTTTAAAAAAACGCATAGAAGACACTAGAGAATCTCTTTCCAGAGAAGTAAAAGAACTAAAAGCTAATCAAGTTGAAATTTAAAAAGGGCTATTAATGGAATGCAATAAAAAAAATGGAGGCTCTAATTGCTAGGATAAATGAGGCAGAAAAGAGAATTAGTGATATAGAAGACAAAATGATGAAAAGTAAAGAAGCTGAGAAAAAGAGAGATAAACAATTACTGGATCACAAGAGGAGAATTTGAGAGATAAGTGATACCATAAAGTCAAAGAATATTAGATTAATTGGGATCCCAGAAGAGGAATTTGGGAAGAGGACAGAAGGTATATTGGAGCAAATTATAGTGGGAACTTTCCTAATCTGGGACAGGAAACAGGCATTCAAGTCCAGGAGGCACAGAGAACCCTCCTCAAAATCAATAATGATAGGTCAACACCTATCATAGTGTTGCTTGCAAAACTCAGAGACAGAAAAATCCTTAAAGCAGTTTGAGACAAGGGGTCCATAAAGCACAGCATTGGGAATAATAGACTGGCAACAGACCTATCCACAGAGACCTGGCAGGCTAGAACGGGCTGGCATGATATACTCAAGGTACTAAATGAGAAAAGCATACAGTCAAGAATACTTTATTCATCAATCCTGTTATTCAGAATGGAAGGAGAAAAAAAAAAAAGAGCTTCCAGGACAAACAGGAATTAAAATAATTTGTGATCACTAAACCAGCCTTGCAAGAAATATTAAAAGGGATCCTCTAAGCAAAGAGAGAGCCCTAAAGTAACATAGACCCAAAAGAAACAGACAATATACAGGAACAGGGACTTTACAGGTAATACAATGGTACTAAATTCATACCTTTCAATAGTTATCCTGAATGCAAATGGTCCAAATGCTCCAATCACAAGGTATCAGATTGGATAAAAAAGCAAGATCCATCATATGTCTATAAGTGACTCATTTTAGGTCCAAAGTCACCTCCAGTTTGTAAATGAGGGGATACAAAACAATTTATCGTCCTAATGGACTTCAAAAGAAAGCTGGAGGAGGGCAATCCTCATATCGGACAAATTAGATTTAAACCAAGACTATAATAAGAGATGAAGAAGGACACTATATCATAATTAATGTGTCTATCCAACAAGATCTAACAATTGTAAATATTTATGCCCCTACCATGGGAGCAGCCAATTATATAAGCCAATTAATAACAAAATGAAAGAAACACATTGATAATAATACAATAATATTAGGGGACATTAACACCCAACTCACTGCAATGAACAGATCAGCTAAGCAGAAGATCCACAAGGAAACAAGGGCTTTGAATAACACACTGGACCAGATGGATTTCACAAATATATTCAGAGCCTTCCATCCTAAAGCAACAGAATACACATTCTTCTTTGTACATGGAACATTCTCAAGAATACATCACATACTGGGTCACAAGAATACATCACATACTGGGTCACAAAGTGGGTCTTGACTGGTACTAAAAGATTGGGATCATTCCCTGCATATTTTAAGACCACACACAGTGCTTTGAAACTGGAATTCCATCACAAAAGGAAAGTTGAAAAGAACTCAAACACATGGAGGCTAAGAGCATCCTATTAGAAATGAATGGGTCAACCAGGAAATTAAAGAAGAGTTTTAAAAATTCATGGAAACAAACAAATTAAATGAAAACACAACTGTTCAAAACTTTTGTGATGCATCAAAGTTGGTCCTAACAAGGAAGTATACAGCATTACAAGCCTTGCAAGCCTTTCTCAAGAAACAATAAAGGTCTTCAATACACAACATAACCTGACTCCTAAAGGAGCTAAAGAAAGAACAGCAAACAAAGCCTAAATCCAGCAGGAGAAGAGACATAATAAAGATCAGAACAGAAATCAATGAAGTAGAAACCAAAATAGAACAGATCAACAAAACTAGAAACTTATTATTCAAAAGAATTAATAAGATTGATAAACCCCTGGCCAGACTTATCAAAAACAAAAGAGAAAGGACCCAAATAAATAAAATCAAGAATAAAAGAGGAAAGATCACAACCAACACTGAAGAAATACAAATAATTACCAGAACATATTATGAACAACTATGTGCCAAGAAAATAGGCAATCTGGAAAAAAATGGAAGCATCCCTAGAGACATACAACCTACCAAAATTGCCAAAAAAGAAAGAAAGAAAGAAAGAAAGAAAGAAAGAAAGAGAAAACCTGAACAGACCCATAACCAGCAAGGAAATTGAAGCAGTAATCAAAAATCTCCCAACAAACAATGGTCCAGGGCCAGATGGCTTCTTAGGGGAATTCTACCACACATTTAAGGAAGAATTAATACCTATTCTTCTGAAGCTGTGTCAAAAGTAGACATGGAAAAAAAACTTCCAAACTCTATGAGCCAAGCATTACCTAGATCCCTAAATCAGACAAAGACCCTATCAAAAAGGAGAATTACAGACCAATATCCCTGGTGAACAGGGACACCAAAATTTTCACCAAAACACTAGCCAATAGGATCCAACAGTATATTTGAAGGATTATTCACCACAACCAGGCAGGATTTATTCCTAGAATGCAAGGGTGGTTCAAGCTCCACAAATCACTCAATGTGATACACTACATAAATAAAAGAAAGGACAATAACCATATGGTACTCTTTTTTTTTTTTTTAAGATTTTTTATTTAATTGAAAGAGAGAGATCACAAGTAGGTAGAGAGGCAGGCAGAGAGAGAGGAGGATGCAGGATCCCTGCTGAGCAGAGACCCTGATGTGGGGCTCGATCCCAGGACCCTGAGATCATGACCCAAGCTGAAGGCAGAGGCCACTGAGCCACCCAGGTGCCCCACCATATGATACTCTTAATAGATGCAGAAAAATAACTTGACAAAGTAGAGCATCCTTTCTTGATTAAAACTCTTCACAGTGTGGGGATAAAGGAAACATACCTCAGTATCATAAAAGCTATGTACAAAAAGCACAAGAAGTATTATTCTCAATGAGGAAAACTGAGAGCTTTTCCCCCAAGGTCAGAAACATGGCAGTGATGTCCATTCTCACTACTGCTGCTCAGCATAGTACTAGAAGTACTAGCCTCAGCAATCAGACAACAAAAATAATAAATAAATAAATAAATAAATAAATGAATAAATATATGGTGTCCAGATTGGAAAAGAACTCAAACTCTCACTTATTACAGATGACATGATATTATATGGGAAAACCCAAAAGATTCCACCCCAAAATTGCTAAATCTCATACAGGAATTTGGGAAAGTGGCAGGATATAAAATTGATGCACAGAAATCAGTTGTGTTTCTATGCACTAATGGTGAGACAGAATAAAGAGAATAAAGAGAAATTAAGGATTCGATCCCATTTACAATTGCGTCTAAAACCATAAGATACATAGGAACAAACATAACCAAAGAACAAAGGATCTACACTCAGAAAACTATAGAATACTCATGAAAGAAATTGAGGAAGACACAGAGAAATGGAAAAATGTTCCATGCTCATGGATTGGAAGAATAAATATTGTGAAAATGTCTATGCTATCTAGAGCAATCTATACATTCAGTGAAAGCCCTATCAAAATACCATCAAGTTTTTCCAGAGCTGGAACAAATAATCCTAAAATTTTTATGGAACCAAAAAAGATCCTAAGTAGCCAAAGGAATGCTGACAAAGAAAAACCAAAGCTGGTGGCAACGCAGTCCTGGACTTCAAGCTCTATTACAAAACTGTAATCATCAAGACAGTATGGTACTGGCACAAAAACAGACACAGAGATGAAGGGAACAGAATAGAGAGCCCAGAAATAGACCCTCAACTCTATGGTCAACTAATCTTTGACAAAATAGAAAAGTATGTCCAATGGAAAAAAAGTCTTTTCAACAAATAGTGTTGGAAAAATTGGACAGCCATACACAGAAGAATGAATCTGAAACATTTCCTTATACCACACAGAAAAATAGACTCAAAATAGATGAAAGACCCAAATGTGAGACAGGAATCCATCAAAATCCTTGAGGAGAACACAGGAAGTATACCTCTGTGACCTCGGCCACAGCAGCTACTTGCTAGACATATCTCCAAAGGCAAGGGAAGGAAAGACAAAAGTGAACTATAGGGACTTAAAGAAAATAAATTTTTTTGCACAGCAAAAGAAACAGTTGCCAAAACCAAAAGACAACCAACAGAGTGGCATAAGATATTTGCAAATGACATATCAGATAAAGGGCTAGATTCTAAAATCTATAAAGATTATTAGATTAAAAAAACAAAGAACAGGGCACCCCGGTTGCTCAGTGCGTTAAAGCCTCTGCCTTCAGCTCAGGTCATGATCCCAGGATCCTGGGATCGAGCCCCGCATTGGGCTCTCTACTCAGCAGGGAGCCTGCTTCCTCCTCTCTCTCTACCTGCCACTCTGCTCACTAGTGATCTCTGTCTGTATAATAAACAAATAAAATCTTTAAAAAATAAATAAAAATAAAAACCCAAAGAACAAATAATCCAAGCAAGAAATGGGCAAAAGACATGACATATTTCTGCAAAGAGCTATCCAAATGGCCAACAAACACATGAAAAAATGCTCCAAATCACTCAGCATTGGGGAAATACAAACCAAAACCACAATGAGATACCACCTCACACTGGTCAGAATGACGAAAATTAATAAGTCAGGAAATGACAGCCATTGGTGAGGGTGTAGGAAAGGGAAACCCTCTTATACTGTTTGTGAGAATGCAAGCTGGTACAACCACTTGAAAGTAGTATGGAGGTTCCTCAAAAAGCTGAAAATAGAACTATTCTATGACCCAGCAACTGCAATACTGGATATTTACCCTAAAGATATAATTGCAGTGATCTAAATGGGCACCTGCACCCCAATGTTTATAGCAGGAATGTCCACAATAGCCAAACAATGGAAAGAGTCTAAATGTCCATCAACAGAAAAATGGATAAAGAAGATGTGGTATATATATATACAATGGAATACTACTCAGCCACCAAAAAATGAAATCTTGCCATTTGCAATGGCATCGATGGAACTAGACAGTATGATGCTAAGGGAAATATGTCAATCAGAGAAAGACAACAGTCATAGGATCTCACTTATATGTGGAATTTAAAAGACAAAACAAAAGATCACAGGAGAAGAGAGGAAAAAATAAAATGAGACAAAATCAGAGAGGGAGGCAAACCATAAGAGATTCTTAATTATAGGAAATAAACTGAGAGTTACTGGAGGAGAGGGAGGTGGGGAGATGGGGTAACTGGGTGATAGACATTTAGGAGGGCACGTGATGTAAAGAGCAATAGGTATTTATATAATACAGATAAATCACTGACCTCTACCTCAGAAACCAATAATATATTATATGTTAAGTAATTGAATTTAAATTTAAAAAATAGTAAAAAATTTAAAAATAAAAAATAAATGTTCCCCATTATAGGAAAAAATATGCTTACACTTTACATTGAAACATCACTTACTCTGGACTAGTGAGTGTGTGTCTAGTAAAGGAAGATAAGATCTGGAGTGCTGCTCTTGACTTCTCTGCCAATGTCTCTTAATTGTATCACTGAAATGAATAGTAAAGCTTAATCCTGGGTAAGACCTTTGATTTGAGTGAATCAAATCTGACAATCAGTATTGCATTGGATATGACTTCCTGAAAAAAACAATTTAAGAAAATATTTCCACTGCAATGTGAAAAGAAAGACTGACATATTGGTTAAGACATCACACAACATGATGAGGTTGCTCATAGTGTTAAAAAAGATTTAATAGGTAAATAGGCATATGTGTATATGCACCCTAGGAGATGGAAAATTTCATCCAAAGCTGCAGTATATCCTCAAAAAAGTTTTTTAACCATGAAATTTTATTTTTCCCATCTTCAAGTGTTTTTTTTTTTTCTAGAACAAAAATTTTTATAGATAAGGATAAATATAATGATCTAGATATCAGTCCTGGGCCTAGGGGACACTTCTGGTTTCATTCTACTTTGTTGTGTTATTCCTACAGTGATAACCAATTGGGATTAGAGATTGATAATGAATATGTTACTAACATGATAAAATTGCCATGAGTTTCATGATTTTTATTCGACATCTTTATACAGATATTGATTTGTACATGGTAACTCAAATATCTCCCTACCCCTACAAAAACTATCAGTGTTCATTATAATCTATAAGAAGATGATAGAAATTAAATTTTAAAAACAACTATAGTTTACTGTTTCTGCAACTCAAAATTTTTCATATTTATATATACAATTGTTAACAATTTCTCTGTAGTAATATATACACTATTGGTCAAACTATGACTTATTAAGCCACATTTAATGTTTTATTTCATTTATTTTAGCTAAGCTTCAGACTTCATTCAAATTTCACTGGTTTATCCACTAATGTCCTATTTCTACTCTAGAAACTCATCCCAGATAACACATTATAGATAATCTGTCTCCTCAATTTATTCTGGCCTTCAATGGTTTCTCAGTCTTCCCTTGTTTTTCATGATCTTGGAGTTTTGAGGAGTAATGGTCAGGTATTTTGTAGAATCACCTTCAGTTTGGGCTTATCTGATTTTGTTTTTATGATTAGAATGGGGTTATAGATTTTTTAGACACTACAGAAGTGAGGCAACCTTCTTACCACATTATATGAAGATAGTATCAACATGATTTATAACTGGTGTTAAAAGTGATGTTTTTTATCTCTTGACCGAGGTAATGTTTGTTGGATTTTTCTACTGTAGAACTACTTTTTTCTTTCTTTCTGAAGTCTAGTTTTTTCAAAGAAAATCACAGATTCCAGCTTGCACTCAATAGGTCTGAGAAAAATTAGGCTCTACCTCCTGAAGTAGTGTCTACCTAAATTATTTGGAATTTTTCTGTAAGGAAGATCTGTCCCTTCTCCTCTATCTATTTATACAGTGATTTATGTATTAATACCAATATGGACTCATGCATATTTATTTCATACTTTGAGATAAAATTCAATACTATATTATTTATTTTATTGCTCAAATTATTCCAGCTTAGCTATTAGTAGCTCATTCAAGTTGGCCCCTTTGACCCTTTGACATGGTCCTATCTTTTGGTTATGAGAACTTCCTTATTTTATGACACTATAAGAGTTCCATTTATATTGTTATTTAAGTGCCTCTCTCAATTGTAATTAGTTATTACAGGAAATCAAAGACTATGCAGGATACCTAGGTGGCTCAGTTGGTTATGCATCTGCCTTCAACTCAGGTCATGATCCCAAGGTGCTGGGATTGAGTCCCACATTGGGCTACTTGCTAAGCAAAGAGCCTACTTCTCCCTCTGCCTGAGGCTCCCCTTGCCTGTGTACTCTCTCTCTCTGTCTTTCTCTGACAAATAAATAAATAAAATCTTAAAAAAAATCAAAGTCTATGAAAGAAACTTTCATCATAGTATTATTTTCACATGATTGAGACAAAGCATAATTCTAATGGTATTCACTTATCTCTCTTATAATGTTATAAGTACAGTAAGTCCAGTGCCAGTAAACCATCAAACATTTGAGAACTTCTTAGTAAAAAATTATTAAGTATTCACATAGAGCTTGGATGAGAAACAGATTAAGGTCTACAGTATGGTTTACCAATGGAATATACCTAAAGGTCCCACTTGACATTAACTGAAAGTTCCTGAGTGGTCTCATTGATTGAAATCACATGGATTTCAACTCCGATACCTTGATGGGGAAGGAACAAAAAGACAGAAACATTACACTAGTACTAACTTGAAGATACTAATCTTACACTGATTGGCAAGGGTACAATTGTGAAGAGTCGACATTCTTCAAAATAACAGTAAGTCATAAAAAAGGCAGAGATAAGTTGGTTCAGAATGATCAAAAGATAACATTATATTTTCTGAAAAACAATGTGAGACACTGGTAACTGATATATATCTCCCACAGGACAAATTTAGTGTATACACATTATCTCATCTCTTTAAAAACAAGGACATGTCAGACTATCTAATTGATAAACCTAAAGATACTGAAGTAAAAGACATTCAACCTATAAATGGCTTGGGAATCAAAAAAATCACTGAAGCAATTACACTTCTACCAATGTTCAGATACTTTAAAGATCTTTCTTAAATAATTAGCAGATATGACAAGAGGAAATCATCAGCCCACACTATTAAGAGAAAAAAATAACATAGATTTTTAATTTATTGCATAAGTATGGCCAAGGGCAATAAAAATTTCATTAAAATAAGTACAATCCATGAATATCTAATGCATGGAGACAATAAAACCTTTAAAAGAATACATCAGCTTTTATAACTCTAAGAAACCACGAACTTTATAAAATAGTGAACATTGATTTGCATAACCTAATTTAACAAAAACCTATTAGTTGTTTAATGTGTTCACTTTGTTTTTGTAAAGTGTCATGATAAACTATTAGCTTGAAAAGATATTTTGAAATATTTTTATTGTTTTGTTCTTTTTAAAATAGGATACCAAAGCTCCACTCAAAGTTATGATAAAGTGAATGTAGTACACCTCCCTTAGAGGACAGGCAGGAAGAAAAAGAAAAGAGAAGAGAAGAGAAGAAAAGGCAAGAGAAGACAAGACAGGGGAGGAGATGGAAGAGGGGGAGAGGGAAGGAAGGGGAGGCAAGGAAAGGAGAGGAGAAGAAAGGAGAGGGGAGGGGAGAGGAGAGGAGAGGAGAAATGACAGCTGATAGAGTTAAAATTAAAAAGTGTAAACGTTTTGGGGTGCCTGGGTGGCTCAGTGGGTTAAGCCGCTGCCTTCGGCTCAGGTCATGATCTCAGGGTCCTGGGATCGAGTCCCACATCGGGCTCTCTGCTCAGCAGGGAGCCTGCTTCCCTCTCTCTCTCTCTGCCTGCCTCTCCATCTGCTTGTGATTTCTCTCTGTCAAATAAATAAATAAAATCTTTAAAAAAAAAAAAAAGAAAGAAAATCAAGCAGATGACAGAATTGCACAGAGAGGTGAGCCAACATTCTGAAGTGGCTGTATTCTTTGGTATTTACTAATTATGGGCTGAGATCAAGAGGATGAGGATGTAGAAAACAGGATAACTTCTACTACACCAGAAAAACTGGCAGAAATTATGGAAATTTTTGGAGTCTGAAAATATAAAGACTGGAGACATGAAGGTTAAATAAGGAGCAATATTAGATAATCAATCTATCTGTTGGATTAACTGTGACAAAATAATGAATTCTAAAGCTGGGCAGAAAACAGTTTAAATAGAAGCCAAGCAAAACAGTCAGAAGGGCAAAATGAAGTTTTAAACCGTTTCATAACACTCAGGAGAACAGGGTAGAGGGACCCCTGTGACTTCCCTAGAGTTTGGAACTCTTAGAAGGCTACTCGCAGGAGAAAGGGAAGTGAGGGCCAAATGACAAGTGGACAAAACCTTAACAAACTGTAATGCAGTTTGGAGTCCTAGATTCCTCATTAGATTAAAGGGCACACCTCAATTCTATCCCCGTAGTAAAGAGGAGAAGATAATGTTACCCACCACTTCTAAATTATTTATTAAATAGTGTGTAGGGGGTTTTTTGGTGGTTTTTTAAAATTATTTTATATTTTGTGCTTTTTTTAAACTTCAAAATTTACAGTTCTTTTCTCTTTTTTATTAAATTTTTTATTTTTTATAAACATATATTTTTATCCCCAGGGGTACAGGTCTGTGAATCGCCAGTTTACATACTTCACAGCACTCACCAGAGCACATACCCTCCCCAATGTCCATAACTGCCCCCCAACTCCCTCCCCGCAGCAACCCTGCTTGTTTTGTGAGATTAAAAGTCAGTTATGGTTTGTCTCCCTCCCAATCCCATCTTGTTTCACTTATTCTTCTCCTACCCTCTTAACCCCCCATGTTGCATCTCCACTTCCTCATATCAGGGAGATCATATGATAGTTGTCTTTCTCCAATTTACTTGTTTTGCTAAGCATGATACCCTCTAGTTCCATCCATGTTGTCGCAAATGGCAAGATTTCATTTCTTTTGATGGCTGCATAGTATTCCATTGTGTATATATACCACATCTTCTTGATCCATTCATCTGTTGATGGACATCTAGGTTCTTTCCATAGTTTGGCTATTGTGGAAATTGCTGCTATAAACATTCGGGTGCATGTGCCCCTTCGGATCACTACGTTTGTATCTTTAGGGTAAATACCCATTAGTGCAATTGCTGGGTTATAGGGTAGTTCTATTTTCAACATTTTGAGGAACCTTCATGCTGTTTTCCAGAGTGGTTGCACCAGCTTGCATTCCCACCAACAGTGTAGGAGGGTTCCCCTTTCTCCGCATCCTCTCCAGCATCTTTCATTTCTTGACTTGTTAATTTTAGCCATTCTGACTGGTGTGAGGTGATATCTCTTGTGGTTTTGATTTGCATTTCCCTGATGCCGAGTGATATGGAGCACTTTTTCATGTGTCTGTTGGCCATCTGAATGTCTTCTTTGCAGAAATGTCTGTTCATGTCTTCTGTCATTTCTTGATTGGATTATTTGTTCTTTGGGTGTTGAGTTTACTAAGTTCTTTATAGATTTTGGACACTAGCCCTTTATCTGTTATGTCGTTTGCAAATATCTTCTCCCATTCTGTCAGTTGTCTTTTGGTTTTGTTTACTGTTTCCTTTGCTGTGCAAAAGCTTTTGATCTTGATGAAATCCCAATAGTTCATTTTTTCCCTTGCTTCCCTTGCCTTTGGCGGTGTTCCTAGGAAGATATTGCTGCAGCCGAGGTCGAAGAGGTTGCTGCCTGTGTTCTTCTCAAGGATTTTGATGAATTCCTTTCTCACATTGAGGTCCTTCATCCATTTTGAGTCTATTTTCATGTGTGGTGTAAGGAAATGGTCCAATTTCATTTTTCTGCATGTGGCTGTCCAATTTTCCCAACAGCATTTTTTGAAGAGGCTGTCTTTTTTCCATTGGATATTCTTTCCTGCTTTGTTGAAGATTAGTTGACCATAGAGTTGAGAGTCTATTTCTGGGCTCTCTATTCTGTTCTATTGATCTATGTGTCTGTTTTTGTGCCAGTACCATACTGTCTTGATGATGACAGCTTTGTAATAGAGCTTAAAGTCCAGAATTGTGATGCCAACAACTTTGGCTTTCTTTTTCAATATTCCTTTGGCTATGCGAGATCTTTTCTGGTTCCATATAAATTTTAGTATAATTTGTTCCATTTCTTTGAAAAAAATGGATGGTATTTTGCATTAAATGTGTAGATTGCTTTAGGTAGCATAGACATTTTACAATATTTGTTTTTCCAATCCAGGAGCATGGAAGATTTTTCCATTTCTTTGTGTCTTCCTCAATTTCTTTCATGAGTACTTTATAGTTTTTTGAGTATAGATTCTTAGTCTTTGCTTAGGTTTATTCCTAGATATCTTATAGTTTTAAGTGCAATTGTAAATGGGATTAACTCCTTAATTTCTCTTTATTCTGTCTTGCTGTTGGTGTAGAGAAAT